>NW_026057578.1:20078966-20093207 GCF_023721935.1 Panthera uncia | reverse complement strand
CCCCCCACCCAGGCGGAAGAAAGGAACAAAAAAGAGAAGCACCCCCCCCCCCCCCCCAGGTATCCCGATGACCCCCCCCCCCCCCCCCCCCCCCCCCCGCTCCTTCCAAATGAGGAGGGAGCAGCTAATTGTGCTCACAATTGGCTGATTGAGCTCACAGTCGGTAAATTACTGCTGCAACTGTTTGTGCATACAATTTTGCACCTGGGAGTAATCGTGGGCTACAGGGTCTAACACACTTTGAAAGAACATTAAACAGTACGACATCTGAGAAATCCAACACCGTCCGGCTCGCTTTGGGGATTTGAGCTGGGTAGGAGAGGCGTGCTTCTTACGCTGGGGTTGGGGTATCCCAGGCCCGGAAGCAACGCCCCAGGGTACATGTTACAGTTTGTAGCTCTGGTCATATCCCATCTTATCTCTCAACCTCTTCCTCGAAACTCACTGCTCAGCCTGCAAAACATCCCAGTCACCCTCGGGAAGAGGAGGAGAGTGTAGTGCTTGGCACCTGAGTTCTGGGCTCAGGATTCTCTGGGGGCAAATTGTAACTGTTTCCCTTCTTTGCTGGGTAAACTCGGCAAGTTTCCATTGTTTCCCTTCTGTAAAGTGGCGATGATGATAAAAATACGTGTCACAGGGTTGCTTGTGGATTACATGAGATCATGCCTGCGAACTGGGGGCACACATGGCATTGGTCCACATCTGGGTTATTGCTCGATACCCCACGGAGGAACGCACACTCTGATTTGGAAGACCGTTGTTAACAGGTTGGTGCCGACATCAGAGAGATTTTTGGTTTCCTCCTTACCAGCTACACAACTGTGGCCAACTGTGTGATTTCTCGAAACCACCGTTTACCAGTCTGCACAATGGGGATTAAAATGATGTCTGCTTTATGGGCAGACAGGTGGCCGTATCCCCGGAGGCTGTCGTGAGGATAAAATAAGACGGTGTGTGTGAAGGGGTTAGCACCCTGAAAGCACTCTCTACACGCTGGCCCCGGGCATCCTTGCTACTCCTGTTGTCTTAAAGCCCCGTGAGGGCAGAATGGCCCAGAGCCTGGCACACTGGGGGCTGCGCTCCTACTGCTACGTAAGTCATGCCCACAGCACATCCGTCTCCTGCCCACGGCCCTGACGGGATGGATCCTTTTAGACAGAAAGGGGATGTGCGGGCTCTACAGCAAATTTCGGTGCATGGGCTCCCCCCCCCCCCATCTAGATGAGGACACCAGTAAGTTTCGAGCCCAGAGAGACACACGGGGCCCGGATCCTCCTGCGCGCCTTGCCCTGACTCATTTCTTGGTCCCTGATAGAGACAATTTTATGGGGTTCTTGCTCTCAGCAAGAAAAAAGAGATAAGGACAAGCTTTGTCAGGATCCGGAAATTAATCCAGGGGAGGCAGACATTGTGTCTCTAAATGTAATTGAATCTCCCCGGTGTCTGGTGAGGGGCGGGGGGTGGAGCACAGACCTTCTGACTTTTAAGTCTACTGGGAGCGGGTTGGGAGCGGGTTGGGGGCGGGTTGGGGGCGGGGGTGGGGGGGGCAGTGCTCCGTGCTAAGCGGCTCCTTGAGTACTTCTTTCCACCTGTGGACCCAACCTCCTTCTCTGTCCTCTTCAGGACGGCCACCACTTACCCGTCCCTTTGGGTGTTTCCGGCCCCTGAGACAGACTCCTGTAGGGCCCGCAATCCTCCTTCATTGCCGTCCAAGGATACAAACACGCAGGGCTGTTTGTGCCAACACGGGCTCCTCTGCTGATCGCCACAGGGGTGCAGACAGGACCGAAGGGTCGAGACTTCAGACCCTAGAGTCGTCACCGGCATCTGTCTTTGTTTCCAGCATTCTCTGGCTGTATCACTTTGCTCAGGCCACCGTAACACAGTACTGCAGACAGAGTGGCTTGAACGACAGAAATGAATTTCTTACTGTTCTGAAGGATGGAAGTCCAAGATCGAGGTGTGGGCAGCAGGTTTGGTTTCTCCTGAGGCCTTTCTCCCTGGCCTGCGGATGGCCACCTTCTCTCTGTGCCCTCACGTGGCCCTCCTTCCGTGTGCGTGAGCCCCTGGTGTCTCTAAGTGTCCAACTTTCCTCCTCTTATAAGGACACCAGCCAGGCTGGATTAGGGCCCACACTAAAGGTGTCATTTTAACTTCATCCCTTCTTTAACCTTTCCCTCCAAATACGGTTAAATTCTAAGGTATCGGTGGTTAGGGCTCCAACATATGAATTTTAGGAAGACACAACTCAGCCCACAACACATGGGATTCTTAGAAGTCCCAAGAAATATTCTCTTCTTAGGGATGAAACCACCTGGACTCAGATTACAGCCCAGCACTGGTTAGTTGTGTGACCTCACACGAGAAACCTAACTAAGCTTCATAAGCGGGATGACTGTGTGCCTCAATTTACCTGGGACTTTCCCCTTTATGTCTAGCATCCTGGTGTAATCACAGGAGCACCCCTTTTCATTCTTAAAGGTATCCTCGCTTGGATGATACATTAGCCGATCACTTCTAGACCTCAGTCACAAGAGGCTCAGGATTTTCAGGGGATACTGGAGGAGGACCCATCGTAATACCTGAAATGTAGTATGGCTTTTCTTTTTGCTTGCCCCTTCTCATTCCCCACCGCCAAGTCCCTTGGTCAGGCAGGCTCATTTTTTGCAAAGAACTGTTTGCCCGGAATGCCACCTAGAGATGATACCAGGGTAGACCAGTAGGTCCAGTAAGTCTGGACCAGTGTCCATCCTGGCCCAGCTGTGCCACATACAACTGGCGTTTTAAGGGCTTCCAGACTGGATGAGAGCCAAATTAAAGGACCCCTCCATCCTAGAAAACTGGTCACCTCCACCATCAGTAATTGGTGGTGCACACGAATGAATTTGGATTCCTTGACTCCAAAAAATAACAACAGTGCCTTGATTAAGGGGAAGGAAGTGAGAGGAGAGCCTAATTATAAAGGTAGTTCACAGACTCAAAGGAAAAATTAAGCCACTATGCTTGAGAAAGGAAAGGGACCAGAGTGGTTCCTGTGATCCTTGGTTCAAGGATGAATGGGCTGTCACTTCTTTTCCTTTTTTTTTTTTAAATTTTTTTTTTTTTAACGTTTATTTATTTTTGAGACAGAGGGAGACAGAGCATGAACAGGGGAGGGGCAGAGAGAGAGGGAGACACAGAATCTGAAACAGGCTCCAGGCTCTGAGCTGTCACCACAGAGCCCGACACGGGGCTCGAACTCACGGACCGCGAGATCGTGACCTGAGCCCATGTTGGCCGCTTAACCGACTGAGCCACCCAGGCGCCCCTGTCACTTATTTTCTTAAGAGATCAAAAGTTTTTACGTAGAAAGAGAATAAGAAATTACTCATTAATCTCCTCCCACCCAGATTTAATAACAGGTGTTCACTTTGCTATATTTGCTTCTGGTGGAGTTGTTTATTATTATTATTATTATTTTGCTCTTATTTTGTTTGGCTAAATAAATAAAACAAAACCAACTTAACTCCCCAGGCGCTAATCCCATTCTGCTCTCCACTGTTCAGAGGTGAACAACCTTGTGAGCTTGGGCATCTTTCCGGGGTTCCTGACTGATGTGCTTCTCCACAGCCAATATGGCAGACAGTCTTGTCCCTGATGTTGGAACTCATCTCCCCAGAATCATGTTCCTGAGAGAGTGAGTGTCTGATGGACGTGACTTGTGTCACATGACTAGTCTCAGGGTCCCATAGGACTTTAATGGACATGTCATAGACTTGAGGCAATTTTGCCTTCATGGGCCTTGTTCTCCACAAAACATATATATATATATATATATATATTCATATTTATATTATATTTATATTTATATAATTTATATTTATATTTATATTATATTTATAATTATAATATTATGTATAAATATTATATAACTATTTAATATATATAATATATAATATTATATTTTGTTATTGTGTTGGTATTAAGACAAATATCATCCAGGCTATTTTCTGTTCACTTTTTTCCTCCTGATTTTCACAGAAATCAAAACATATCCCTGAGCTCCTAAAAGTATTGTGGGCGCTAAGCACAGAGCCTGTTGTGCCTGATGGAGAAGCTGGCCATTCCCATTCTTTTTTTTTTTTTTTAATTTTTTTTTTTAACGTTTAGTTATTATCGAGAGACAGAGAGAGACAGAGCATGAGCAGGGGAGGGGCAGAGGGAGAGGGAGACACAGAACCCGAAGCAGGCTCCGGGCTCCGAGCTGTCAGCGCAGAGCCCGACGCGGGGCTCGAACTCACAGACCCAGCGAGATCGTGACCTGAGCCGAAGTCAGACGTTCAACCGACTGAGCCACCCAGGCGCCCTGGCCATTCCCATTCTTGAGGCCATTCGAGGTCTGTGATCGGCCTCCCCAGCAGGATCACATGAAAGCCCGCTTCCCCGAGATAGTGACACTGAAAAGATAAAATCAGGAGAGTTCCATCGTAAGCCTTTAGGGTTCTGCAGTGGCTGGAGTCCAAGGTCCAGGAGCAGGCACAGCCCTGCTGGGCCTCAGGCCCTAATCTTTCCTTAGAACCCTCCATAGCCATCCCTTGGGCAGACTCCAGGCTGGCTGAAGCTCCTCCCGGGGCTTATCTTCCCATCTGAGACTCTCAAACATCCTTGGTCACATGTGGTGGCTTGAGGGTTGGTCCCTAGAGCTCCTGGCCGCAGGACCCCCTTCTCCCTGTTCCCCCCTCACTTGCTTATTTAAGGAACGAGGGTTGCTGATTCATGTACTTTTCCAGGTGCTCTGTTAGGTCTCTTAACAGCTCAGAGATAAACCAGGCCATGCTTGTGCCCTGGAGGGTATCGGTCTCAAGTGGGAACGGACAGCCTACAGATGTACCTGCGGCACAGTGTCCTGAGGACGGGGGACAGCCAGAGGCCACCTTTTGTTCTCCCCGTCAGAGTCACAGACAAGGGATTCTCCACCCTCCTGCCCCTTCTGGCCAGCCTGCCCCAACTCATCCTGGGGAGGCCATTTCCCTAGGACTGAGCCAATATCCCTTGACTTCTTATTCATCAAGCAATAAACTGTATCTCAACCAACTCAATGAGGATCATCTTTTGAAAATCATTTAACATACCTGAAATGTTGTGATTGATTGCCTCTTACAAGCACTATTGACCAAGTGGCAGTTGCGATGTAGATATCATTGCCTTCACATGCATGAACTTGGTCTGAAAACTTTTTATGGGTACTTTCTGATAAGATCAAGAGAGTGCCTGCAACCGTCTTGCAGACAGGGGGTCAGCAACCTAGAGTAATAGTCCAGAGACTGCAGCTTCTAGGCAGGAATATTGCATGTAATTTTTTATGTATGCCAAGAGTGATAAAAAAATAAATCTAAAAGAGCCTTTTGATAATTAGAAAAATAAAATTTCTAAGGCATAAGGAAATATTGTGTCATGATTTAATTGATAGCATATTTTCCTTCTTAATAGTGCATAAAATAATAATGGCCTTAATCAACGGTGACTTGGATTTGATAAAATATGTCACATCTACAAACCTCACAGGGACTCCATGGGGATCACCGTGTTTTTCAGTACATAGCATAATGCCTGGCCTGTTGTGGACGCTGAGTATATGTGCGCTGGCTGTCTCACATTATTATTTAAAATAATATGAATACAAGAATGAATGGAGGAAGAATACTACACTGATTGATAATAGACCTAGAATACCTTTCTGTTATTCACACAATGACTGATACCCACATCACATGGCATTTTTGTAAAGCTGGGATTGGCACTCGTTCTATAAAGACTCAGAGAGCGAATACTTTAGGTTTCGTGAGCCATACACGCTGTCCAACGACTCACCTCTGCTGTGATCGCGTAAAAGCAGCCATGGGCAATACACAAACAAAGGGATGTGGCTGTGTTGCAATAAAACTTTATTTACAAAAACAGGCCGCTGGCGGGATTTGATCCATGGGCATTAGTTTGACAACTGCTCTAAATCAGTGCTTCTCAAACTTGAATGTATGTAACAATAACCTAGTGAATGTCATAAATTTCATATTCGTGAGCCCACCTCCAGATGGCCGTAACAGGGATGGCCATCCTCTTTTTGAGAAACCCTTCTATAACATCTCGAAGAATTAGATACTCTTAGAAGCTACCTGCAACTCTTCCAGAAACTGTCCCTAGACTATGAGGCAGGAGCCCGAGTCAGCAGAGGTCAGGATCTCTGGATGTCCTATTTGAATATGTTGCCTCTTTATGCCACGTATTACAAGAAGTTAAATAAACTAGGGTGGCCGTGGGGGGGGGCGGGGGGGGGGCACTCAGCAATCTTTTTTAAAAGACATGCTTTACCACCCATCCAGAGTAAAGGATAAATGGTCCAAAAATGAAATTATACCTCTTCAGTTTTATGGTCAAGAGGAGATTCCTCTCTCTAACGGGCAGCAAGCGTCCCAGTGGTCATATCTGGGCACAGGCTGGGCTTGTGCCTGGAGAAGAAACCACTGCAGGCCAAGTCTTGTCCCCTGATGCCGGAGTCTGATGTGGCTGTCATATGTGTATAATTATGCAGACCGACACCAGGCAGACATTGGATTCAAAGAAACTCATCAGGCATCTCTTCAATGAGCCTATTAGAATGGCCCTCTGAAGGGGTGATTTCTGTTTTAGTAAATGAAGCCCTGTTAGATTTGTTTGTTTCCTTGTTTAAGAGACATGTAAACAGCTTTGGAATATCTGTGTGAGATTTTAATCTGGTTAATTGTCTTTAAATACTGCTTGCCTGGGGATATAGACCTCTTCCGTACTACATACATTCGGGCAAAGGCAGGGAACGAGAAATCATTTGATAATATAATAATGACAACATTTATCTGCTGGGCGCAAGGCGAAGAACTTCCGCGCATTTGATTCATTCGGCTCTTATAGCAACCCTCGAGGTAGGTTCTACAATTACAGCTATTTCTGCAGAAGAGGGCCAGTAGCTCTGAGGGTTTGGGGAACTATGGTACCACTAGTGAGCATCAGAGCCATAATTTAAGCACAGGCATGGTGAGCCTTGATCCCGAACTCTTCATTGCTATTTGACAAAACATGTTCCTGGGGTATCGTGGCAAGGGAGTAGACCCACCCTCGGTGTCTGAGAAAACAGCGTTTACCCACTGGCTCGAGTTGGGAGTGTGTCCAACTCACCCTGAAGTACGTGGCTGCCGGAGTGAGGTTGACCCAAATCTGTCTTCTTTTAGCAAGGAGTGGCTAGTGGCTGTAGAATCCACAGTGTTGCTACAGGCAGCAAACGGTGTGGCACCCATTTGTGCAAGGTAAAATCTCAGTAGACTGGAGAACGACAAAAACTGGATGCCGGGAGGGTGCGGGACGACTGGGATCCTCGTACGCTGATGGTGGGGATGCGCGATGGGTCCAGCCACTCTGTGAACCGTCTGGCAGTTTCTTAGAAAGTGACACTCTTACCATGACACGCAGGAGTCTCACTACTAAGTGTTTACCCCAGGGTAACGAAAGCGTATGTTAACGCCAAAACCTGCGTGCGAACGTTTGTAGAACTTCATCAGTCCTCGAGCCAAATTGGAAACGACACAAATGTCCTTCGACTGGTGCATGGGTAGATGAGCTGTGGCACATACACGCAGCGAAATATTGGTCAGCAATGAAAAGGAGGGAACAACTGGTATGCTCAGCACAGGTGAGTCTCAGATGTATTCTGGTAAGTGAAAGAAGCCGGAAGTGCAGGGTGCTGCACGATTTCAGCTATATGGCAGCCTGGAAACATCAAAACCATAAAGCCAGAAAACAGATCAGTGGTTGCCAGGGGCTGGGGGTAGGGCGGTCTACAAAGGGGCATAAGGGAATTTGGAGGGGTGGTGGAGCCGTTCTGTATCTTGACGGTGGTGATGGCTACCCAACTACGCCTACGTCAAATTTCGTAGATTTGTACACAAAAAGGTCAATTCTACCGTACGTGAAAGATACCTTAACACGCTTGAGTAAAGTGAAGTCTCAGGCAGAAGCTGGGATACAGGACGAAGGACTGTCTCCTGGGCCCTAATCGGGAGGAGCTGTCCAGTCGAGAAGGACGCTGGGCCGCTAGGCGGAGCAGGCTAGGAAGGCTCCGTGATGTGCGGCAGGTCTCAGATACGCTCGCCAATCGGGCCCGGTGGCATCCCGGACTAAGGCAGCAAGAGAAAGTCTAACCGCCACATGTGGTCGGTCGAGGCCTAGCCAAGGCTGGTTCAGGGGGCCGAGTCTGCAGGTGGACGGTGTAGAAAGTTCCAGGTGGCATAGTGTGGGGAAGACAAGACCTGGTTACAAGATAAGGAAGCGGGCTGTGTCAGTGACTCATGTAAAGGACTGATTTAAACAGGACCTCTCCCTGTTGGGGCAATATTTCTACAAGCCAACCAAGTGAGACCATTTCTAACCAGGAAAATGCCTTCAGATAATGAACCACATCCTTTGCACACCACTCAGTGCCCTTGCTTTATCTTTGCCAGTTAAATACTCCCGATTTCTCCTTTCCCGGTAACTGAGAGGGATCAATTTTCCCTTTATTCCATGTATAAGGAGAGGGATTTTGGAGGCTGAGAGCAGTATTAGTGGGATTTGATGTCGGTATCCCCATGATTCAAGTTCCTGATTTCTGTCCCCATTACTGCAGGGCCTCGGGCAAAACCTCTAACCTCGATTTCCCCCAAATGCATAATAAGGAGAAGGGTCTTTACTTATTTATGATGGACTCTGCTACTTGTATGAGAGATGTTCCAATGTAAGTGTTATTACAAGGCCCAATTTACTGTCCAGAAAGAAGCAATCCTGATAGAAATCTTTCATTTAATTAAAATTGATTTTAAAATTGCCTGATCAATAGTGAGTTAAAAATTCATCCTGACTCAGTGGGAGGGGAGAGGTCTCCCAGCAGTCCTGCGTGGAGCGGTTTTGGCTCAAGAGTTGGGAAGGGCCTTTCTGGAGCTGCTTGGCTGGCCAAAGTCCTATGGCTTCCCCTGTGGTCCAGATGGCCAACCCCTCCCTGAAATAATCCTGCAGAAGAATGGCCTCTTATTTCTTGCGCTTTGAGCAAGAAAGCCTTCAAAATGCAACTGGCTATGCGAGTTAACCTTGAGCCATGTAATTTGCTAGGAGCAAATAAAAACATCTACGTGCAGGCTTGTTGATGCATTTCCTTGAAAGCCACCTCCTGCAGGTACTGGGGGGCCTTTCCCTGTGTCCAGTCACTCCAGCCGGGAGAACTGAAGCTGTCCCCCACCCTCCCAACCCCTCCGCTCCCATACGCAAGCATCCGCTGAGCTGTCGGTTCAGACCCTGCATCTCGTGCCCTTTTCCATCCCACTGCCCCTGCCCTGGGTCAAGCTCCCTTCACCTCTCACCTGGAACATTTTAATAGCCGTCTCGCCGGCCTCCGGGATTCCCATTGCCCACCTGTCCAATCCATTCTCCATGCTTGCATGTGAGAGATCTCCTTAAGGCACAGGTCATCTTGGGTCACTGCTGCTCAAAAATCTTTGATGACTCCCATTTTAATACAGAATTAAGTCCAAATGCCCCAGCGGGCATCCTGAGATCTCCATAATCAGTCTCCTTTCCAGCAAGCAATGTCCACTGACGAGTGTCTACTTGTCTTCTTCCTCTCCTTTCGAACTTCTGTGCTCAGCACTCAGAACACACAGTACTCTGGCCTCCATGGCTATGCTCACACTGGTGCCCAAGATCGCATCATGCATGCACGCACTTGACAAAGACTCATTTGGACGTTGCTTTGTGCCCGGCTCCGTGCCGGGCAAGGCGGGAGTCGGGGGGAAGTGGTGTGTCTGACCGATGAGGTCCCCGTTCTCCTGGAGCTGATGTTCGGGGGGGGGGGGGGGAGGTAAGCTATCAAAAAAGCCAGCAGGTAAAGAAATGGAGAAATACAGATTGTGGTATTGTTATGATATAAATCAATGGAGCCTCATGGTGAAGATGAATGCAGGGGGGAGGGCGGGGGAACCCAACTGTGGAATCAGGAATGGTCTTCCAGGGCGAGAGCCATTTAAACTGAGCCATGACGGTTGGGGAGTGGTGGATAGAAGAAGTGTAAAACGAGTGAGCAGAGGGGACAGTGATGCCAAGCAGCCGAAGCGGAAAAGCCATTGGTATACTCCAGGAAAGCCAACCGGAACATAGGAAGGTTTTGTTTTGTTGTTTTGTTTTGTTTTGCTTTGTCTTAATGCTGGGAGCCCAAGATGAGATGTCAAGTGCCAGATCATGTGTGACTATGTAGCCACGTGGGATCTGAATTGTATCCCAGGTGTGTGAATTTCCTGGGGCTGCCGTAACAAAACAGCACAAACTGGGTGGCTTCACACAACAGAGATGTATTGTTTGACGGTTCTGGAGGCTGCCAGCCTGAAATCAAGGTGTTGGCAGGTCCACACTCCCTCCAGACCCCTAGGGGAAGATCCTTCCTTGCCTCTTCCAGCTTCTGGTGGCTTCAGGCGTTCCTTGGCTTACTGTTGGCTTAACTCTGTCTTTCCACGGCTGTCTTCCCTCCACGTCTGTGCCTGTGTCCAATTTTCCTTTTGTTATAAAGACTTCAGTCACATTAGACTAAGGCCCACTCTCATGACCTCACCTTGACTCGATTAAACGTGCAAAGAACCTACCCCCTCCCCCAAATAAGTTCATGCCACATGCACGAAGGTATTAGGAGTTGGGATGCAACATACCTTTGCTCTGGGGACCCACCTCAACCCAAAGTGCCTCGGGAAGCTTTTCAAAGGTTTAAGTGATAGACAACATTGCCCGTTTTACTGAAAAAATAATTCCTTTGCTTTCTCCCGGAAGGTGCAGCAGAAGGGGCAGGTGGAAGTCGGGGGTCAGTCTTGTAGGTCTGAGATGATGGTGGCAGCTGAGTTGGAGATGGGAGGGTGGGTGCGTCCAGATGGGTTTTGACACAGAACAGACCGGATTAGCCACCCACAGTCTAAAGGTAATTTACATTCTGCACCCTCCATGCTGCCTTGCAAGTCATTTCTTTTCTCTGTGCTCCCATAGCCCTTGGCTTACCCCTTTATGTGGCCTCTATCTGGTTTTGCTCTCCTTAGGGTTATATATGGGGGAGGACTGTCGGGAACGAGGCACGTGATATGCAGGAGGGCTTTTGGCTAAATGAGAAAGAGGGGAGAGCTTACACACATCGCTGTGGGGAGGAGCGATTGAAGGAAAGAGTAGAGATTTTCGCCGAGTGACTTCCTGGGCCGGGCCTGAGGACTCCTATCTGGGCAGCATTGTGGAGAGGGGCCACAGGCAGGAGCTGGGGGGGTCTGAAGCTCTATTAACAGGCTGAGCACAAGCCCTGGTGATTCGGGCTCAGGGCACACAGCGCCGCACGAAGTGGGGACAAGAGGTGCCTCCCTGCACTGCCCTCCCTGTCCCCCTCCCCCCCCCCACCCCGTCCTGGCATAGAGCACAGCCCGCCTCTGACTAAAGAGCCACAAAGCCTGGATACCCACTTCCCCTGTTTCCTCTGGAGCCAGGGCCTGGGTGTGTGACCGGGGCCCAGGCAGATATTCTGCTTCTAGACTTTGCACCGAGAACTGAGTATGCAAAGATGTAGTGTTTGGCGGGGTGCTGGTGGGGCGTCCCTGGAGAATTGCTGTGGGCCAGACTGCATGATGGCCCCCAAAGATGGCCACAGCGGGTCCCCAGGACCTGTGCGCAGTGGTTGCCTCATACAGCAAAATACGTACTTAGGTTAATGATCTTGAGAGGGGGCGTTTATCCTGTACTACCCACGTGAGCCCTAGATGAGACCAGACTTATCCTTCCAAGAGGGAGGCAGAGGGCGCTCTGACAGAGACACGCAGAGGAGAAGGCAGTGTGGCCAGGAGCCAGAGATTGCAACGGCCTCGGCCGCCAGCCAAGGGCCGCCCGGAGCTCCGTCCGTTGGAAGAGACAAGAAAAATTTCTTCTCTAAAACCTTTGGAAAGAGCGTGGCCTTGTAACGCACCTTGAGCTTGGATTTCTGGCCTCCAGAACGATGGGAGAACACACTTCGGTTGTTGAAAGCCACCGAGTGTGTGACGCTTTGTTAACACAGCCGTGGCAAATGAATATAGCCAACCTTTCTCCTGTTTATGCTCTGGACCTGCTCCTCCTGAATTTCCAGCAATTCTGGGCCTGCTTCTCTTCTCCTTCTTTCTCCTTCTCCTCCTCCTCCTCCTCCTTTTTCTGCCTGAATCAAAGGCAATTTCTGCTGCTTGCCACAAAAAAAACACCGATTACTGCCGCCAGCCTCTGTTAGGGGAGGGGTGTGGACATTCAGAAGTAGCAATGCCCCGCATGATCTAATTCAGACCCGCTGGTTGCTGAGGCCTGGAAAAAGCCAGATTGTATTTGCTATAGTGCCTTCGCCTGCCACTGGTGAGATGCTCCACGCACAGCAGCCCAGGGAGGTCCGGGGTACAGAACCTGCCTTAACTTTAGCCTTCAGGAGAGACATTAATTTTCTCTGATGTGTGTAGGGGGTGGAATGAGGAAGGAAGTTATGGAGAGATTTTGATGGGGAGGAAGAGCAGAATGCAGGAACTCACCCTGTGTGGTTTCAATGGTTCAGAATGCTGAGTCGTTCTGTAGAACAGGAGTGTCGTGGGGTTGCAGCAGAATGGTGAGTGAGTGAGTCAGTATCTCTTACCTGTGCCTGTGGCAGACATGATTCATCGATTCCTGCACCCCTTTCCTCCGTCTCACCATCTTCTAAAACAGTGATCCATGGGGCACCTGGGTGGCTCAGTCGGTTAAGCGTCCGACTTCGGCTCAGGCCATGATCTCGCGGTCCGTGAGTTCGAGCCCCGCGTCGGGCTCTGGGCTGACCGCTCAGAGCCTGGAGCCTGTTTCTGATTCTGTGTCTCCCTCTCTCTCTGACCCTCCCCCGTTCATGCTCTGTCTCTCTCTGTCTCAAAAAGAAATAAACGTTAAAACAGTGATCTGGGTAGCTATTCTCAGTTATTTGGGTGTGGAATGAGATGTAAAATCTTTTGGAAGTCTCTGGTTCGTAGGGATGAGGACAGAGGCACCAAATAACCTTGGGAAAGCAACGGGAGCGGAATGCAGAAATAATGCAACATCCGTGAAGGCCGGAGGGCCAACCACATCAGGGCATTGCAGTGAATGTCGCTGGCACAGAGCCACAACTTCTCCAGAATGCTACTGGGCCAGAAATGAAGTCCACGCACGGCCAGTGGGTTTCAGTAAGAGGGCAAGGTGAAAGGATTAGGAAGTAGTGGGACCCGGGTGCTCTGGGTCAAGTTGACCGTGAGTCCCCTGGACTTCGGGGGAGTGAAGAGAAAGGGAGAATTTAGTTTGGGTTGAATGAGGTCATGATGAGAAAATGGGCAGGGTCGGTGAAGGAGAGAAGAGAGCTTGAACAGGATTGCGGATTGCGGGACGAACTGTCAGAGGCTGGCCAGGCCCAAGGGATGGCTGTGTCACCATCATGGCCACTCGGAGGGTGACGGAGGTGACATGGGGAGCGGAAGATGTTGGACATTCGAGGTCAGCTTATTGCAGGAGTTTGCAAGAGGACGCTGACATGGGGAACTCAGCGTTGATATGAAAACACGGACTGGATCACTGGCACGATTTCCTCAGCACCAAATTTTTTCGATTCTTTGATTTTCCTTGACCATGTCTATTGTGATTATGGAGGTGTAACTGAGGTGTTAATTTGCTTCTGCTCTTTCTGAATATTCCCCTCCTCCAGCTCCAAGAAGGTAACCTACGCTTCTGTGTGCCCTTGCTTCCCTGATGTTATTGGATAAAAGCAGAAGAGGGCTGGAGGCCTCTCCCAGATCTCTCCCGTCACACAAACATTTAGCCTTCTTGACTTCTGTTCCAGGAAGCTAGACCTCACTGAGGTGATGGAGAAAAGGAAGGAGTATTACTGAGTGTCTTCGCAGAAAACAACACACTCTGAGCAGGTGCTGGAGGGTTCTGTACCACAATGCCCCTTGCATATCCCCAGAAGTCTTTTAGAGGAGAAAACACGGTTTTAGTGTTTAAGATCACCTTTTGCGTAATCTCATTGGCATGTGGGTTAAGAATCAGAATTACTTGGAATTTAGAGGAACAAAGGAAGTATATTTCCCACATGCTCAGGATCCTTGAATGAAATTTGTCATAATTACTCTAATACATGAGTCCAAATGGAAAAGTAAATCTTTTTTTTTTTTTTTT
>NW_026057578.1:20007564-20078956 GCF_023721935.1 Panthera uncia | reverse complement strand
TTTTTTTTTTTAACATTTATTCATTTTTGGAAGGCAGAGAGAGACAGAGCATGAATGGGGGCAGGGCAGAGAGAGAGGGAGACACAGAATCCGAAGCAGGCTCCACGCTCTGAGCTGTCGGCACAGAGGCCGACGCGGGGCTCGAACTCACGAACTGCGAGATCATGACCTGAGCCGAAGTCGGCCGCTTAACCGACGGAGCCACCCAGGCTCCCCTTGCGCTTCCTATCGCAAGGTGTGATACAAATCTCACTGACTCTCTAAAGCCTTGTGCTGTGGCTTATATTGTAAGGCAGAATTTGTCTACACTGAGCTTTGTATAACCTTCAGGGTTGAGCTTGGCTCTAGGTTGACTGTGGTCATCACAGGGTTTCATCAGTCCTGTTTGGAGAATCCACGAAGTCACGGGCCACGGAGCTGGGAGCTTTTGGATTACTTCTTACATGATATTGACCTGCCGCACTTTGCTGGGAATTCACAAAAATGTCACAAAACCGAATCGGTCTAAGTAGGCATCCCCTTATGAGGGCGAGGGAAAATCTAAACATTTCCTTCCTTTCCTGGTCTTCCTTAGGTCTTTTACAATTCTGTTTGTGTTTGCTAAGTATTAAGTGATTTGATAAAACCGAGAAGATCTGGATTCATACTACAGGGTCCGAGAGCCTCTTTCCTTGTGTCTGGGACTGCTGGTAGACATTCACTTCTTCGGTTGGAGACAGGAACAGCAATTTGTCACTCGACCATGTTTCAGGAAGCCTGTGACCCAACAAACAAGATGAACTAAACCTGGGTCCGGGGGATAAAAGCGATTGGAAGTAACCTGTAAGTCACCTGCCATTACTCTCATAACTCAACTCATATTCATTCAGTTTGTCACCGAATCTCGTCGAGAACCTCAGATTCTCTAGCCACGTGTTTTTCAGTGTGGTCTGCGAACCAGCTACACTGGCATCATCTGGAGAACGTGTTGAACACGCAGATTCCAAGGACCCGCTCCTCGTGAATCAGAATCCTGAGGTGGAGGGAAGGGAAAGATGTTGGAGGAGCAGTAGAATTCTGCAGGTTAAACAAGATGTGCAGGTGATCTTTCTACTCCTGTTTGAGACCCAGAGATGAGGGAGACACACTCTCTTTGGTCGGTCACAGTACAATATCTAAAGACGACATGCGCAGAGTGCGATAGTCCGAGACCCTGCGAGATGGTGGGAAAGGACAGAAGCCGGACCACGGGGACAGTTCATTGCTTGTCTTACAACGGTCAGCTGAATGGACCGAAGGTCCATGTAGACAAGACTGTGTAGACAAGGTCCGTGGGATGTTGAGAACGCTTGAAGTGGCATGAGTTCCGTGGCCCCTCACTGAAGAGACTGGATTATGCTTCACAAGAGACCTTCGAGAGTTTACACAAGAAGGAAAACTGAGCCCCTGGACACCTCTCTCTTACACTGAAGACAGTAACTCACGCCAGCCTTGGCCAGACTTTCGTTTTACCTTAAATGGGCCCAGTGACTCTCTGGAAGCTGCAAACGGGTGCTTACGTGCATGAGACAACGTTTTGCCCCTCAGGAGCTTTCATTTTGGCTGCATAAAGAAACTAATTGCAACTTAGAGACTTAAAAAAAATTTTTTTTAATGTTTATTTATTTTTGAGAGAGAGAGAGACAGAGCACAAGTGGGAGAGGGGCAGAGAGAGAGGGAGACACAGAATCCGCAGCTGGTTCCAGGCTCTGAGCTGTCAGCACAGAGCCCGACGTGGGGCTCGAACCCACGAACCGTGAGATCATGACCTGAGCCGAAGTGAGATGCCCAACCGATTGTGCCACCCAGGTGCCCCTCAACTTATAAGACATTTTATATGTCAGTCAATGCAAAATGCCAGATGAGTAGGCTAGACCATGAATTTAGAGTCCCAGGACCAGTGATGTTCTTTTCTTCCCAGAGGATGAGAGATTGTAGAAAAAAAGGACACAGGGGTAAGTGGATTTAGAGATGCTTTTTGTTAGTCCAGGTTCTCCGGAGAAACAGAATAGCACAGGGAGAGATATTTATTTTCAGGGATCAGCTCACTTAATTTTGGAAGGCTGGCATCCCAAATCTGCAGGGTAGACTGGCAGGCTGGAGATCCAGGGAAGAGCTGGAGATCCAGGGAAGAGCGGCTAGTCCAAAGCCAGTCTGTGGGCAGAATTCCTCTTCTTTCCAGATTTTTCTTTTCTTAAGGCCTTCCCCTGATTAGATGAGGCCCACCCACACCGTGGAGGGTAAGCTGTTTTACTCAAAGTCTACTGATGTAAATATTGATCCTATCAAAAATGCTTGCACAAAAGCCCTACACTAGATTTTGACTAAATATCTGGGAACCAAGGTCAGTCAACTGACACATTTAATGAACCGAGGCTCCTCAGACCACAATTTGAATAGCAAGCCTCTCTGTGCTACTTTCCGTTTACTTTACGTCCCCTGGCATCTGACAACTTCATCTAGAAGGATGATAAGAGAGAATGAAATTGGTGCGTCTCTAGTGTCTTCTTTAGACACCCCCTCTCCAGAAGTTTCTAGAGGAATGTATTCCCTGCTCTGGAGATCTATCTCCCTAAAGCATGTGGCTCTAATCGAAGAACAATTGGCTGAAGCTCTTAGGATCCTAATTGTTACTTCTAGGAAAATTGTTCCGTGCTTAAGGTCTACAGTGAAATGTGAGATGTTAAGCTTTTACCTTGTTAGATGGTAAGTTTTTACGTCTACCTCTATACCTTGTACAGATCTCATAGTACATGTCTAGTATGCTTCATGGTTGATGGTTTGAGGTTATAGCTGTTTTCTTGCTTCAGTGAAAATGGCACTTGTTTTTAAAAAAAAATGAGTCATCACAGATGGCAAATCTATCTCTATCCCTTGAAGCTTTCTTCCCCCCGAGACTGACCGTGGTACAGGACTAGAAAAGGTCTCCCCTGGTCATCCGTTCTGCTGTTTACTCAATGTCACATGTCCACTATTCATTTTACAAACATCACTGTGCGCCTTCTGTACACCAAAAACTATTTAGATGCTGGGGATCCAGTGGTGAAAAAGGCCAGTGAGGTCTCTGCCCTCACGGAGCCATATAGGAGAACTTGCTGAAGCCAATCTTTTAGAAGTCTGTTGGCACTGAGGGCTCACTGAGGAGCCTAATGGAGGAAATTCAAGGTCAAGGAAGAGAGAGTCAAGAATAGCAAGCATGACTCGAACCCCAAATCTAGTCGCCAAAAGGGAAGGGGGTATTCCGAATAGAGCTTAGTGTTGATCCTATTTACCTCTTGGGTTGGCCTCTTGTGGGGAGGAGTCTCTGCTTTAATAAAACTCTAAAGAACTGGTTCCAGATACTTATTATGTTAGGGGATGATTAACATTACTCTGAGGCCCATTCATTAATGAGTAATTACACACAGAGGAAGGACGGAGGCATGGTCTGTTCACATTCCTAAAAACTCTTCTTGACTTCTGTGTGTTGAGAATGTGGAGTCATTTTGAGATTTGGGGTCTACAGGGTTTCATCAGTGGCAGGGTTGGTGATTGGTAGGAAATGCAGGTATCCCAGGACATGGCAGAAGTGTCCAGGAGAATGCCTGGCAGTAGGCAGTGGTATCTGATGGGTGCCATCTTGGTTCAGCCAGCCACAGCTGTTGTAACTGATGAACCACCAAATCCTGGTGATTTACAGCAATAGAAGTTCATCTCCCACCTAAGGAAATGGGTATTCCTGACCTGAGGGAGGCCTTGCACGCTGGCCAGATGTTGAGACCTAGGCTTCTTCCATCTTGGGTCTCAGACTCATCTGCATTCGGCCAGTGCAAGAGGAGAGCTCTCGGAGAATCATGTGTGTGGGGTGTCCAGGACTCAAACAGGCACACATCACCTGTGTCGCTTTCTGTTGTCTGGACCTCATTCACATGGCCACCCTGGCTGGGGAGTCCGGTCTAGTTCTTTGCCCAAGGAAGAGGCAGATGCAGTGGTCAACGGGCAATTTCTGCCACAGGAGGAAATGTTGCCATAAGTAGGTAACGTAGCTTTGGGCAGAGGCAAAAACAATAGAGTAGGAAAGGTCAAAAAGAGCTGAAACCCTGCCATGGCCATGGGGACTGCCCGGGAAACACCATGTGGTGACTCCCAGAGATAGTTGTGGTCAGTTTGAAAGAACCAAGTGGTTCAACACTTAGGTCAGGAGCCATAACAGCGCTTACGATGGACACAAACATGGTCATTTTCCCATACGTGTTGCAAATTAGGTTCTGCAGAAGCAGAAGGTGGGACTTAGTATGTGGAATATTGATAAGGACAAAGGGGAAGTGTCAATGTAATACGTTCACAATGGCTTGGCCAGCCCCGCCGGGACTTTCGTAGCATATAGGGCCTCTCAGGGTTGTTACAGTCGGCTGACCCGGAGCATCCTGCGATCGTTCAGTGGCTGGACGCCGCTCCAGGAAGAGCGTGCCTTGCTGAGGGCACCTTTCTACAGCTGTGGCAAAGCCCGAAGGAGTGGGTGGGTAATTTACTGGCTGTGCTTCCAGTGTTTGGGGTAGCAAGCCCTTCCCCGCAGGGGCCTCTGGGGAGCTCAGCTTCCTGTCTCCTCCTTGTAATTTTAGTCCACTGCTCTACTGTCTCGAGTCACCCAAAACATATCTCTTCCGTGTTCCCGAGGACGGGCCCCCAGGTATTTCATTTATAACTGCTCCCGAGGACCATGTACACACCTTCTGCCTAGTTTGAACGTATCCCACCTGTTCCTCGCGGAGAGACTTTCTGGCCCCCTCCTGTGTTGTTTGTATGGGCCTTTGATGGTGACGGTGTGGAAAGGTCTGACTGGGCCTCTCCCTCTAAACCTGAAGACAGCGCCCCTTGGATGGGACGAAGGCCTCATGGGGACCTTTGCCTTTTACAGCAGGCGGACGCAGAGCTTAGAAAGGACAAGTCCTCCCTTCTCCTGCTTCTGTTTATCATTAATAAGTTGAACTTCTCAGCTGGCAAAGAATGAAATAGTTGATAGCAAATGAATTAGATATCAATTAATTTCTAAAGCAAATCTAATGGGCATTTAAGAAGAGAATTTAATGTCTCATTTACTCTCTATAGCTATCTTGTTAAATGCCAATTAAGTATCTAAATATTTCCTACAAGCTTAATGAATTATAATAAGTAATAAGTGATTACCACTTTTTCCTAAGATCTCGGCACTCTCGACTTCTTGTGCAGCGATCCGAGATTTTTTTTCTCGTCCTGTTAGTGGAACGGATAAGATAGACTCAAACCTTCTTAATGAGTGCTGGTTACCTTATTTAGCAATAGAGAATTAGATTTATAGGCAATGAGAACGTGTGAGTAATAAGGATTTTTCCTTGAAAATAAAGTGAACACTATTACAAGGTTACTTATAATAAATGACTAATGTTTTGTCTTCGCAGTACCTCATGGCATCCCAGCTCCCTCCTTGCAAACCATTTCTAAATACCAAGGCACGATGCGTATTAACAGACCCAGAACATGGGCTAATGGGGCATGTGGTTGCGACTGATGAGATACACAAAAACCCCAAAGCCAGGCTGGGCAGGACCCTGGGCCCCAACAGATATAAAGAAGATGGAAGAGGCTGGGGCTGGGGTCTAGCCCCTCAGGTTTGTCTGCTACTCTGGGAGAATAAGGACCACCCCCAGTTTTGCTGGGCCAGGCCTTAATATCTGACAGTGCCCTTGGGGCTGGTCCAGGTGGCCAGGCGAAAGGATTGCGATTCCACGCAAGCAGGGCTCTGGTCGCTCGTGGGGGTACAGAGACCAGAGGTGCAGCCCCTGGGAGTGAGACTTGGGCGTGATGGCAGGAAGAGGCGGGGAGCCCTGATCTGAGTAGCACAGATCTCCTGGGCAGTTGCCTCTGACAGGTCATAAATTATGAATATATGTCATCAGATCGGGCCCTGATGCGAGCAGCCCTGGACCCAAGGTGAAGGGGATGGAATTTGGAATCCAATAGACCTGAGCTTAAGGTCCGACTTGCCATATACTTGTTACAGGAGCCTAGGCAAGTGACAGTCTGACAGTCTCCAAATCTGTTTCCTTCTTTATAATACAGGGATGGTCTCTCCCTCATGAGTTTCTTTAAAAAAAAAGACGAAACAAGAGAATTTATTTAAAGGGGCCCCTGGGTGGCTCAGTCGGTTAAGCATCTGACTTCAACTCACATCATGATCTCACTGCTTGTGAATTCGAGCCCCGCGTCAGGCTCTGTGCTGACAGCTCGGAGCCTGGAGCCTGTTTCAGATTCTGTGTCTCCTTCCCCATGTCGAGCTCTGTGCTGACAGCTCAGAGCCTGGAGCCTGCTTCCGATTCTGTGTCTCCCTCTCTCTCTGCCCCTCCCCCCCTCACGCTCTGTCTTTCTCTCTCTCTCTCAAAAATAAATCAACATTAAAAAAAATTAAAGCATGCAATAAATATGGTGCTTGCCAAATGGTACATATTCAGTGAGTGCCATTATTATCAGGGTAAATAATAATGACAATTTTGTTTTTGAGAATGTGTCTGGTTTGGGATGATCTGTCTGAAAACTTTTCCTTCCTTTTTTTTATTTAAAAAAATATACTTAACTTTTTTTTTTTTTTAATTTTTTTTTCAACGTTTTTTATTTATTTTTGGGACAGAGAGAGACAGAGCATGAACGGGGGAGGGGCAGAGAGAGAGGGAGACACAGAATCGGAAACAGGCTCCAGGCTCCGAGCCATCAGCCCAGAGCCCGACGCGGGGCTCGAACTCACGGACCGCGAGATCGTGACCTGGCTGAAGTCGGACGCTTAACCGACTGCGCCACCCAGGCGCCCCCAAAAAAAAATATACTTAACTTTTAATTTGTATTTTTTAGAGGCGGGGGAGGGGCGAAGGGAGAGCGAAAGAGAGAATCTCTCCTTTGGGGCTCGGGGCTCTGTCCCACGACCCTGGGATCATGACCTGAGCGAAACAGAGTGAGACGCTCACCCGACGGGGCCACCCGGGGGGCCCCACAACTTTTGCTTCCTAATGGAAGGTAGTTCGGTCAGAATCGTACTAGTCCCACGCAAAGGGCCCGTGTGCCTTTTCTGACCCCCCCCCCCCCCACGGACACAATGTACAGTTGCACGTTGTGACCCTGAGAGAGAAAAAGTCCATTTTGTTCTCCTGGAGAATGCAGGGAGCAGCCAGAAATCGGTGCATGGCAATTGCTACTTCTCCATCAACCGCCTGTTCAGGAAATACCTTGGTCCAAATGCAAGGCCGGAGAGGACTCTCCCAGGTGGGCACAGGGTGCGAGGACCCCCTCGGCTCTCAAGGACAGCCCTGCTCGTCCACGTGGCCGTTCATCCTGGCCCGACACATTTACCGTCACTTACACCAACAGTTACGAGGCATTAGGACGGAAAATGGCAGGTGCTCATTCAAGCCGTGGTTTTGGAAAATCTTTCGATTGCAGGAAGACGCTCATGTTGTAGCATGAAAACAGGTTAAAAACAAACAAAAAACAACAACCAGGAAGGAGCTCAAAAGCAGCAGAGACAGTAACTAGCATAGATCCCTGAGCGAGACGAAGGCTCCTTCCCTCACCGGAGAAGCAAGAGATCCAGGAGAACAAAGAGGTGGGGATCCAGCTAACCCCGAAGCATTGACAGGAGGCGTGGGCCTTCTGGTGGCTTCTCTGGGATACCAGGGAAGTGTTCCATGGCTCGTCATACAGGAGACATTCTGACAGCCCTTCTTATAACCGCTTCATCCCAGAGCCCAGTAACCTCCAGCAGCTGGCTACTGTATTCCTCCCGCTCGGCTCTCTCTTTGCCTCTAAAAATTCCAGTTGACATTTACGCTGTGGCTCACGTCCTCCGTTCCTTCTCGTCTCCATCTCCTCTGCCCTCCTTTTAAATCTCCTTTTAAATATACATCCCATTGGCTCTGTTTCTCCGACTTGCCCTGTGCGTAAAAAAACGAACACCCGAGCCCCAGAGCCAGAGTTTGGGTCCCGCCTTTGAAATGGCCTACCTGTGTGATCTTGGGTGAGTTTCCGAATCTCTCTGGGCCTCTGTTCCACACCCGTGAGATGGAAATGATAACAGGGACAGCCTCGTCAGGTTCGTCTTCGTCTGTTTGGGCTGCTCTAATAAAATGCTACAAACTGGGTGGCTTCATAAACAAAAGAAATTTATTGCCTGCCCTTCTGGAGACTGGGAAGTCCAAGATCAAGGTGCTGGCAGATTCGAGGTCTGGTGAGGACCCACTTCCTGGTTCACAGAACCTCCGTCTGTGTCCTCGCATGGTGGAAGGGGCTACAAGCAATGTGGGGCTTCTTCTAGAAGATCACTAATCCCATTCATGAGGGCTCCACCTTTGTGACCGAAGCACTTCCCAAAGCATCATAGCATTATCTTGGGGGTTAGGATTTCGACATATGGATTTTGGGGGAAACACAAACATTCTGGCTGTGGCAGGGTTATTAAATAAGTGAGTAAGGGGGTGCCTGGGTGGCTCAGTCAGTTAAGCATCCAACGCTTGATTTCAGCTCAGGTTGGGATCTCATGGTTCGTGGGATCAAGCCTTGTGTCAGGCCCTGTGTTGTCAGCCTCGAGCCCGCTGGGGATTCTCTCTCTTCTCTCTCTGCCCCTCCCCTGCTCATGCACACGCACTCTTTCTCCCCCTCTCTCTCAAAATAAATAAACTCGAAGAAACTAAAACGAATGGGTACATACGAGTTGCATGGAACACTGGTTTAATAACTGAATAAATGTGAACTGTTATTCTCATTATTGCTTTCAGGACTGGTAGGTGTTATTATCATGACATGTATCTTTTCTCCTTACATGGAAGAGGGGGGAGGATTTGCAAATCATTCTGACTTATGATGTATTTAAATACTGTGATACGGGGCGCCTGGGTGGCTCAGTCGGTTAAGCATCCGACTTCAGCTCAGGTCACAATCTCACAGTCTGTGAGTTCGAGCCCTGCGTCGGGCTCTGGGCTGATGGCTCAGAGCCTGGAGCCTGTTTCCGATTCTGTGTCTCCCTCTCTCTCTGGCCCTCCCCCATTCATGCTGTCTCTGTATCAAAAATAAATAAACGTTAAAAAAAATAATAAATAAATAAATAAATAAATAAATACTGTGATACTAGATAGAGAAAAAGATGCCTGGAAAGAGGTGAGTGTATGGTAGGCAGAATAATGGTCCCCAGAAATGTCCACGTTGTAATTCCTGGAATCTGTGAATAGATGAGTTCACGGGGAAAAAGGGACTTGGCAGATGTGTTTAAGTTAAGGATCTCGAGATGGGGAGATTGTCCTGGATTATCCGGGAGGGCCCAATGTAACCACAGGAGACTCTAGAAGTGAGGGAAAAAGAGACAATAGTCAGCATCCAAGAAGGAGGGGTTCAGAGGAGAAAGTAAAAGTTGGCATACCGTCGTTGCCGGAAGGAGACCACCTGCCCAGGAATAGGGAGCCTCTTGAGGCTAAAAAAAGGCAAAATTCTTCCCAGAAGGAGCTCAGCTCTGTCAACACCTTGATTTTAGCCCCACGCGTCTCATTTTCAGACTTCTGACCTCCAGCCTGTAAGATAAGAAATCAGTATGCTACGGTAATTTGTTCGAGCGGCAATAAAAAAGCAATAAAGCACCACAGCTTTAGCTTGAAAAGATGCTCAGTACATCATGGGTCTGTGGGAGTTTCCAGTTTCTTTTTTAAAGTGTGTCTGGTTTCCAAAATCAGAAGAAAAGTATGTGTTTTGGGAAGAAATAATCAATTACAGACACCTACCCCATGTCAGTTCAGTTCTTACGCTGCTGGTGAAAGTACCCACCCATGGGGATCGGAGTTACCTCGAATGGGCGGTCATCACCCATCACTGAGCTTACTGTAGTTCCTGCCTCTTATCATCGCTTCCGCCAACCCTCACGCTGGACCTTCTCTGTCTGCTCGAAGGCTCTCCCACACGGCTGTGTGTATATACTGTGTGTGCAAAGCACAGGGGGGTTCTTGTCAAAATGCAGATTCTCTTAACATCCACTATTGATCAGGAAAATGCAAATTAGACCCCCAAAGCGATAGCACCACACATCACCGGAATAACTAAAAGAGGCTAGTAAGACCAAAGTGTTGTTGAGGGTATGGGGCAACCTGAATTCACATGTCCTGCCGGTGGGAATGTGGGATGGTGAAGTCCCTTGGGAAAACTGGCATGGTCTTAAAAAGTTAAACACACACAGCCTATGACCCAGCCATTCCACGCCCAAAGAGATACCCTCACAGAGACTTCCATGGGGATGCTCACGGCAGGTTCATCCATGGTAGTCAGAGGCAGTAGGTACCCATCATGGAATGCACAGAAAAGAGTGAGCTACTGATCTACTCCATAGCATGAGTGAGTCTCCAAAGCATTTTTCAGAGTGCAAGAGGCCAGACTCAAAGAAGAGCCTCCTAGGGGGTTCCGTGGCTATAAAACGTGAACTAATCTACGGTAACCCAAAACAGAGCAGTGGCTACCTGTGCCTGGGCAGGGGGACAAAAAGACTGCAAAAGGGTGCGATCTTTTGGGGTGATGGAACATCTCGTGTTTTGGTTGTCATGATGGTTTCCTACGTGTAGACAACCGTCAAAATTCACTTAAAAGGCTCACTCTTTACATGGACGTGGCTTTGGGGCGCCTGGGTGGCTCAGTCGGTGGAGCGTCTGACTTCAGCTCAGGTCATGATCTCGCGGTCTGTGAGTTCGAGCCCCGCGTCGGGCTCTGTGCGGACAGCTCGGAGCCTGGAGCCTGTTTGGGATTCTGTGTCTCCCTCTCTCTCTCTGCCCCTCCCCTGTTCATGCTCTGTCTCTATTGTTCTCAAAAACAAATAAAAAACATAAAAAATTTTTTTAAATGGATGTGGCTTATCATGTAAAAATTACCCTTCAATTAGTTGACAGGGCAATAAAAGGCGGATTCCGATTCTGAAGTCTGGACTGGGCGAGCAAGCCTCCGTGTCTGGCAAGCTCCCAGATTCTGCAGAGCTGGTCCCGGGACTGCAATTTCAGGAGGAGGGCTTCTAGAATACCTCTCTTCACCTCTGTCACTCGCAGGAAACAAACCGGCTTTCTTTTATGCTAAGAAAGATGTTCCTCAAGAAACTCGCCTTCATTGCCTGCCTCCTATCACCCGTATACTCTTGACTGTGCGTGACACTTGAACGCGCGGAGGGTAAAATGCTCCAAGAGGCGTTTCTGCCACCGTAACAGCATGTTCGCGGGTCACCCCCTCCCCTTCCCTTTCCAGCCCTGGCTTGAGCTTTAAATGGAAGCACACACGATGAGCAGCAAAACATGCATTGGGATTATTGCACTAGCACTCTAAATATTTGACGAGATTTCTAACCTTCACCGAGAACATCCATTTTTCAGGTGTTCCAGATCAGAAGAACGAACAAGCAGGTGGAAGGTGTGGAAACGGTATCGTTAATACTCTTTGACCCACGAGGGATTAGAAATCATTCCAGACCAAACGGAAAGGCCGTTGGCCATGCTGGGCTTTTACTCAGCATTGGACATCTGCCCACTGGTCAGGCTTTGGGTTTCTCTCTAGGTCGCAAGGAATCCGCATGTAACACAGTCCCTTGATATGGACACAAAACCTTCACCCATCTCCGGTAGCTAACACCGTGAAAAATAAAGCTTTGTGGAGAAGCAGGTCCTGGGTAGTCATCAAGACTCTCTCTCTGGTGACAGAACCTGCTTCTTCCTCTGAGACCAGCCACTCCATGTGCAAACCTCTATCTCCACAAAGTAATAGATTAAAATAGTTTAGGGAGCTCAGAATAATGGTACGTAGTTGAAACGGATGCTGTATGGATACAGCAAGCAAATGCCTTGCGTACCAAACCAAAAAACTAGAGAGAGCATTGGGTAGAGCTGTCCTATTTGTAGATTTTCTGAGTTTCACCCCCTTTATACCAATGTCTCTTCAAGACGTTGGTACAGCATTTTCTATCTGCATTTACTCAAAACTTACACCACACACACACACACACACACATTACGCTCAAGTATTCAGATTGCTTCAAATTGTGTATCCGTCCCTCTGGCTGTTTATTCTCTGTGGTGTTGTAATTTCATAAAGTCATGGCTACGGAGAACACAGGAGTTACGGTCCTTCTCCAGCACAATTGAGTCCTAGATAGGTATTACTGAGTGCTTAGCCCGTAGTCACTACTCAATACGTGTTTTGTTTTGTTTTTTAATAAAATAATAGTTTGGCTCTCAAAGGTTTTAAAAACAGCCTTTTAAAGCGGGTACAAGGTTGAACAGGAAAGATTGCTAAGGCTTAGCTGGTTCAGAAGTGAATGACTAAAACAACCTTTCTCTGTGTGTCAGACACAATTTTGTCTTCCTGCCTGAAAAAAAAGGTAAAAAGCAGAGTCACCTGGCTAAATGGTTTCCTAAGTGTCCCCCTCTCCCCAGGTCCCCCTGACTTTATGAAACAAGCAACAACAAACTCCGCTAAAGCTAAACCAACGTGAAATAACCCAGGGCTTGAACTTGTCGCATGACGTTGCTTTAAATTTTAATGCGAACTCGGGAATAGATTTGCGAACAGCAAGGTAAAGCAGAGGCCATGAAATATTGATTCTGTACATTTTCTTATGCATTTTTATTCTCCAATTTAGTAAATTTTTCATCTTGCCTGCACTTAGAGTTTCCCTATGAAGTCGTTACTACCAATCGTATTAGCTGTTGTAAATAAATAATCGTCGCTTGAGCTGTTTGCCTGACAGGAGGTAGACAGGACCCCACCTCCGACTACTGACTTTCCACAGCCCAGCGCACGAAGGAGGAAAAGGGACACTCACAATTCTCCACACGGCAGAGTCGCGGCCACTTGCTCCAGGAAAGAGAGCTTTAAACACGGCAACAAGGAAGAACTGACATGTTTCCCCTAAAATTATACCACCATCTGACAAATCACCCGCTTTGGTCTAAGAGATGGCGGAATTGATTTTGTTTGCTTGTCTGTCTTTAAAACCAAAACATCAGGAAAGACCGTCAGAACATGCTTCTTGGATATACCCTAATGTAAGAGAAAATACAAGTGCAAGACTTCTGCCCCAGTCCTAATCCTTGTATATGCACAAAAAGTTATATTTTATCAATCACAAGAGGCAAATCCGTTAGACATTTCTCACTGTCTTCATTCCCCAGTGTACTTCTCTTTCTTAGACTACGCACCTGCCCCTCTATTTTCACTATCTTACAGGAGGTGGGTGAGACCCAAAAGAAAGATGGAAAGCAATTCTGACCGCAGACAGAATGTCCCTTGGTCCCTTGGTAATTAACACATGGGAGGGGCCAGTATGGCTCCCTCACTTGTGGAAATCACTGCAGTTCTTTGTACAATTTTATACATTGATCGATTGCTTCTCTGTCATTAGGTGAGATTGGCCATTAATTCAGGTTCCTGGTCACGCTGACCAAAGATTCGTAGTGGGCTATTCCAACTGGGTCCCAAATTTCTCATTCTCTGTTCCCAGAACACAACCAGAAGAGGGTGGGATAACATCAGGCTGGGAATTTAGCCTTGAAATAGATGAAAATATGTCTCCTTTTTATTTGTTCAGCAACATGGTAATCCTGTTAGGGGAGCAATAGGGTCCTTTATTCTAATTCCTACCCTTCCCCCCCCCACCCCGGTTTTATGGTTATTAAAGTTATATATGCTTGCTTACTGGAGAAAGAGCTTCAATTTCCAAAACAATGAAGATCAGTTTAACTAACGCTCCGCCTCTGACATTCTTTATCCATCCCTAAAAAAACACACAAACAAAAGACCACACACACACACACACACAACAAACAAAAACAAACAAGCAAACAACAACCATAAAGGACACATCCAGCTCAGCGGGAGAACAAAGATCTCCAATAATGGATCACCTTAGTTTTTACTCTGGTGTCCATTCTAACGCTTTTTATGTAGTCTTTTAATAGCCTTTAACCCTTTTCAAGGCATCCTTGCTTTCCCTGTTTGCTTCAAAACCCTCAAATACTTGATTCATATGCCATCTCAACTTCAGGAAAAGAAGGAAATTTGATTACCGCAATAGGGTCCAAGTGGGATTTTTTTTCCCTCCCAAGTGTGGTGACTCTTGTATTGGGTCAATACATCTGCGTTTTGGGGAATAATCTTAAATATGTTCATCTGAATAGCATTGACTGCGATGCAAATACTGTTACCTTAAGACAAATACGGTGCAGGCACAGGGCGGCAAGATGCGGTCAGGAAATCCAAGTGCCAGGTGTTTGGGTCAGACATCACAGGCACCTCTCTCCTCTTAGACTTTTAAAAAACTTCTCCATGACACCCTTAGCTGCATCCCCATTGGAGAGATGGCAAAGAGGAAGAATGGACAGGGCAGAACTAAAACCTGGGCAAGGAGCTAATAATATGATGGCGACAGAAGGTTTTGGTAGACATAAGGGAGGCACCAAGGCTACAACTTACCAGCTCTTTCCTAAGCACGAGCATTAACATCAGGACTAATGCGTGGAACCTCACGCACTTCTCTGGGTTGGCGGGGTGGGGGGGGGGGAAGACCCAGGTGCGTGGCTAGGCCACGTGGCAGATGGCGATGTCATAATCTGAGCTTCCAAGGATCAGCATCCTTTGTGATAGCAGCACCCTGGGAGTCCGGGATTGGCGTGGTGGCCGCGCGGGGAAGAAAGGGGTGAAAACAGTGAGGACATGTACATTAGGGAGAGAATGTGGAGGACCCCCCGGGGGGGGGTCGTTAAGTTTTCCTAATTAGGTGGAGGACGTGTTGAAGGTGAGGGAGGCTCCCACGGTTGACGCGTGGGCTCTGTGGCCCCCGTGACAAAGACAGGGAGCTTCTGAAAGCAGGGCCCCGAGAAGACCTTAGGATTCATGTAGCTGCCACATCAAAGCAAAGCCGATCGGGGTTATAGAGGCACTTCCTCCAAGTGCCTCTATAGGCAACAGCAACAGGCAACAGCAGCAGGAAGGAGCCCGGGCATAGTCAAAGTTTATACTGGAGTAGAGGCTGTGCCAAATTAAAAGCGAACACGACCCCCTGCGCCGGGAACAACAGCTTCACCATGCATGGAAAGAATTGCCGCGGAGATAAATATTCCTGTGAACACTACTCATAGCTCAGGCTTCCTCTCAACTCCCCTCCGGCTGCCCGATAACAATGAGTGTTATAAATTTACACCGAAGAAGCCCTCCAGTTGGAGATCTGAGAAGCCAAGAACAACCAAAGGGACCCAGAAGGGGAAGCGAAGACAATTTACTCAAAATGTTTATGGAAAAACACCAGCCCCGCTTACACATCACATCACTTAAAGACGAATCACCGCAGCAGCAGCAACATCGGCTCTAGGACAGATTTCAGCTTATGAAACGTGGAGGAAATGTGTGCAATGGGCAAAGGACGTAAGAAACAAAGACGTTGTCAAGAACGTCTTCTTGTGCCTTGGATTCTGTGAGAGAAATCAGGGGCTCTGTGAAACCAGAAATGAGAAGGGTGATCATCAGATTTAAATGAAAAGCGGGGTAGACAAAGATCAGGCAGTTTTAAAGCAGGAAACGGAGGTGTGTGAGAGAGTGGGATGTGAGGACAGAATTCAGCTCTAAGATCAAGAGGCACGGCTGCAGGGGTCAACTGAGAACAAATCATCCAGAGTGCCTGGGACAGAGAAGGAAGGGTCAGATCCAAGGTTCTGATGGGAAATAGGAGACAGCAGTGGAGACAGACCAGATCCAGGTCTTTTCTGAGAAAGATCCCAGGGACAAAGAAGGACGAGCGATCAGAGATACAATGGAAGACACATTCTGGAACCAAAACATCGTTTGATTCCTTGGGAGGGCTGCAGTGTGTTGTAGAGCTTGACCTGCAGTAGGGCTTCATGACACTGTTTGAATCTTAAGGCAACAGAAAGAAAGCATGTGGCAAATATCGAAAGGGGAGGGGGTTGCTAAACAGAAGGAAAGGAAGGCATCTAGCTCCAGAAATGTTCACAAAGACACGGAGCCATATTTGATGGCTTTGACGGCTAAAATCTGTGATGGAAGCATTCAAAACGCAGTCCAGATTCTGTTCATATATGAAAACAAGAAAAGAAAAAAAAAAGAGGGGGGGCAGGAAGGGAGAGGGAAGGGGAGAAGGAGATTCCCATCCATATCCTGGTACCATTTCTGTGTATCGTCAACCCAGTCTTCTCAAAGCGGCCAGACTGATGTTAAAATGTCTATCAGGTTCTGTTGCTTCTCTTCTCCGCGCCCCTCAATGCTAAGAAATAACAACAGAACCCCCCAAAAGCATCAGAAGGCTTATAAAGACCCGCCACTGACTACCTATCCAGGCTCACCCCAAGCCACAGTCCCCCTCGCCCTCTGGCCGCCCCGCCTCCCTCCTCATTCCCACGTGTGCCACCCCCCAAAGGAAATATTTCTTGTAAGAGGGATCGTATAATGCGTGGCCTTCTGTGACTGGCTTCTTTCACTTGGTGTGACTTTCCTGGTTCATTCACGTTGTAGCAGGTACCAGGGCTTAATTCCTTTTTAAGGCCCAATAATATTTCACTGTGTATGTATGCCATAATTTGTCATTCACCCATTGATGGACATCTGGGTCGTTTCCCACCTTTTGGCTCTGATACCTAGTGGTACTATGAACATTCCCGTATGGGTACCCTTCTGAGTCTGTTAGTGCGAAGATGTTGGTGTCCCATCCAAAATTCATATGTTGAAGCCCTACTCCCCAGTGTGATGATATTAGGAGATGGGGCCTTTGGGAGGGCATTAGGTTTAGACAAGGTCATGAGGGTGGGTGGGGTTCCCGTGATGGGATTAGTGCCCTTAGAAAGAAGGAAGAGAGAGCAGGACTTCTTCTCTCTGCTGGGGGAGGACAGAGAGAGAAGGCATCCATTCAGAGGCCAGGAGGAGAGACCTCACCTGGACCACACGGGCATTGCGATCTCAGAATTCCAGCTTCCAGAACCGTGAGGAATACATGTCTGTTGGTGACGCCGCCCCGTTGACGGGATTTTGTTACGGTAGCCACAGCAGCTAAGACAGATCTGCTTTCAACTCTTTGGGGGGCTCTGTGCTTTTCCAATTTGTTGCACACAGCCCTGTTTCTAGTCTGACGCTTGCTTGGAGGGTTTCTTGCTTAGTGCTTTCCTGTCCATACTATGCCCGGAGCTCGCTAGATGCAAGGGACATTTGTTTGATTCACTGCTATACCCTCCGGCATGACGCTCAACCATAACAGGTACTCGGTAAATGAATGAATGAGCGTGTGAATGAATGAATGAGTGAATGAGGAAGCAGATGGCCCAGAATGGTGCCCAAGTCCCCAGAACTCGAGAGTAAACTTTGGAGGCCTCTGGAAGGAGACAAGGCAAGATTTTTTTTTTTCCTCCCTGTGGCTCAAAAACAGCATCTCACTATCGTTAAAAAGCCAGCCCTCTTCATTGACCAGGCATAATTATATCTGGCACATTCCAAGCTCTGAAAAGCCCAGATGTCCCAAGTTTAGGGAAAGAAAGTTTTGGAGACACTTTGCAGATTCCTCAACTGGGTGCTGCCCTGGGGCAAAGACACACAGTCTCGCTGAGATTTCTGGATGGGGGACTCTAAGGGAGCCTCAACTGGGTAGAGCAGAGCAATTCTCCACTTCCCAACTTTTCCCTCTGGCTCTTTGTCCAGAGGCAGGACCAGATAAATGCGAATGACATTCAGGGTCGAGGAGGCCTGTTGTTAAGATTCTGGTGGCCGAAGTTGAGTGTGGTCTCCATTTGTTCTTTTGATGGCTTTCCCAAGCTCCCGTGAGCCCACACTCTCGATTCGTCACGCCTGTCCTGTTTGTAGAGTCCCCGAGAGCCAGCGGGCTGTGCGGGGCCGGGGGACGCGGCACTTGAACCCTTCTTCCCTTTCCTCCTCGTCTCTGATGCCGTGCTGCTCTGTCCGCTCGGTCCGTCTCCCTCCATCTATGAGTGTGCGTCTCTCACTGAGAGCTTCCCCCTCTCAACCCTGACCTTGCTCTACCTCTTTGCTCTCTTTCTACTTTGCTCTGCTCTGTGTCTCTGCCCCTCGTCCTGTTCTCTCTCTCTCTCTGCCTCTCCCTGTCCTTCCGTGTCTCTCCCGGGGCAGGGAGCGGTGCGCTCCCATGTATGGATATTGCCCTGCCTCCTCGGGGGCCGCTGTTTTCCCTTTCAATAAACTCCTTCCTGTCTCCAAGTGGCTGGTCCTATCTCCTCCACAATCAGGGGAGACCGGAACTGGCTGCGATGAATGCGAGGAAGTCTTTATAATGAACAGGATCTCGCTGCTGTTTACACAAACACTTTCAACGACACGGGGAGCCAACAGACCATTCCGCACGTCTGATGAGTATGTAATTAAACGTGGGGGCGTGAGTAGAGAAGAGGGGGCAGAAGGGGGCGAGCGATAGGGCACGGTGGTGTTGGAAGGCTCCAGATTCACATGGTGGTGGGGGGGGGGGGGGGGGGGGAGGAGACTTTGTGCTTCCCCAGGCTCCGTAATCACGCACTGACCATTTCTGGGTGCTGGACCCTGAGCGAGGCCCTGTGACACGGGCCCCTGCCCCGCGAGAAATGAGTCTCACGACCTTGCGTCCGAGTGCAGTAGAAGGGCAGGCGGTGGGTGGTGGGCGATGCAAGCCGGAGACTCGAGGAGAAGGAGATGTTAAAGGGGAAGCGCTGTGGGAGAGGAGCCGGGAAGGAAGAAAGCCGTTCGGTAGAAAGAAAAGATGCAGAAACAGTAATGGACTGAGCCAAAGCTGAGTCAGGAAAGTCACAGATGCTCAAAGCAGGCTGAGGGATTGCCCTGATTGTAACCTATCTGGGCAGGCGTTTGGGGGGTGGGGGTCCTGGGTGTCCCGCAGAGCGTTTGGCTCTCAGTCCCTGGGGAACAGGAGATGCTGTGAGTCTCTGTGACAGCACTGGCAGACCCCTCCGTGACGGCAGGGCTGTATGTGACACGGCGGCCGTGTGTGGATCTCAGGCAACGGGGCTCTTGAAATGTGGCCAATGTGACGCAGGAGCTGGGCTTCTCTTTTGTTTTGAATTTGAATTCATTTAGCGTCTACCTTTAAACGGTGCTTATGGCCAGTGGCCACTGGAACAGCACAGCTGAGAAGTCACGGCCACCATCTCTTGCGAGATGCCAGGACCAGGCTTTTGGAGGACGAGTCTGGCAACAGTGCGATAAGGCAACTAATTGGAAGGCGGGCTGCTCTGGGATGAAAAAGGAGGGCCCGGATGTGACAGTGTAGGGGGCAGCGGGGGTGGGGAGTGGGGACACTCCACAGGAGTCAGCACCTTGGGGGGTTGGGAGAATGGCGCACTGAGGGGCCGCTCTGGGGCTGGCGACCTGGGAGGTCAGGGCACTGTAGCCGGAGACAGAGGTAAGTTGCAGCCTGTCCCCCATGCCTGGGGGTAACCACATCAGCCCGGGGGTCTCGGTGGGGCTGTGACAGCGAGACAGGGAAGATCTCTGATGGCAACTTGGCTGTGAGTCTAGGAGTATCTGAATCTGGCCTGTGACAAGCCGCTCCCTCCCTTCAGGTCTCTCAGAAGGGACTCCCTGCAGAGGAAGTGGAGGAAGCGAAGGAAAAGTTGCCTGAGAAGTCTTCACTCTCAAAGGTGCTGTGGGGCCTCCCCTGCTCTGTTTCCTTAAGGCACATTTTATCCCGTGTTGCACCGGACTCCATTTAAAGCAAAGAAGATTTAATCAACTCCGAACAGGTTTTTGTTTGTTTTGTTCTGTGGAACTTGACGGAACGTGATGCTGAGATAGTTAAAAAAATTTTTTTTAATGTTTATTTATTTTTGAGACAGAGACGGAACGTGAGCAGGGGAGGGGCAGAGAGAGAGGGAGACACAGAACCGGAAGCAGGTTCCAGGCTCCTAGCTGTCCGCACAGAGCCCGATGCGGGGTCCGAACCCACGAACTGTGAGATCATGACCTGAGCCGAAGTCGGACGCTTAACCGACGGAGACACTCAGGCGTCCCATAATCCTAAGATATTTATGAAAAGAAACAAAGGGCCAGAGCTAGCAAGGTTACTCATGAAGAAGAAGGAGAGAAGTCTTGCAATTTATTTTAAAGACGTGGTAATGGGAGCTGTGTAAATGTGCTGCAGAGACAGACAAGGGCATCCAAGGAACAGCATAGAAAGGGCTGGAAGAGGCCCTGAAACACACAGAGACACTAGTAAGAGACAGTGGTGGTGAGGAGGAGTGTTTTATTCCATGTCAGTGTTGTGGGGGGAATGGCTACCTTTATGGGGAAAAAAAGAGAATATTTCACCCCTAGTTTAGACTATATACAAACATCACATGTGAAAGGAGTAAATACCAAAATAATAGAACTTTTCAAAGTTCTATTCTTCTATTGATCTCGGGGTAGAGAAATTGTTGTTTTTAAAAACAGTGCACAAAGGACGCAGAAGAGAGAGAATAGACTGATACGTCTGACTACATGAAATAAAGTCTTTCTTATGACAACAGACATTTGTATAAATAACTGACAAAAGGTTACTATCTGGAATAGATGACACACTCCTATAAATCAATAATATAGAGACAAATCGTCTGCTGGAAAAAAGAAACGGACAAAGGACGCAAACAGAGGAAGCACAGAATATGAAAATCAAGCAGCCAATACTTATATGAAAAAAGTGCTCAACCACATTAACAAGTCACAGATACGCAAGTTAAAATGGGGCACCTTTTGGGGCACCTGGGTGGCTCAGTGAGTTAAGCGTCGGACTTCGGCTCAGGTCATGATCTCATGGTTTGGGGGTTCGAACCCTGTGTCGGGCTCTGTGCTGACAGCTCGGAGCCTGAAGCCTGCTTCGGATTCTGTGTCTCCTCTCTCTCCTCCTCCCCCATTGGTGCTCTGTCTCTCTGTCTCTCAAAAATAAACGTTAAAAATTTTTTTTTAATGGGGCACCTCCCTCCCCCCCTGCCCCCCCACCCACGATATGATGCCTGTTTTTGCTGAATACGTGGAGAAAGACACTCTCGCATGCTGCCAGAGTGAATGTACATGGTGGGACTCATTTGGAGACCAATTTAGCAATCACAAATAAAATTGAGGATGCGCACACATCATGACCTAGCACTTCGATTGCTAGGTATTTACCCTCAATAATCTTCTGTGCACGCAAACCAACGCTCCTCGATGGGCTGCTTGTGAATAAGGGAAATGCATATAGCAGTGGTAACAATGACATATATCGATGGTGTCCTATCAATACATCCATACAGATCAATACCTCAATGACAACAGTAGGGGATGGATAAATAAACTGTAATCAGAGAAGAGAAGTTACCCATCCAGATACAGGTCACCGTGTGGGCAGCATCTGTTAAAGAGATGGGGTCCCCGTCTAATAAAGGCGTTTGCACACGTTTGTGGTTCTTCCTTTCCTTCTTGCTTCCGTGTTCACCTGCCTTGTCGGTGCAACACTGCTAAGAATTTTCTAGTGGCAAATGAAGCCTTGAGAAGGGACGTTTCCCCCCATCGAGTCTGTTCACAAATGGGCCATAAATTCCACGTAACGGCTTCAAAATACGAGTCCAAAAAGAGTGGAAACATTGGCAGCCCCGTTGAGGAGTGTAGCTCTTTCTGAGAAGACAACTTCATCTGGACAGATCTGCGTTGGTGTGTCCGTTAACAACACGGTGTCCTCGATTTACAGAGTTCTCCAGGATTTCCCAAGGCTTGGAGAGATGTTTGCGCACACTGCCTTCCCAAGATAAATCCCAAGGCACGTAGCCAGAGCCTGGCATCGAATTGAAAGACAGTACAAAGGGAGCAAATTAAAACCTTGCCAACGGGATCTAAGAGAACCAGACATTTCAAATGGAATCGATACAATATAAGCTCCACGAGGGCAGAGACTTTCTGCCTGTTTTGTTCACTGCCGAATCCCCAAACCCAGCTCCTGGCGCGCAGGATGTGATTAGTAAACATTTGTGGCATGAATGAGCGGAATTCAATTTATCCAGTACTCGTTGAACTGCTATTCTGTGCTGAGCTGGGAGCTGGATTTACAAAGTTGCTCCCGGCCTGGTGGAGGAAAAAACTTCAATAGTAGATCATCGTGATGGCATGCGTTAAGGGCTATAACCAAAATGTGTAAACTTGCAGAGGGAAAAGTGACCAGGGCATAATTAGTTGTGCTGGCAGAGGAAGGAGTGGCCGCAGAAAGGTAGTGACATAAGGGCTTTGAGGGGTAAGTAAGAGTCCTGCAAACGGGAGAGAGGATGGAGGGTATTTGGAAGGTGGGAGGAGGGGGGGGGTCACTGGAAAATGGGGGAGGTGTGAAGCTGAGTGGTGGGTTTAGGTGCCATCTTGTGGAGTCAAAGAAGCAGCTGTCAAAACAGGGGCAGAGCCGACTCTGTCCTCCAACCACACGCAAAGCCACCGATTAAAAAAAAAAAAAAAAGAGCATCTACTAAGTTCCAGGCTCCACATTTAGTGCTAGATTTATAAAAGCAAGCGACATAGATGTGCTCTTGGCTCCTAGATTCATCCGCAGTGCAATGACGCCAAGGGGTTCTCTTGCCCGTCTTTGCATTTGCAAGGCCCGCGACACACTCGGGCACAGAGCCTCTCGGCGTCTGTCGGATGAACAAATGGAAGGACGGTTCAAAGAAGTTTGCTAAATCAAGAGGATAAATAAGACTAAAGGGGAGGCTCGGGTTATACCTTCATGCAGAGCAAGGAAGGCGTGAAAGGGAGCTGGGTCCCCTACAAGGCTGCGGTCAAGGTGTCGGCCGGGGCAGGGGTCTCCTCTGAGAGTCACCTGGGGAAAGATCTCTTGATGTAGCTGTTGGCAGAGTTCGGTTTCTTGCTGGTTGCTGGCCAGAGGCTGCCTTCGCTTTCTTGTCATGTGGCTGGTGTCCATAAGCTCTACCAAGTTCGGTTAATAGCTCTCCTTCCTTGGGGTCTATTCAGGAGTTAATGCTGCCCTACAACTCGTCACATGGGCATGCTTCAGATACACGAAGCCAATACTTCCATTGACAAAATGAAATACAAGTATAATAACAAAACCATATACATAAAAAGAAGGGGGAGGGAGACGGAACATAAATAAAAGAAAGTCACCTGAACTGGGTTTCCAGGGGGTGGGGGGAAGCCAGTCTTTGAGCAAGTTGAGGAGAGGTCAGAGTTCTGAGCCAGAGCTATGGGTTTGGTTGTGGGATCCTACTCTGAACACAACTTAATTGTATTTGGGTTGTCATCTGAACTCGTCAGAGGCTTTTAAGGACTGGTAGCATCTAAGCTCCTGGAAAAATCAGTGTTTTCCTGAAGTTGACACGTACTTGTTAGAGACACGGTCTCACCTTGCCTCCCCCAGTGGCTGTGACTGGAAGGGCGCGTGGCTTTGTGGGGGAAGGGGCTTAGGAGGCAGCCAGACCCACAGAGCCCAAAAGAGGACCAGCTGCTGCCCAAACAACATCTCTGTCCACTCTGAGTGTTCCCCAAGTGCAGACAGCGGCAGACAGGGCCCACCGACTGCTTATACCGCTCATGTGCTCCCAACGACCTTGGGAGCAGATCTTCACGGGAGGGGCAACGTCAACGCTTGGGTGGAAGAAGCCGATTGAAATCAATGAGAATTGATTCGGAGTGCGGGGGCCACTGTGTTAAAATCTCCTACCTCTTGATAGAGCTTCATGAATATTAACCAGCTGAAGATCAATACGGAGCTGATTTTGAGACGCAAACCTGACTTGTTCATGTGTAGATTAAAGGAACAGAATGACGATGTTTCTTTCCGCACTGCTCTCCGCCCCCGCCCCCCAGTGCTGAGTGCACCTAAAATCCCCAAACTCAAAGTGCAGGCTGCAAGGTGCAGGTCTCATCGGAGATGTTCACACACAAGTTTGTTGGACAGCTTTCCTCCCTGGGCTTTGATGTGAGGATGTTCTGTGTCTGAGACATGTATGCCAAGGTAGGCGTGTATTTACGTGCATGTATTGGTTTCTTGATTCATAAGTCTTGTTTCAATGTCTTCCCCACCACTTTTCTGGATCTTCTTCATTGCTTATGGTGACTGTCGCCATGGCGTCACGATTTCTCCTCGCGTTCAGTTCATCCTGCAGAACACGGCCAAAGTGATTTATCGAAGTCTGCTTCGAACAAGTCTCTCCGCGGTCTAAAATCTGGTGCATCTTCCCTACCGCCTCCTAACTCCTTAGTAGAATGTTCAAGGCATGTCACGGCTTAGCCCACGTCCCCTACAAATGCCAGACATCTCAGCTGAGCCCCGAAAGGCGGGGATGAGCCAGTTGTGAGGAAACATGGAGGAAGAACATTCTGGTAAATCTAAAGGCCCCGAGGAGCAAAAGATCACAATGTGTTCAAAGAGCAGAAAGAAAGCCAGTGTGTGTGGGTGGGGGTGAGGGGCAGGGAACAGTCAACCAGTTATGAATCACACTTCCTTATTTGGGTCTGACCTGAACATTCACGCAGGAGACATTAGGAAGGAAGATTGCAGGCATTCCGTGGGGTGTATTACTCAGTGCGGTAATTGAGATGTATGCATATCTACACAGCAGGACCAGATATTTGTATGGCCCAGCTATGCTCCCCCAGGACGGAGGCGACTTGGGCAGAAGCAAGGCGCCCACCCCAGCTCACTGCAAGCAGAAGCAAGATTTCTGAGAGCCACTTTTTACCCCAGCACAGAACCTCAGGCTTCTTTCTCAAAGCTGCTGTGGGACGTGGATGAGGACCCACCGACTTCTGCTGGCCCATCTGGGCCCCAGTGCTCGCCGGGACGGGAGCTCCTCCCCTGCACTGAGGAAACACCTTCTCTGGTGCCTTTGAGTGAGGTCAACCTCTTCTCGGAACACCACTTATCGGGAATCTGTCCTGCCCTGAGCACAGGCTGGGTCACGTTCACTTAGCTGCCTTCCATTACCGACTGACCCTTTATCTTCCCCTGAGATTTATTAGGACTTCAGAGACAGACTGGTGACCTGGGCCCTGACACTTTAGGACGCGCCCAGCCCATCTATGCCACTTCGAGTTCTCCTCCCTCTGCTGTCTCTTTGGGTTCTCTCAAGCCGCGGATGATGCGGGAATACGTGCTATTATCCCCCTTTTGCAGATGTTGAAACTGAGGCCTAGACGCAGTCAGTGGTGTCCCCAGCCTCACTGTGAGGGGCAGAGGGAGCCGGTGAGCTGGATTTCTCTGCCAAATTAACCCTCCTGTTTCCTTTCTTCATGTCTGCTCTAGGGTCTCAAAGAGACCCTTAGAGAAGGCGTCACCCAGGGTCCCTCATACTTCTCTTTCTCTTTCTCCCTCCCCTTGCTCCTCAGAATTTTCTGTCTGTCTATCTGTCTGTCTATCTGTCTATTGATCTACCTACCTGCCCATCTGAGTCCAAGCCAGTCACAGGCCAACTTATCAAAATCTCACCCACCCTTTGGGGACATGCGTGGGATACGTAGTTGTCTTTTTTTTTTTTTTTTAATTTTTTTTTTTAACGTTTATTTAATTTTGAGACAGGGAGAGACAGCATGAACGGGGGAGGGTCAGAGAGAGAGGGAGACACAGAATCTGAAACAGGCTCCAGGCTCTGAGCTGTCAGCACAGAGCCCTACGCGGGCTCAGAGACCGCGAGATGATGACCTGAGCCGAAGTCGGATGCTTAACCGACTGAGCCACCCAGGCGCCCCCGTAGTCGTCTTTTAAACTGAATCGCAGAGGTAATTCATTTTCAGCTTCAAAGTGTTCAACCGATATGAGGCAGAAGTCACTATCTGTCTTCTCCACTAGTAGGCTCCCTTCTCTCCCCAGACGTGACGGGCTCACCAATGTTTATGCACCCGTGTACAGAAAAGAATGTGTAAATGTGCGCTCTCGTTAGACGAGCCATTGTGCCTATGGCTCTGCTCTTCTGTTCGCTTAACAGTCTAGGGTCACAGAGTGGAATAGCACCAGCTTGTGAGGGCCAACTGTGTGCTCACTTCCCCACATTCAGAAGCATTGTGCTGGCAGCTCGAAATCGGTCAGAGTGGGAGCATACTTTTATTATATTTGTCTCGATTGTTGCAACATTTTTAGCATCACGGACGAATACGCTCATTTAGCCATTCCCCGAATGGACACCCCTTCGTTGGGTGTGCACGTGATATCCATGTTTTCACTGGCACATGGAACGCTTCACTGAACCTCATGGAGTCTTGTTTTTAAATGTTTATTTATTTTGAGAAAGAGAGAGGAGGCGGCAGAGAGAGAGGGAGAGAGAATCCCAAGCGGGTTCCGTGCTATGCGCGCAGAGCCCGATGGGGGACTTGATCCCACGAACTGTGAGATTGTGACCTGAACCCAAATCAAGAGTCGGATGCTTAAACGACTGAGCCCCCCGGGGGGTCCCTGGAGTCTTTTCATTTCGGGACACATCTGTGAATATTTTTCTCAGAGAGTTACTTAGCCGTAGTACTCTGGGGTTGAAGCAAGGCAAATATGGGTTTTATCTGACAATGGACAAGGCTAAATTGTCCTTCAAGGTAATCACAAATTTACACACTCAATAGTATGTGTGAGTACCGCCGTGATGCCTTTGTGAGGCTATCATTCTTTTTAACGACGGTACATGGCCGATCGTCAAATTGGCAACTTCCCCAGGCGGCTAAAAGGAAAACTGCTCTTGTGCTGAAGTATTATTATTAATAAACATGTAATGGTAATAGTAATGGCGACGGTGATAACGATAAAATGGTTTCAAACGTAGTCACGGCTAATCACGCTTCCGTGTACGGCTGCCAGCTGTCCACAAAATGGTATTTCCAGTTTACGCCTTCTTATTGCAAGGGATGTGGTTCCTAAAAGTCATTGAAAGAATTAATTGAGGGTTAGGGCTTGATCCGGTGCCCTGGCTGATCAAAAGTATTCTCTTACCAATTCTAATTTTTGGATCAAAAAAAAAAAAATGTTATCTATAACTTTTTGTACAGGACGTTTAATTTAATCACGGTGACCTAAAATCATAGTCTTTCCCTGTAATGGTTTTAAAGTACCATTTCCAGCCACTCAAGATGAAGTGCTCAGGAATAATTCAGGTGCCTCATCTAATGCCCTCACTTACAGACCTCCGGTAGAAAATGGGGATTCTGCAGTTTGTTTTTACTGGTTGTATTGATCTGATCTGCAGAATTTCTTTCCTCTACAGCTAAATCAGTAAATCCCACACTTAGCTGGCATTTTGCTCTGGTACTTTTAAGAAGAGTTGAATTTGGAGTCATGAAACGATATATTGTCACTGTTACTGATCCTGGCACATTGCTATTAAGGGGAGTCTATAAAATTCTTGCCTGTGAATGGAAAATCACTATTGCCAAACATCAGGGATGAGATAATCCTTCTGAAAATAAGATATACCTCCTTATGTTCTGTTGTACATCTCTTTAGTAGCCTTCGGTGTGAGCTCTGTTATAGGAGGCACGTTTGGATTTTTCAAAGTTTAAGGAGCACAGGATCTTTCTTCAGAGCTCAACCTTATGCTGTCCTCTTCCTTTCCGGAGTCAAGAGTTACTAATATAAAATGAGCTTTAAAAAAATTGTTTTTATGTTTATTTATTCTTGAGATAGAGACAGAGAGGGAGATACAGAATCTGAAGCAGGCCCCGGGCTTTGAAGCTGTCAGCACAGAGCCCAACGTGGGGCTCAAACCCACAAACTCGCAAGATCATGACCCGAGCTGAAGTTGGACACTTGGGTGCCCCTGAAAAACTTTTTTTTAAAAAAAAGTTTATGTATTTATTTGGAGGGAGAGAGAGAGAGAGAGAGCACGTGAGCCAGGTAGAGGCAGAGAGAGAGAAAGGGAGAGAGAATCCCCAACAGGCCCTGGACTGTCAGCACAGAGCTGATGGGAAGCTGGAACTCATAAACCATGAGATCATGACCTGAGCTGAAACCAAGAGTCGGATGCTTAACCAACTGAGCCCCCCAGGCGCCCCTAAAACGCGCTTTCTTTCACCCAAACTGAACTTTCCTGAGCTTGGTGCTAGGTGCTTTCTAGTTATCATCTGGATTAATCTCTCCCCCTTCCTTGCAGAGTGGATACTATTATTACTCCCAACTTATAGACGATGAAACGAGTTTAGCAGATTAATAGTCACACAGCTGGTAAATGACAGCTCTCAGAGTCAAACCCAGGGCTCTTTACATAAAGACCCAGCCCCTTCCAAGTTTAGTTTTCCTTTGCGCGCTCTGACTGGTAGACAGATTCTTTGAAGGGCAGCCCTTGAATGACCAAGAGTGAAAGCCGGAGGTGAGGGAGAGTGGGGCAGGAAGAACTCAGGCCCTGGGATGGCTTCTTCCTGGATATTTTAGGTAAGAAAGAGACCCTGCAAGGTGGGTAACTCCTCACCCCGTCTGAGACTGAGAGAGAAACTAGCTCCCTGATCATTTTTGCTTTTTCACCTTATGTAGGCAAAAAGAAATGTTAAAAAAGGAAAACGGAAAAAAAAAATGAGAGAAGACACATACACACACGCATCCCTCATAAGCATTAAAAAATAGAATCTCAGGCAACAAAGAAAATGCTTGATTCCACAGGCGTTCCTGCCTAAAAGGGGTCTTGTTAAGTTAGAGCTTGTGTAAAACAAAGGGCTGGGCTTTCCTGGATCTGATGTTTATCTCCAGCCAGTGATACCATTCAAACTAATCAAAGTTTTACTGGGTTCAGAAATGCCAAACCAGCACATTTTGTATTCCTAGTCCCCAAAACCACTGTCTGTAAGTGAAAAACATCTGCATCTGAAACAAGACAATTAACAAGGAGACAGGCGCAATGCTAATGCTGCGGGTCTATTTTTGGGCACGAGCTAACTGAGGAGCTTCTAGAAGCAGGGAAGGGGAGCCTGCCTTACTCTTTTCTTTCTTCTTCTTTTTTTTAATTTATTTACATTTTGTAAGCCGTGGTAATATATGTGTGTGTGTGTGTGTGTATATACGTGCGTGTGTGTGTGTGTGTGTGTGTGTGTGTGTATATATAACATAAAAAGATATATTTTAATATATATAATAAAATATATATATTTTAAATATGATATAAAATATATATGTATATAACACACATATATATCATATAGGCATGTATAGAACATATATATCATATATATGATATATGATCATATGATATATGATATGATAACATAAAATTTACCATTTTAACTACTTTTTCACATCTAAAGTTCAGTGTCATTAAGTCCGCTCATACCGTTGGGTAATCGTCACCACCAGCCATCTTTCAAACTTCATTTTCTCTCCTGAAGCTCCGGGCCCATCAAGACCCCGTTCCTCTCGTCCCAATACCACCGGCACCCACCATTTTCCTTTCTCTATGAATTTGACTGCGTTAGGTACCTCACAGACGCAAAATCATACAGTGTCTGTCCTTCCGTGAACTGTCTATTTCACTTAGGATGAGGTCTCCAAGGTGCATGCTGCAGCCCGTCGGGATTTCCTTCCTTTCTAGGGCTGACTAATATTCCGTTATAGGGATAGGCCATATTGTTTATCCGATCATCTGCCCGTGGAACTCGGGTCGCTTCCCCCTTTTGCTTATTGTGAATAAGGCTACCGTGTGCCATGGGAGTGTCAGTATCCACTCGAGCCTCTGTGTTCGATTTCCTGTGTGTGTGTGCCCGGAAGTGGAGTTGCTGGACATGGTCTTTCTATGTTTCGTGTTTTTGAGAAGCTCCCCTGTTTGGTGAGCGTCCCTCCCTTAACCTTTCTTGAGCCCCTCCTCTGAGGAGCTCAGACCTCCGGGGTGGGAATACCGCTGGTGTTGCTGGGACAGCACTGCCACGGGGCCACTCTGAGGGGTCTGCTAGGGGAAGGTGCTCAGTGGGTCCACCATCATCCACCTCGAGGAAGAGATTCCTCCAAGGAATGAACGTGGCTGTCCCTTGGGGTCAGAGAGCGAATGGCAATTGAAATCACAGAGAGGGGGCATTTCTGGAAGCCTCTAGATGCTAACGCCACGGATGTTAAATAGGTTGGAAAAAAAAAAACTGCAGCTAAGACGAAAGTGATTGCGTTCAACTCAGAGTGAGAGGGTGCTTTTCTTTAGGAGACTCAAGGATGCTGATTTGGACCATGTACTTCACTCTGGTCTCCTGGGCGTAGCTTGGATGGGTGGAGGTAACTTTTTATCCTTCCGCAGGTCACATGGGAGTAAAGGGGGGCCACGTGGCTGGGAAAGGGCAGAGCCCAAGAAGAGGCCAATTGATTAGGATCTCAGGAGAGGACGCAGGACAGGGTCAAGGGCAGCCAAGGTACATTTGTTTGGTTGACGATAACTAGCATCCCCTTGGGGTTTTTGGTGTTCCACGCCGTGTCATCTGCTCGCTGTCACTACAAACCTTCGGCCAATATCTGCCACCCCAAAGAGTGACATTTTCGTAACACCGTCTGGTGAAGGAAGGAAGGGGTGAGTGACACAGGTGGGGTTCCCCCAGGAGGATCCGCTGAGACAAGAACTTCAGCGGAGTCGTTTATCTGGGAGTGGAGAGGTGAGATCAGAGAGGGCAGGGAGGCGATTCAGGATGAGTCGGTGAACAGGTTAGCTCTGCGCACAATCCCATCGGAGCCTGGGGGACACTAGAGAACAAGACTCAGACCCATCCCTCTGGCAAGGAACTGAGGTCCAGAATGATTTGAAGTTTGGTTCTCTTTGCTTTTCAGAAGGAGGCCAAATACTGATGCTCCGCTGGGTAAGTTGGAGAGACTTCGTGAACAGTTTGAAAGGGTAAATGTTGCTGGAAAGGAAGGGTGAGGAAAACCAATGGTGGAGTTTTCCCAAAGACCTGCCTGGCAACCCTGGGGCTGGGCTTTCCTGCTTGGCTGCCTGAGCTTCCAACCAGAGGACAGATGGGCAGGAGTGGGACAGAGGAACATGACAGTAAGAGTTTAATTCAACTCTTCTCCCCAAGAAGTATTTCCTACAGGATAGGATACATGCTATTGGCCTTTTTAAAGACTTCTCTTTATCAAGTTACTATCTGATTCATTATTCAGTGTACCTTTCTGTCGGTTACGGAAACGACGTCATAATAATGATTTTAAACACCTTCAAACAAATCATAGATAACTCATCTTCTCTCTCCATCCCAAATAACCATTTAGTTTCTGTGCACTCCTTCCAGCCCTATGCCTGTGGATAAATTTTGCACAATAATAATTATGGCCTGAATAGAGTTTTGTATGGCAGTCTCATCAATTATATTTTATCGTTTATATTTCATTTTAATTTTCTTCCCAGTCTGCATAAATAGCATTTTTAATAGAAAGAAAGTATTCCATTAAATGAGTGCACAATAAAATATTCAATTAGTTGCCCATTCCTAAACATGGAGGACTGTCCCAGGTTGGGTTCCGAGGGACGCGGGCTCTGAGAAGGGAATTAGCAGACAAAAGCTTGATTGCTGAGAGTTCTTCAGGGACAATACCTGTGGAAAGCAGGGATAGAAAGGGAGCCGGGCAGAGGGAGGAGTTGAGCTGTCATACATTTGCAGTGAACGTCTCAGCTGACCCCAGGAAGAGCTGTGAGGCTGGGGTAGTCTTACAGAATTGTCTCAAGGTGGAGCATAAAGACAGGGCATTTTTAAAAATGTTTATTTATTTTTGAGAGAGAGACGTAGCATGAGAGAAGAGAGGGGCAGAGAGAGAGGGAGACACAGAATCCAAAGCAGGTTCTAGTATCTAAATTAGAAAAACCGGAAAACACCCTTGAGCTAGATCTGTGATGTCCTAAGCAGATGGCTCTTCGAGGACCTGGGCATCTTTGGACATAGTGCATTTTCCACTCTCCTTTCTGGAGAATCTGGGACCCAATTGTGAGTTGGAGCTTACGAGTTCCCAGCCCTGAAATCACACAGAGGTTTGCCTGGAAAACATTTTCCGGCACTCACCAAGTTTGTCAGCTCTCTTTTGCTTTCTTAATTTCCAGAATGGTGACACTAACTCCGTCAGAAATGTAATGGGAAGAAAAGTTGCATTATGTGCATGAAGCGTTTTGAATATTACAACAGTTTTCTCCAAACTTGCATTGGATCGTGGTTACAAAATACAGATTCTCGGGGTTATTCTCTAGACATTGCAACTGACCAAGCCTGAGGATCCTGTATTATGAACCAGTACACCGTCTATTTTTCATTCCTAGGGAAATATGAGGACAATTGCTTTAGAATATAAAACTTGTGTTTGAATCCAGAATGTTTTGTTATCATTTTGCTATCATTACTTAGATGGAAAGCAATTTGCGTCCTGTCTCCTTTGCTTTTTTCCAAACTTCACCCCTTCCTCAATTCCCACTCTGGTTTCAGTACATGCTTTTATCTTGTCACTTAGATCTCTCGTAGAAATAATTCCGATCCGAATTACAAATATTTGCGTCTGAGCTTCCACATTTCTGGGACATCCTGCTGGGCAATGACTGAGACCCAAAATGTGGAAGTCACTGTGTTAGGCATTCTCTAACATATTCTATCATCGAATTCTTAAAGCAACCCCTAAGGTTGGTTTGGTCATTCCCATTCTTTCAATAGCAGGGAATAGAATGTTCTGTCGGTTGAATGAAGTACCCAAAGCCTTGATGAGCTCTTGCTCACTCCAAGGTGTTAAATTTGGCATTGGCAGTAAGCTCTTCGAAGTCGTATCCAAGTATCCAAATCAGATATGTGTTCACATAGGTATTTGTAACTGAAGACCTTTTCAGTTGTGAGTTACAGAAAACCCAATCCAAACTGGCTTAAGCAAAAAGGGAATTTGTTGGCTCATATAACCGAAAACTCCATGAGTAATCAGCCTTCAGGTGTGGCTCAATACAGGGGGTCGAATGATGTCATCAAGATATTTTTTTCCCTCTCAACTTGAATGAATGTGTTTTCTGTTTTCTTTCCGTTCCCAAGCGGACTCTGCTCCGCAGCTCCTTCCAGCTTTACCTCCAATGGAAAGGTGTCCTAGGTGGTCATTGCCATGTAGTCTGGAGAGTCAGGGGTCAGATAGACTTGGGACACGTGCCCATCCTTCGCTACAACCTGGAAAGAAGAGACGTTGGGTTACATACTCCACCCCCTTCCTTTCTCAAATTTTGAATACTGAGGACGGGGAGGGGTGGGAGCGGGTCTCTTTAGTAGAATTAGAACCATTACCGAAATAGTGGAGACTGGACGCTGGGGAGCCAATTGGTAAATATCTGTTGCTACCCTTTCAACTGCTTCCTTATTCTTCTTTAGTATCAAATCTTGGGGCGCCTGGGTGGCTCAGTCGGTTAAGCGTCCGACTTCGGCTCAGGTCACGATCTCACGGTCCGTGAGTTCGAGCCCCGCGTCGGGCTCTGGGCTGATGGCTCAGAGCCTGGAGCCTGCTTCCGATTCTGTGTCTCCCTCTCTCTCTGCCCCTCCCTCGTTCATGCTGTGTCTCTCTCTGTCTCAAAAATAAATAAACGTTAAAAAAAAATTAGTATCGAATCTTGTTGAATATCCACACACAGCCTGCTAGAGAATTCGGGAACTGTTCCAAATGCTTCCGACACTAACTCAGTTAATTCTCTCAATAACTCTAGAAGGTAGGGGATCTTCTGTTCTTCACTTTACAGATACGGAAGCTGAGTGGTAGGGAGCGTAAGGGACCCATTGGAGCCTGTGCTAAAGGTGGGATCGGAACCTGGGCAGACTGGATCCTGAATCCATTCTCTTTCCCGTCATGCTCTGGCCACTCAAAGTTGTGCCTCCTCAGGCGCCATGCCAATAGCATGCCACCACTTTCCCCCGACCCTCTGGACTAACCCCGGCTCGTCTCCAGCCTCAGGCCTCCTCCTCCGTTGCACTGTATCTAACCACACATCTTCCCAAGGACCATCCAAATGTTCTCATGTCCACACTGCACTTGTAGACACCAGCCTGGCTTTGTTGTGGACACTTGGGAGCAGGGGTGGGGACTACAGTGGTCAGGAACACACACCCGATTCCTTCTCACACACAGAACACCTGGGTGTATAAACGAGCAATTCTGAGAAGAATTCACACGCCTTTCCACGTCCCCTGGGAAGGAAAGCATCAAATGAATAAAACACACACGGCTTGTGAACTTCGAGTGTCGTCCCCTCAGTGTTCTTCTTATACCTTAAGGTGAGCTGGCTGAGGGACCCAGAGGCAGTCTTTATTCCGGATAGCTTGTGTATCCTGGTTCTCGGCCTCAAAGTTCTGGCTTGGACCATCTTGTGACCTCATGGGCTGTGTGGAATTGAAAGATGATGGTTTCCCCAAGTGGTCCCCCACACCTACCAGGGCCTTTCAAAGGTACATAGCTTTGGTCTTCCCCTCGGGGGTCCCACTGCAGTTATGAGAGTGAGAATATGTACAGGATGTCATAAGGGTCAGGCTACCCGGCAGCAATGACACTTCTCTCTGGTGCTGGTTCTGGAAACAGGGCCGTCCCACACATCACGCTGGGAAGACCCGGACCAGGGATCGGGAGGTCAGCATCACAGCTCTGCGACGACCGTGTCCCTGGGTGGTCTTTTGAAACGTCTCTTGTCTTGTCTACACCTCCGACTTCTCCTTTGCGGAGTGAAGGGGTTGAAATAGACAAAGGTGGAGGGATATTATCCACTGTGCCACGACTGGAGAACAAAGAGACACTGGAGAGCATTTCCAAGGTTCTTAGAGAAGTCAGATTCTGATCAGGGAGTAGAACGTCGCTATGCAATGATGCTGGGCGTGTGCACGGGAAGAGCCAACTCTAGGAGCCGAGGGTTCAGAATGGACTCGGTGTCCATGTCTTAGGACTGATGAGGGAGGAGACTGGTCATGGCATTGACGTGGGGCCGGAAACGATGTGCATCTTCATGGGGCTGGATCCCAGGGTTAATTCTACCAAGTCCGGCCCGTGGCCTCTTCCTCCATGAAGCAGGGACCGCCTGCAGCACAGCTTTGCCACAGGCAGTTGGTCTAAATGCAGAGAGGGGAGATTCTTCTCTGTGTTAGAAAGACAGCGAACTCTCAGATGTGGCAAATGTTAGACACACTTGCTGCTCTCATCCTACTCCCTGTGTCTGTGGAAACATCACTAATCAATTACTGCCTCTTTCCCCACACTAGCTGCTGGCTTGCCCCATCTATGGTCCCCCTTAGAATGCATCCTTCGTATCCTACTCTGGTAGGTGATGTGATTTGAGGCTTGATTCTCAGACTGAGTGTGAAGCCACATGAGCTGCGGACAGAGGCAGACATAAAAGTTTAGGCACATGCTTACTAAAGAGTTTGGTAGTAGCACCTGCTGAAAGCTGTTGCTTTGGTTCAGGCCATGAACACTGGGAGCTCATCAGACATGGCCGGGGGGTCCCCCCTTGGATCTGTCTGGGCTTAGTATAAATGGACTACCACATGTCTCCTAGGGTGTCTGGGGTATCATTTCAGCTTCTTGGCTTTCATTCAGATTGGATCTTAGGTATAGACAGGATCTTGTCTACCCATCCCTGTTCATCATCCAAGTCTCACTATAATCCGCCAGTGTATGAAGAATTAATAGGTAATGAGCTGGCCCTGTTTCCAGCCCCTCTTCAGCCATGTTTTAGTAATGGGGGTTCCCAGGGAGAGGATCACAAGTGAGTGGGCTCACGTCCACAATCACCTTCACATTCATATTTAATCAGATGCTAAGAGGTCCTTGGGCAGGATCTCAGAGTTGCCAGGGGAAATCTACAAGAAACCATGGGGTCTTGACTCTTAAAGGGACAGTCTTATTGTCAGAAATACAGTAAGAACAGTAAGTGCAAGAAAAGAGGACAGAGCAAAGGATACAGTTACCTGGTGTCTTAGTAGACATCGTGCCTACGTGGAAAACAATATTGATTTCAGACTCCGTTGTGAACTTCATCCTTTCACGTGTGTTTGAAATAACATGGAAAGTGTGAGCCTCAACAGAGAAGCCTGTGTTGTCACTGTGGCTGCACCTTATTAAGGGTAGGCTATTAATTATTGTTGAAGAGACAGGGTGGTGCAGTGGGAAGAGGTTTGGAGTCTCGCATAACCCTGGGAGTCAATTCCATCACTATAATACATATGAATTCAAGGACATTGACTCACCTCTCCTATGACTCGGGTTTTTTTCCCCTATAGACATTGGAACAAATTGCATTGTTTGAACTGTTCAAATAACATTTCTCTAGCAAAATGAAGGAACCAGAGACCATCATATTGGAAGAGAAATGTAGGAGATGGTGTGCTTTGCTAACAGGAGCTAAGAAAGGACAATTAAGGCCTATCTTGAAAATAGCTAAAAGATCTGAAACTGGGACTAGGTGTTACCAAGGTACTTATAGCTAGGTTGTTTCTACCACAGGACAACTGACTCTTGGTTGTCTACCCAAGGGGAGGTCGAGCAGCATAAACAGAATGGTCTCGCACTTACTGTTGCCCTAGGGTTTGCTCCATAGATGCACACGTGTACTGGTCAACCTTTGCCAACCCTGTTTTCCAATAACGATAATATTTTTGTGTCATTGACTTCAAACTGCTCCTAGGAAGGCCAGGACCACTGCTGGATGAGAAATCTTACACTTTATAGCCAAAATTAAATCATTTTAAAGGGCCGTTGAATGGACCAAATGGGCAGACGTGGGATTCTAAGCCTAGACGTCGCGCATCCAAGGAGCTGGGACATTGTTCAGAGATGTTCACACATAAGGGGCTCAGGGGCAGGAAGCTAGTCCTTCTTTCCATATGAGTTCTTCTTCCTCCCTTTGGTGGCCTGAGAGCCAGGTGGCCCATCTGTGTTCCTTTTCTCTGCAGCTTGGCTCCTAGAAAGCTTAGGGTAAAATCATGCCCAGCTCTCTTGCTTTACTCAGCCTTACCTTTTTAGAAGTAATTTTCCCTTCACTGTTATTTATTTTTACCTCCCAAGCTAATGGTTCAGGTTTATTGGAGTCATGATTTTACTTTAAGCTGCCGCTCATTCATTCATTCATTGATTCATTCGCTCATTCATTCATCGGCTGTGGTGAAAAACAAAGACTGTGGAGTCTGGGGTGGGGGGGTTCGGATACCCCACGCTGCCATATTGCAATTGTGAGAGTTTAAGAAAAATTACTCAATATCCCTGTCTTCATCTGTGAACTGGGGAAATAATAGAAGCGAACATTGAGTCATTGTGAGGGTTCAGTAGCCTGCCTACCACGGAGCCCGGCACGGGGCAGACCTTCTAGTCATTTTACTTCTTATCCACTTACGTGTTGGGATGCTGTGAAGGAGACAAGCACAGGCAGACACTTACGACATGACAACTTACAATTACAGCCCTTGCTGGCCTCCCTGACTGAGTTCAGGGCTGAGATTAACTTTATGCCCTGGGCTTTTACGCTCTGTATTTCCAACCCTGAAAAATATCTCAGTCCATAGAGATCCATCCGTAAACACTGGAAACTCCCAGGTTATCTGTCCTTAGTTCCATAGAACAGCACCACAGACCAGCAAATTCCAGAGGGTGTCCCCACCCAGGGAAGTCTCACTCATTCCCCCTCGTGAGCCACGATTGGCTTTGTATTGCCAGTTCTGCCATTCTCTTTCTTTAAAAAATGTTTGTTATTTATTTTGAGAGAGAGAGAGACAGAGAGAGAGAGAGGCAGAGAGAGCGTGTGCACGAGAGGATCCCAAGCAGGCTCCTTGCTGTCAGAGCAGAGCCTGACGCAGGGCTCAGTCTTACGAACTTGAGCTCAAGACCTGAGCCAAAATCAAGAGTCAGATGCCTAACTGCTTAACCGACTGAGCCACCCGGGGAACCCCAGCCAATTCGGCTTTTTTCTACATCTCCAGCGCTTCAGTCTTGAGGGTGATTCTTGTGAGACCAGCAATGAATGTGGCTTAAATGGAAAATGTTGTTTCCACGAAGATGATATTAACACAGGTCTAGGAAGACAGCTGCTGCCAACCTGCTGGGGAAGCCAGAGCCACATACAGAGCCTGATTGGTTGGCCACCCCACAATCTCAGGGCCACGAGGCACTTATGAGTCATCGGGTCCAACCCACACATGATGTCTGGGTCCCTCTGTACTGTGGCCATTCATCCTCGGCTCCAATGGCTTCAAGGGAAGGAGTCTGTCATGAGTCATAATTCCTGATGTGGCTTCTTCCATCTCTGGACAAATCCATGCCTCACAATTTTTTGTTTGTTTCCTGGCGTTGGCCCCAAATTTGTTTTTTTTCAGAATGTCCTCTCACTGATGCTAATTCAGATCCGTGTGACTCCAGGGCACAAATAAAATCTCTCTTCCCCATGATAGCTTTACAGATTCCAAGAGGACAGTTGTGGCTCCAAGGAGACTCCTCTACTTGCTGGCTACACATCCAGTTCCTCCAAGTATTTCTCAGGTGACCTGACTACCTGACCCTTGTCACTGGAATCTCCCATCCCAGCTCCACCTTGGACTAGCTGGGTGACTTTAGGCGAGCCACTTACCCTCTCCCGAACCTCGCTTCCCTCGTGCGTAAAACGGGTAATGCATATTTATATATTTATTTAAAAATAAATATTTATTTAAAAATAAATTTAAAAAAATATATGGCTTGGACAGATGTGAAATTTAAATAAGGTAAATTAGAAGGCACTTGACACAGTGCCGGGCATGTAGCAGGCACTTAATAAATATTCGTGATCATTGCTGTTGTCATCTTTGAGCATGGCCTCCTCGAGGTGCTCTGACTAACCCAGAGACAATCAAAACTTACCAGAGCCTGGGAACTCCTAAAACATCTAGGTGCTTCCTTCCCTTCCTCCCTCACTTCCGGCTGGTTCTTGCCTTCATTGGCCGTGCCCCATCAGCGCTGGCCTCCTTGTCTTTGCATATGCTAAGGTCTCTCCTGTATTGGGGCCTTTGATCCAGCTGTCCACCAGTCCTGCTCCCCCCGCAGGCCTACACTTTTTATCATTGCTTTTCCCAACTTGCTTTCCAAACATAACTTCCCCAAAGAGGTTTTCTTTGACCACCTGTGAATACAAGTTCCCCCAATATATTCTTCACGCTGCAGCCTATCTTTGTTGCTTATAACATTCACCAAAAACATGCAGTTGTATATTTATCTAGGTATTTATCTTGTTTACTTTTCTTCACTGCTAGAGTGTCAGCAGCATGCATACAAGGAAAGAGTCTGTTTATTTTAAAACACTTTTTTCTCAACATGTTATCACAGAAAATTTAAACATATCAAAAAGTGAAAGAGTTGTAGAAAGAACCTCCATGTACGTACCCTTTAGATCATACAAGCAGTATTTTGCTACGTATTTATCCATCTACCCACTTTCTATCCCTCCCTCCTTCCCTCTCTCCCTCCCCTCATCCCTCTTATCTCTTGATGTATTTCAAACTGAGCTGAGGACATCAATACACTTCACCCCTAAGCATGTCAATGTGCATGTTATTATGAACAAGAGTTCAATATTCATTCGCGATTCTTTTTTTTTTTTTAATTTATTTACTTTGAGAGAGAGAAGCACGAGTGGGGAAGGGGCAGAGAGAGAGAGAGAGCGGGACAGAGAGAATCCCAAGCAGGCTCCGCACTGTCAATGCAGAGCCCGATGTGGGGCTCGAACTCATGAACCATGAGATCACGACTTGAGCCAAGATCAAGAGTTGGACCCTTAACTGACTGAGCCACCCAGGCGCCCTGCCCTTGGGGTAAGATGCTTATATAGCAAACAGTACAAGTATGAGTGTATGATTTGGTGGGTTTGGCAAAGGCACACACCTGTCTAATCAAACCCCCACCAAGACTCAAAACATTAATGTCACTCCAAAAATGTCCTTATGCCCCTTCTCAGTTAAACCCCAATTCCGTTCACCCTTGAGACAACTACTGTTCTGACCCTTCTCAACAGTGCTCAGTTTTTCTTTTCCTACAGTTTCATGACTGGAATCATAGAACACGTAAGACTTCCTTCACTCAACATAATCATTTTGAGATTCTTCCAAATTGTGACATATGTTAATAGCTCATTCTTTGTATTGCTGAGTAGTATTCCCCTGTATGGTTATACCACAGTCTGAGTGTTCTTCTGTGGATGGATGCCTGGACTATTTTTTATCTGGGGCCATTATTAACAAAGCAGTCATGAACATTCTATTACATTCATGTATCTTGTTCTTTGGTTATTATGATTAAGAGGCCATGAGTATTCTATTACATTTTATTATATGCATTTATCTTAGGTAAATACCTAGGGGTGAATTTGCTGGGCCATAGACTAAGTATAAGTTTAGTTTTATAGAACATGATTGGACTTTTTCCCAGAGGAGCCGTAGGAAGAATCTGTTTTGTTTACCAATATCGGCCAGCTAGCAAGTGAGTTTGGCACAAAGTAAGTGTCTAATAAATATCTGTTAAGTTAATGAATAGAGAAGATAAATATAAGTACAGTGAATCTTCTAATCCTATCTTACTATTTGCCAGTGAAGTGTGGCCCTCCTTGAATCAGTTAAGTTCCCTGAGCTTGAATTTCATTTTACAGCTAATGTGAAATAATCCAAGGTGCCTTAAGACAGTTACAGCAAGGAACAGAGCTACAAGGCCAACTGTATGGTGGGGATCGTCTGAGGCGAGTGACGCCTTTCATTTGTTATGACCGTGCCCTTCCTCCTATCCCTCCCTTCACCTCCCCCCTACACATAGGGCAGAGGCATTGGCCTGCAGAAGTCAGGGAATGTGCCAAGGCTTAGGCACAGAGGGGTGAGGGAAAGCAAAAGAAAAAGAAGCGCCTGGATCAACCATTTGTCCCTCTCCAGGGCGGATTAGTATTTCCTTCTAAAGTTGGCATTTATATACTTGACTTCTACTTTTCCTCCCCTTCAGATTTAATGTCTAGGTTTGTCTGATTTTTAAACTGGGTTATTTGAATGTCAAACTTTCGATAACACTTTAATAGAGGTGTCCATTAACCCGTGCTAAATTAGAGCCCAGCGTCTCTGGAAATACATGTGACATCCACATGAATACCAAATGCCTTCATTAGGCGCGGCGCTTACGCGATGAATACCAAATGCAGAGCCCAACTCAGGGGCACGGACTTCGCTCCCCGGAGTTGCCAACACATCTTTGTGTTTCCCTGGAGGTATCGGTCAGCCCCGTTCGCTGTTTGTTTCCAGGTGATAAGACGTGGCAGCGGTGGCTTGGGTGGAAATAAATAAACGGCATCCCAATCCCCAAATTCAGAGATGGAGAAGCAAGGAGGCTGGGGCAGATCCACTCAGGAGCCGGTAAGAGGGCGCCCGCTTAGTATGCAAGACGAATTCCAAACACTTCATAAAAGGCGATAACTTTCTTTGACCAATGAATATATTATTTATAAGTGATTCCAATGCCTTCTTCTCTCCTTCCTTCACCATCAGTCCCCCTGCCCCCCATCTTCACAGCACGCTGTAGCACGTGTTCAAAGATGAAGCCCCTCGTGATAAATAATTTATAAAGCAATTTACAAGTACATTATTTTTAGCAATAAGATAAGACCTGGAAGAAAGTGTTTTACTGATACGCACACACACACGCGCACGCACGCACACACACACACACACCATGGTTTCTAAGTAGCAAGATATCAGAACACCAGAAAGTGGGGGGAAGGGGTGGGCACCAAGGTGGCCCACGGAGCCGAGTCCTTATCCATGAGCCATGTGAAGAGTAGGAAGCACATTTGCGTAATCAGCAGGAGAAAACCCACGGAAAAGAATCTCTCCTCTTAATTCTTGGTACACGATTGCCAAGGTCTTTCACCTGGTGTGGCTCTAAATGAAGACATCTGTCCTAGAATGTGTAACTTGTCTGGAACACGCCCACTGATCCGGGCACCGTGTGGAGAGTTCTCCGTGAATTATCTCGTGTTTTTCTCCATCATATCTGGGAGCTGTGTGTTCTCATTTCCCCCGTGTGTGAGTGTGAGAACCGAAGTGTCTCCTGGGCTTCAACATTTCTTCCATCTTGGAGCCCCCAGTCCAGTTACAGCCACTCATTCCAAGGTTCATTCCGTCACTAATCTCCGACAGGTGTTTGTTAAGCTCCTATTCTGCGTCCGGTTTTGTGCCGGGGGCCGGGAGGCAGAGCTCGATGGCACATCCATAGCAGGGCTGTCTAACTGAACTAGGATACAAGCCACACAGATAATGTCCCATTTTCCAGCAGTCAGTTATAAAGAAGTAAAGAAAAAGGAGACATTAATTTTAATGATATATCTTATTTAAGCCAATATATTCTTTTTTTAAATGTTTATCGAGAGAGAGCGAGCGAGCATGAGTGGGGTAGGGGCAGAGACAGGGAGACAGAAAATCCCATGCGGGTTCTGTGCTGGCAGCACAGAGCCCGACACAGGGCTCGAACTCACGAACCGTGAGATCATGACCTGAGTTGAAACCAAGAGTCAGACGCTTAGCCGACTGAACCACCCAGGCACCCCTGAAGCCAATATATTCTGAATAGTCTCATTTTTAACACGTAGTCAGTGTAAATATTATTTGATGCGATATTCTAAATTATTTTTGGTTGTTTTTTTTTGCACTGTCTTCTAAACTCGGTGTGTGTTCTACACGTTTGACCCATCTCCGTTAGGATTAGCCACATTTCCAAGGCTTAGTAGCTGCATGTGTCTTGTGGCTATTAAGTTGGATGGGGTAGGGTCTAGAGAAAAACACAGGAGGCTGACACACAGGATGAAAATATCACTTTAGTGCAATCTTTGCTCTCACATCAGCACAGGGTGGGTCAAGAGGCAGTAACTCAAAGGCCAGGAAAGAGGAATTCAGCTGGGAGGGCATCAGGTTGGAAGGCAGGTACCAATGGGCTCGGTGCCCCCTAACTTCGGTTATTCTCCACACCCCACCACTTGCTTATCTGATTTCTCGTCCTGTTTGTACGTGTCCTGCTGTCTCTTTTTACAGTTTTCTTCACATTGAGTTGCTTTTTAAACTTAGACAAATTCGGCCAACCACGGAACTTTTGGATGCTACCATTAATGGAAAAGCAGGACTGATTGTTATAAGTAAATTAGCCATAAAATAAATAGAAAGCAAACAAAACAAAGTTATTGGGTTCCAGCTGGATATTCTTGCCGGTGTAAAGCTTTGGGGGTCTGCTTTATGTTTGTTTAAAAAAGGAGGGGAGCGCCTGGCTGGCTCAGTAGAAAGAGCATGCGACTCCTGATCTCGGGAGCGTGAGTTCAAGCCCCGCACTGGGCATAGAGGTGACATACATACATATGGATGTACGTACGTACATCAATGAAGGGGGCGTAAGGAGAGGGAAGTTCTGCTTTAGGTGCAGGATGGAGTATGAGACATTGTATTTATGGTCCCACTAAAACAAATGAAAAACCAACAAAATGCATGCAGTAATGGTTTTCAGGATCTGGACAAGAGGCCACAAAGGATGATGATCCCTGAGAGGTGGTTAAAAAAAAAAAAAATGGAGGTGAGCCCTGAGGTTGTCCCGCTTCCTGTCCGGGGAATAATCGGCCCTACGGTGAGTGCTGCTCTCATCCCACCCAACCAATCTTAAAAACAGACCCCAAAGGACCCAACTGGTTCCAAGTAATTTAACCTCATTTGAGAACAAAGCTGAAAACAATACTTCCAGGAACATAAAAACCACCAGGCTGCGGTGCAGGGTGGAAAAGCCCAGGTGGAGCCTGGCAGCTGGGGAGACGGAGGTGAGAGTCAAGGGGAGGAGGGCAGCTGGAATCCCCAGGACAGACGCCTGGAGAGGGGAGGGCTGCACACAGGGCGGATCCCAGGTCTCTGCAGAGAGCCCCCCTAGCCCCCCTCAAGCATTCAGCTGAGGAGTGACCTGGTGCATTCGTGAGACAAAGGGGTTAAAGAGTGCCCTCTGCTCACACAGGCTGGGAACAGTGCCTACTACCACTAGCCAGCCTGGAAAAGCTCATGACTCATGGAACATGGGGTAAAGTCCACGAGCGTTCTACCTCAGTAGTAGGGAATAATGAGTCCTACGCTGATTTTTATTTTTTATTTTTTTAAATGTTTTTGTTTATCTTTGGGAGAGACAGAGCACGAGCAGGGGAGGGGCAGAGAGAGAGAGGGAGACACAGAATCTGAAGCAGGCTCCAACTGTGAGATCATGAGCTGAGCCGAAGTCAGTCACTTAACCAACTGAGCCGCCCAGGTGCCTCACTACTTTTTAAAAAAGTATTTATTTTTGAGAGAGAGACCGTATGCACATGAGGGGGGAGGCAGAAAGGGACAGAGAGAATCCCTAGCAGGCTCCTCGCTGTCAGCGCAGAGCTGGATGTGGGGCTCAGTCCCACAAACGGTGAGATCATGACCTGAGCCGAAATCAAGAGTTGGACGCTGAACAGACTAAGCCACCCAGGCTCCCCGATGAGCCCTACTTTAAAGTGGGTACCTTTCTGATCCCACTTATACATATTAGAAGCAATATCCTAGAGCCTGTTTTCCAGGCTCTGTTTTCCAGGCTTCTTTAAACTGTTTTCCAAAGAACAGCCTCCAGAAACAAGCTAAAGGTATTTTGAGGAATATAAAAATCTCCTCCACCCAAGATGGGAAAATTGACAATGTCTTGCATACAGAGATCACCAAGTAGCAAATTATGATCCACGATGAGAAGTCAATTGAAACCGAAAACCGACGCAAATGTTAAAACGAGTAAGAACATTTAAAAAGTTATGATAACCGTATGCCAAGTTTACCTCGATAAATCATGTTTTAAATTTTTTTAATGGTTTTATTTTTTATTTTTGACAGAGAGAGAGAGAGAGAGAGAGTGAGCATGAGCGGGGGAGGGGCAGAGAGAGAGGGAGACACAGAATCCGAAGCAGGCTCCAGGCTGAGAGCACAGAGCCCCTCATGGGGCTCGAGCTCACGAACCTCGAGATCATGACCTGAGCTGAAGTCAGACGCTCCACCGACTGAGCCACCCAGACGCCCCTGAAATCATTTTTTTTTTTTTTTTTTTAAAGGAGGAGCTCCGTGTTCAAAAACGTTCGTCTAGTACTAAACGGTCTTGTCAGTATCAGGGGAGGAAGAGAAAAGGACTTGGAAAGGGAACGACTTTCTATGGGAGGCGTGGCTACCAGAAGAGGCGTCCCTGAGCTGCAGGCATTCGCGTTCTTCTCCCAGGCCCGCCTTGGGAATATCCTACACTCTGGAAAACTCTCAGCCAGACTGTGCTCAGCAGCAGAAGCCAGAACCGCGGGGGCGCCTTCGGCCACTGCAGGGAGGTCATGGCGCTGGAATGTTCAGTGCAAGGGAGAGACCGGGGGGTGAGGCTCCTGCTGGAACCGGGGGCCAGCGGGAGACTTTTAACGATTCTGGCATGACTCAGGTCAGCACGCTGGCTCGGCTACTGGCCTACGTTCAAAGCCTGTTGTCCTGTAGGAGCTTTTGGAACTGGGACAAGCTGAACCCTCTCTCCGAACGTCCTCTCCCTCACTGACAACCCGAGAAAGAATAGCAACGGCGCAGAGGGATGACCCGAGAGACGGCGCTGGAGAATGTAAGTGGCTCAGGGCTCTCTCTCCACTTCCTCGCGGCACTCCACACCGTCCGCAAAGACTGCCGTCAGCTGGAGTTGGATGTTGCCGAAATGCCACACCCCTTAGCTCCCCAGCCCCGAAAGCAAAAGGGGGGATCTTGTCGTTTCTGTGCCGGTTGCATCCCCAGCGCGTGGTGTGCCCAGCACCGCACAAGGAGTCGGCGCTCGGAAAAGACGTTTGGAGCCAAAGGGCAGCCCCCGGGAGCAAAACGCTGCATCTAGAACCCCGTCGACGATCGGCATTTTTTTTTTTTTAAAGTGTTTATGTAGGTTCTTAGGACAAGGCCATGGCATCAGAGGTTTTGATTTGACTGTTCCACCAAGATCTTGCCAACTTGTCGGCTGATAACGGAGGCAAAGTGGGACCAGCACCGAGGTCCCCCTAAGTTCACCACTTCAAGCAAGGTCAAGCAAACTTTTTCTGCCTTGAGCCAGGTGGAGTCATAGCAGATTTAAGGAAAGAAGCAAGTAAATCAAATGTTCCATCTGATCTGCCTGGATGAACCACACAGTCCTGGCCCCAGGAGCTGCCCCCCTGGAAGGGTCCAATAGACCATGGCACAGAAGAGATCGTTAATAATAAATTACAAACGTGGTGGGGCAACCACAGGGAGACCCTCTATCCCTTCCCCAGGCCCCTCACGTTCACTCCCTGGCCTGCTGTACCCCATGGGCTTAATAGGCATCAAAGCGAAACAAATCCAATAAAACGTTTCCCTGAGCTAGGAGTGAGTGCAGGAATTCATTCTCATTCATTCTCCCTCTCCCTCAATTCTTCCTGCCAAACGGCCGATCATAGCTGACGGAAGAACAAAGTAAGAGGCATTTCAAGGAAGCCTCCTTTGCTCTCTCGCAAGAAGCAAGACCCCGCCCTAAAGCTTACCAAGGCGTCATGACGCATGCCGTTTGGATAATGGGGCCACGTGTGTCCTCCCAGTGGCAGACACCGATGGGACACCTTGTTGCTACCTTTGTGTTGCCCTGTGGTGGCTGTGAAAATGCAGGTTTTTTTAGATTCCCTGCTGCAGGGGACGTAACTGACAGCGGATCCCCAGCTGCGGTCCTTCTGGGTCCGCACAGCACAGACACCTGGGCCGTCCTTCCCCCGGGATGCCGACGACTGAGTACAAGTTTGGGGCACAAAGGCAGGTCCATTCCTTTCATCGATGACATTTGTTTCTTTGCTCTTTCTTTTATTTTTAGCTTTATTGAGGTATAACTGACACATCAAATTATAACATATTGAGAGTGTACGTTGTGATGATGTGACCTATGTCTACGTTGTGAACGGATTCCCGCCCGCGAGTTAATGATGCATCCATCACCTTGCAAATTTACCCCCTCCCTTTTATTTTTTTCTTTATTTAAAAGAAAATTTCTTTTAACGTTTATTCATTTTTGAGAGACAGAGAGAGACAGAGCATGAGTGGGGAAGGGGCAGAGAGAGGGAGACACAGGATCCGAAGCCGGCTCCAGGTTCCCAGCTGTCAGCACAGAGCCCGACACGGGGCTTGAACTCATGAACTGAGAGATCATGACCTGAGCCGAAGTCGGACGCTCAGCCGACTGAGCCACCCAGGTGCCCCTATTTTTCCTTTTTTTGATGAGAACACAAGTTCTACTCTCTTGAAAAACTCCAACTGTACCACACAGATTTATTAACCATAGTCACTGGGAGATCCTCAGACCTTCATCCTACTGCTAAAAGTTCAGACCCTTTGATAACAGGGGCCTTGGGTTCGAGAAGTTGCCATTGGCCCCGGCAGAGACCAGCTGAGAGTGCTCCGCAGTCTGATAGTCCCCTTTCCGAGCCTCCTTCCTGCCCCTCCCGTCACACGCGGCAGGCCCGAGGGCTCCCCCGACCCCCGCCTTCCCCAGAAGCCTCATCCTACTTCTATTTAAAAGTTTATTTACTTATTTTGAGGGAGAGAGAGAGAGAGAGGGAGTGAGCATGCATGTGAGTGGGGGAGGGGCAGAGAGAGAGGGAGAGAGAGAGAGAATCCCAAGCAGCCTCTGCACTGTCAATGCAGAGCCCGATGCAGGGCTTGATCTCACCAAGTGTGAGATCATGACCCGAGCCAAAATCGAGTCGGACACTTAACTGACTGACCCCACCCCCGCAGGGCGCCCTGGCCTCATCCTACCTCAGAGGCATTCCCCACACAAAATCCCGGCCACATCAGGTTCTGCCTTCTCAGAGAAGGATGCACGTGGGCGGTCCCAGGCAGCAAGATGGGCTTGGGGATAGGCTCACTCACCATTCGGCTGGCAAACCGCACGTCACCCTGGAGTGGTGGGGGTGGGGGGGGCACAGAGAGGGTCCCCAGCACACGTTGGCGGCCCAAGCGTTCAAGCCCTGTGGTGACCTGGGAAGCTGTCTCAGTGGAAGGAAACCCTTTCAGTGCAAAGACTCAGACATTTGGAAGAGATATCAGGGGAACAATGCCTACAGAGACAGTAGAGAGGGAAAGGTCCTCCTGGCGGTCGAGCTCAAAGCAGTCTTGTTGGCGTGCCAGAGCTCCCGTGACGAAATGCTGGAGACCCGTGGGCTTAAATAACCGGAATGATTTTCTCACAGTTCTAAAGGCCAGAAGTTGGAGACCAAGGCGTCTGTGGGTTTGGCCTCTTCGGAGGCCTCTCCTTGGCTTTGCAGATGGCCGCCCTCTTGCTGGGTCCTCTGGTGGTTTTTCCCTTGTGGACCTGTAGCCCTGGTATCTCCCCGTGTGTCCAAAATTTCTCCTTTTATAAGGACACCGCTCAGACCGGACTAAGGCCTACTCTAAAAATGCCTCATTTTAACTTAATTACCTCTTTAAAGACCTTAACCTCCAAATATAGTTGCATCAAGAGGTCTTGGAGGGCATGACTTCAACACGTGGATTTGGAGGAACACAATTCAGCCCATCACATGGTTACCATCTACTTTGTGTGGGCAGAGAAGCAGCCCAGGGTGAGAGCATTTCTAGATTCCCTGGGCAGGGGCCTGGCCATCTGCTCAGGGGCCTGGAGAGAAAGACACAGGAAAATCGGAGACCAAGAGTCTGGAGTAGAGGCATGCGGGTGGGTATACGAGAGTGCGAAGACAGGGTAGGGACTTCTGCATTGCACCTCAGTCTCCCTGGAATGCATCAATCACGGACGAGGCACTGAACACCCAAGGAGACAAAATGACTTAACAGTGGACCATAGCCAGCTCTCATCATCTGTCACTCCAGAACGGATACAATGAGTAAACAGAACAGTCACAGTGACAGAAATGGAAGCCACTCCGGGCCCACTAGTATGGCTTTTCAGGTGCACGGGCCATTCCTGCTGTTTCTTCCCTGGGTATCCGACTTGCCGGGAGCTGTGGCCACCAGCACTGAGCCCCCAATGTGGCACTCTATCTTGAAGAGACCAAGCAGCCGTTTCGTAGCAAGGAGGCTTCACGTGGCCCCTTCCATGTTGGAAGGGCGAACAGATCGATGGGTTTGCCTCTTGTGACCCTTGAGCTTCCATCAGCACCCAAGTTCAGGGGGTTACGGAATGCCTGATCCAAACGCGTGGCTGACCACACAACGTGGCATCTGACCAAGATCCCCACTCCCCCGTGGAGGAAGTCCTGGAATGGGCTCTTGTCTTTCCAATCTACTGGCTTGGGTGGACCTTTCTTAGAACTGCTCAGCGGTCTGAGACTTTTATGACCGAATCTTCCTTTCTCTCTCCAGTCCTTCTCAGACGTCGGACTCGCAGAGAGATCTGAAAGCCCTTTGGCCTTCTCTAGCTTGTTCTCCTTTTACCACAAATAAAGCTCTCGCGTTTCTGATCCTGCTTCAGCAGCTGATTTCTGAGCACCTGAGCTAACGCGAATCCTTTCTCAGGGAACGATTTCTCTTTCCCCTTCGCTTCTATGTGGTCAGCTTCCATAGGGCAACTGACTTGATCGCATCCTTTTATCACCCTAAATGACTGTACTTACAAGTTTTTAATTCAACTCTGACAATCCCAAATGTATTGGTAGTTTTAATCACCTTTTCTTTAGGAGAAAAAAATCAAATTTTGGCTCAAATCATTGGACCACAATAAAAAATCACAGAACTCTTCTGTTAATGCATTATACATAATTATATTTGAACTTTCTGTCTTAGGAGGAAATTAATATTTTGCGCTAATGGATACATTCAAATTATTTCGAAAACTTATCTTTTGGCATAGTAGCAGTTAGAATCTTGGACATTAATCTTTTCCATGACATCGTATTTCATGGCTTTTGTAATGTGTTCCAAATGTTACGTATCTTAAGTTTAACGGTGACTAAGGTGATTTTCTCATCCAGGAAAACCAGAATAGCAAAGTTTCCACTGACTTTCTGTTCTCAAAATGTTTCTCTTTTAGGATAATATACACTCAGAGGTATAAAACAACAATCGACGGGTTCCCAAAACATATGAATAACTGGCTTATTTGCTCTACTCGCTAGCTTTCAATTAATTTAAATTCAGCTAAACATACACATTTTGAGGGTTTCGAAAGTATAGTATTTTTCCCCCAATTTACCACGGGAAACAACTGACTTTTTTTTCCAATTTAAAAATTACTCTTGATTTCCTTTAAATTCCTTCCAAAGCATTTCCACATCTGTAGTCTATAACAAAAAAAAGTGATAAAAAGATAAAAAGATAAGATTTTATTTTTCTAAGCATTCCTGAAAGCACAATCTACTGAATTCCTATATTTCTTCTGTAATTCTTGAGGCTTCCAGAAAATCGTAAGATTCTTGCGGACAGAAGCGACATCATTTTTCATGTGTTTCTGTCGTCACCAGTAAAGCAGCGGGCAAGTAGTGCTCAATAAATGTTTCCTGGTTCTCTCTCAGGTGCTCCCCTTCCTATTTTGAGAAAAACCTTGCTCTGAGGAGCAAAGACAGAAGAGATGGACCGTTTCCTGCATGGATGGGGCTTGTTCGAATAGGGAATGAGGAAAATTTGAAAGTACTTGAAAAAAAAAGGGCTCCAAGCTTTTGGCTTTCCAAAAATTCTCGTGTTTTCCAACTAAAGCCCAGTGTCCAGAGAATCCTGATGCTTTTTTCAATTATATTCTTCTGTAAAGTCCCCTTTTGATCCAAATTATGCTAAAAGGTCGCTCCCATGATCTGTTCAGCATCGAGATAAGGTCAGGCGTTAATTAATGTTGAATTACGAAGAATTCCTATGGAAATGCCTATGACATCTATATTATAACCATAATTAGCTAATTAACCAATCAATTATAATGATTAATGTGATCATAATGAATGTATGGCAAATGGTTATTAATTCCTAGAGTTTCCAAAGTGAATGCATTAATCACAGTTGAATCCATGGCACAGTATAACCTGGGTGCCTAATTGTCTTTTTGAACTCTGGGTGTGATGTCATAACTTACATCTGCTTAGAACTTCAGCAGTTTAACAAATACTTGGTCACATGTTACCTTTTCCCCCCCGCCTTCTAACAAACTTGTGAAGCCCTGGAAGAAAAGTGTTGTTACTGCTGATGTTTTGTTTCCATTTCACAGGGGGCAAAACTAAGTTTCAGAGAAGTTGGATGACTTTTTTCCAATATCACACCGTTTTGTAGTCCCTCTTCCAAATAGGCCTTCCAATAATCTTCGCCGGTATTTGGAGTTCTGGACGTGGACACTTATGCTAAGCTTTCCCCATAATTTCCCAGACCTCTTATTACATAATGCTGTCTGGTGTTTACTTAAAAAATTAATGAGCTTGTCATCACAAAATAGGTATAAATGGGGAGAGAATTTCACCACTGAATGAAAGAAATCCTGAGTCATCAAGGAGAAGAGAAGAGACGTTGGGGGATGGGAGCCCAGTGCTTCCACTGTGTGACTGTGGGCAGTGGAAAGGTCAAGAATCCTTGGATTATTTCCCCTAATTTTCCTCCATGGCATATCTTGTGACACCCAGCTCCATTCCAAATGCATCGTAACAATGAACAGGCTGCCTGCTGACTCTGACATACCTAACTGGGTGAAGAACAAAACCAAGGCCGACCAAAACAAAACAAAGGAACCCCCAAATACTGAAGGGTGCTTTGGAATCAGACACCGAGCCCTAGAGTGTAAAGAGATACCCATTCTTCAGCAGTATTCAATTATTCTTTGATTTCCCCTGGGACGTCCGGTAACTTTCGAAGACATGATGACTAGAAATGTGGAATAAGTCAATAAGGGAGTGTCACAGGACGTGGCCGTGGAGTGAGGCTCAAGCACAGGCTTGGGATGGAAGGAAGAAGAAGGAGGTCATTCTAGACCAATGGGAGAAGTGGGAGGCAAGACAGGTCTTGTAGAAGTTAGGTTAACATCAAGAAGCGGTAGAAGACGGTGCAACGGGAGGGCCAGTGGAGGGAGAGTTCGTGATGGAGGCACCGGAAGACCAAAATGGGGGCCGAAGTACCACGTGGTGGAAGAAAGATCCCGACCCGCTGCAGCCAAAGATCTCCATCAATATCGGTCTACCAGAAATGCTTTCACATTACAAGGTGTCAGAGCAGTGGATGAACTTTTTGAGGTCTTGCTCTATTTCAAAGTCATTTACTCTAAAAACAACACAGACATTAGAAATGGACTCTGAACTTGTGGCAAGCTTTGGCAAGAAGCTTGGTAACTAATATCAGCCGGATAAGTCACGTCCATTCCGAACTGGGAGGGGCTGCCCGGAAGAGGATCCGCAAATCGGGATGGCCGTGCTCACCTGTGCCACACCTGGCCAGGGAGCGCACTTCCTGCTCATCGAGGAAGAGCCAGGTGTTAAAGTCAGATTTGTGGGTGCACTTAAGAGAGGCTGCAGTTAGACTGTCTGTAGTGTGGGGTTTTTTTTAATCCACAGTTAATTTTCAACTAACGACTGTGTTGTAGGCATAGACACCAAAGTTAAAGTACCTTTACCAAAGTGTTACATTGATTTCATTTCAGTTCATTTCTCAAGCATTTTTTTATTAAAAAAAAATTTAATGTTTATTTATCTTACAGAGAGACAGAGACAGAGAGAGAGAGAGAGAGAGACCATGAGCGAAGGAAGAGCAGAAAGAGAGGGAGACACAGAATCCGAAGCAGGCTCCAGGCTCCGAGCTGTCAGCCCAGAGCCCCATGCGGGGCTCGAACTCACGAACCATGACATCGTGACCTGAGCCGAAGTCGGACGCTCAACCGACTGAGCCTCCCAGGGACCTCTCGGGCATTTTTATAGTGCCTAGTATACAATGGTGGATGCCAGGAAGACAAGGAGAAGTATAGCATGTTTGTCCCTCCAGGAACTCTGAGCTCAGTAGGTCAGGCAGACATCTGAGTGACTAGGTGCCTATGGAGGTGGTTCCACCCGGCAAGTTGCTCCTGGTTAAAGTGTGCGGAGCAGCGAGCCTCTCTGCCTTACAGTCTGAGCTTAATGAGATGGATTCAGGACTGTGTGCTTTAGCACATGGTAGCACCTGGCGTGTGGGAAGAGGTTTTACCAACAGTTCTCACCATATTTAACTGCATCCAGAAAGTTCTGTCACCATTTGGAAAATGGGATCGTGTATGGTGGTTAGGAACACAAACATTGAAGTAAAAGACTGTACTTCTTGGTCTCGCCCCTAACACTTATTGGGTGGGTTGCGTTGGATGAGTTAACCCTGTGATCATCAATTTCCTTTCTTAGAAAAGGGCATACTGATGCTTATTTTAGATGGACAGCTGGGGAATAATAAAATACGGCGTATAAAGTACACACAAAAAAGTGCCTGGCATTTAGTAATCTTAGTCTCGTTGCCCTGGAACAGAATTCCAGAGGAAGTGCTAAGTGTTTTACTGGAAGCTGCGATCCCAAGGCTGTAAGAGTGAGCCTGGGAAGGATGAGGCGAGTACCTATGGAGCCACGCTCCCGTGAACAGCCAGAACCAGCCACTCAGCCACGAAGGAGAACTCTGTTCAGAAACACCGTGCTTGAGAACAGTCCGAGAGAGAGGCGTGCAGAGGGGCTTTACCTGCCAGATCGCCCCCTTCTTCTGCCGCCCGTCAGAGTTTACCAGCCCGGTCTCAGAAATGTTGCCTGTTGAGGTAGCAGTGCAGGGGTAGGGGGGCGTCGGTATTGTTCACGGAGCCCCCAGACTGGGCTGGCGTTAGGAATATCGGCTGTAGAATCACCGTGTTGCATGACTCCGGCCTGGGGTATCTTGTTTTCGCCTGATGCCTGGTTTTGATTAAAGGCATATGTCATGTTCAAAGGCCCCTGCTCAGATCAGCCTCTGCGTGCCCTTATGTAATTAGTTTATTTAAACAGTGTCTCCATTTATGTCAGGTCTTGACTGTGGCCCTAAGTACAGGAGTGTAATAGGATATACCTATTAAACAGATGTTGAACCTTAATGGATATGTTTTGAACAATCAATCGGAATTAGACTTTCAATAACTACCGTGGAGCGAGAAAATGTATCTCATTACGTTAAGCAGAGCAATATGGCCTCTTCCTGATTCTCAAGAGTGGTGGCTTCCCCAGATGGGGTGAGTATCAGAATCCATGAGAGGGCATTTTAAATTTCAAATTTTTAGGCCCCCATTCACCAACAGATTTTGATTCATGGATCTGGGGTAGAACTTGGGCATCTGTTCATTCTTCATTGGTTTAGTATCTATCCTCTGAGTCCCTGATAAGCACGAGTTGCTGGACTGGATTCTGTTGGGATATAAAATATGTTTGCCTGAGACATGCTTCTGCTCTAAAAAGTGTCTTCAGTTAACTGAGGGTCAGGAGGTCACATGTTTATTCAGCATGCAGTCTGGTCCACGCACGTACTTTCTGCTTTTACATGTGACATCTTATGACAGCCTAAAGAGGAACCATTCTCATTTTACAGGTGAGGCCCCTGAGTTCACACAGTTTAAGTAACGGATCCACGATCCCTCTGTCTGTAAACGCCAGCGGTGAGGGGAAACGCTGTGCGCAAAGAAAGTAAACATAGAGAAATTGCCAAATCTTATAAAGCAGTCAAGATAAGGAATAAAGTGGGCTAATGAAAGGGAGGGCTCACTTCCAATGTGACCAGGCAGAGGGGAGAAGACAATTGCCCAAGCTCAGAAGCACACAGGGCAAGACATTTCGGTCAAACTGGACACTTAAGGCAGGCGTTCTCCCACCAGGCAGGAAACCTAAATCACCTGGGAGCTTTCGAAACGATTCCGCCAAGACACGGAAGCAGCACAAGCCGCCCACGGATCGACGAAGGGACACAGAAGAGGTGGGAGGCACACACAACGGAATATTACTCAGCTGCGAAAAAGAATAAATCTGGCCATTGGCAACGACGTGGATGGAACTGGAGGGTATGATGCGAAGTGAAATTGGTCGGAGAAAGACACATACCATGTGATTTCACTCATATGTGGAACTTAAGAAACAAAGTGAACAAACAAAAGGAGAAAGATAATAGAGAGAGAGGGAAATCAAGTCGAAGACTCTTACCTACAGAAAACACACTGACGGTGCCCAGAGGGGAGGTGGGGGGGGAGGATGGGTGAAACAGGGGTGCACTCGTCACGATGAGCACTGGGTGTTCTATGGAATTCCTGAATCGTTGTACCATATACACCTGCCACTAATAGAACACCGTATGTTAACTCACAGGAATTAAAATAAATAAACAAACAAACCACTTCTGATTCTGGGGGGGGGGGTGGTCAGGTGAGGCCTTGGAATCTGTATTATTTAAAAAAAATTTTTTTTTCAATGTTTATTTATTTTTGAGAGAGAGAGAGAGAGAGAGAGCACGAGCAGGGGAGGAGCAGAGAGAGAGGGAGACACAGAATCCGAAGCAGGCTCTGTGTCAGCGCAGAGCCCGACGCGGGGCTCGAACACACAACCCGCAAGATCGTGACCTGAGCCGAAGCCGAACGCTCAACCGACTGAGCCACCCGGGCGCCCCGAAATCTGTATTATTTTAGAAGCAACTGAGGTGATTCTGAATTATCGGCCAGGTTTGGGAATAAGCTACTTGCGCACAGAAAGGATAAAGGCAGCAAAGTGCCTTCAGGCACTTATTCAATATGCAACTTAACTCTGAATGGAATCCAGTCATTCAGGAGTAGTCTGTATTTGATATCTCAGCAAGCCCTGCCCTCCCTGCACCCAGGTTATCACTTTGATTCTGCTCTCCCTTCTCCAGCTCCCTGGCTCCTGCTTGGCCTCGACTGTCTCGCTCCTGACTTAAAAACCTCTAGTCTCTTCCTCTTCATTTTATATATATATATATATATGTGTGTGTGTGTGTGTGTGTGTGTGTATAAGTTTATATATATATTCATTTGTATATATTCATTTATATATATATTCATTTTTATATATGGGACCTCCACTCATGACGGCTTTAATTCTCTTTCTAAAATTCCACTGATCATGGCGTAAGATGGCCGTAAACCCAGTTAAAAACTGTCCACCCTGCCCGTTGCTGGATTCCTTAGAATGGCCTCTAAGGTGTTTTCAGTCTGATGCCAGACCACTTCTCCATTTATTTGTTCATTAATTTACAAAATGTACTTAGTGCCTATGATTTGCAAACGCTGCATTAGATGCTGGCATTCCAGTGGTCAAAAAGACAAGTCTCGTAGTTCGTAGGCTCACACAGTACAATAAACACTACCAAGAGGTAAATTCAGGCGTTGGGCAACACAGCAGAGGAACTTCCAAGCTGATCTTTAGGACTTGGGGAGGGCTTCCCGGAGGACAGGGCTTCCCTGAGGACAGGGAAACTCACCTGGTTCTACTCAGGGCAGGGCATTTGTGATAGGACACGGGACGTACAAGGACATGGCGGTAGGAGGGAACCTAATTTGTTTCGACAACTTACCACAGTTCTGCATAAATAGCTGTGGAAGGGGTTGAGTATTGAGAACTTACCAAGAGCAAATATACACGTAATTCTAAGGCTGATTTGGGGAAGAGTGGGCGCATCCCAGATCCAAATCTAACTGAATAGATTGAAATAAATGGACACATTTTGCATTTTAATTGCAAAGGCTCATACATTGACCTAAAACCCAACTACGCCCTCACAGGCTGGGAGAACGTGCCCTGACATCAGAAGCACATATGCAACATGTTCGGAGTAGAGGTGATGTCAATGGGAGGAAATGGCCCCAGCACGGAATGTCCAGAAGGGCCAGGATACTTGGGTCCTTGTGTTCAGGGCTAGAGTCACAGCACATATGGCATAGAGAAACCGTGAATGCCCAGAGGTGGGGTACTGTAGAGGAGAAGGGCTAAACCATACCCATGAGGAAATGTTGGAGAATTTGGGGCTCCTCCTAGAGATCCTTAAACAGCTGATTATCCCGAGAGCCGGCTTGTAAGGGGGAACTAGCCTCTAGGGGGCAGGGCTGAGTCCAAAGGGCTGCGGTCGCAGGTGCACAGATCTCTGAAATGTGTAAGAGCTTCCTTAGGACAGGAAGTGTCTTCCCAAGGTGTGATAAAGGAGAGCGATGAATTGGATAAAGGACGATATGCAGCAGCATTTCCTTATCAATTTTTAATACCCACTTTATTGAGGTGTATAATTGGCATGTACAAATCTGTACATATTTAATGTATACAACTCAGTGAGCTTGGGGACAAGCGTGCAACCTTGAAACCATCCCCACCATCAAGGCCGCGAACATATCCATCACCTCCGAGAGTTTCCTCCGCTTACGTTATTATTTTTGTGGTAAGAATGCTTTACATAAGATCTTCCCTCTCAGCAAATTTGAAGTATATGGGCACGATACCGCTTGCCGTAGGCACTATGCTGTATGGTAAATCTCCAGAGCTTACGCATCTTCTTTACGTGGAAATTTGTGCCCTTTGACTACTGTTTCCCCATTTCCCCCCTCCCCTGCCCCCAGCCCCCGGAACCATCACTCTGCTATTCACTTCTATGAGTTTGACTGTTTTAGGCACTATGTGTAAGTGAGATCACACAGTTCTGTCTTTCTGTGCCTGGTTTCTTCGACTTAGCACGCTACCCCCCAGGTCCATCCAGGTTGTTGTAGATGGAAGGTTTTCTTTCATTTTTTAAAAGGCTACATAATATTCTATTGCAGGTATGTGCCACGGTTTCATTATCTATTTATCCATCAAAGGGCATTTGGGCTGTTTCCACATCTTGACTATCGTGAATAACGCTGCAACGAACGTGAGGGTGTAGATATATTTGGGGGGGTCCTGACTTCGGTAGATACGTGGCTGGGAAGTGGGCTCGCCATTGTCATTCTTGCACCTGCCAGGTCTGAGTCTCTGATCAGAGAAGCCATTTTCTGGTAAAGCCAGGGTTGAGTCATATTTAAAGTGGTCAGAAGAGTTAAGAGGATGTTTTCCGGAAAAGACCAGATGCGTACTCCTCAGTTTTGTGGGCTACTTGCTTTCTGTAGTGACTATACAGCTCTTGCTTTGCAGCCGGGGAGCAGCCACAGACAATAGGTAAACGGATGCGGCTGTGTGCCAAGTTTTTTTGGCGGGGGCAGTCTTCTGCCCACAGGCAGGATTTGGCTCTCCTCTGTCTTAGCAGATGGTGAGAGCCCCACCTCTGAAGCTATTTGGGCAGCTTGGAGGGTTTGCACTAAAATGATATCCGTAAGAGAAGATAACTATCCATGCAGGGCAATCTCAGCAGAGAACTTAGAACTCAGAGAGAGAATAACTCAGATCAATTCTCCTCCTACAGAAGATGAAAACGAAGCCCCCAAAAGAAAGGGACTCACCCCAAACACAGAGAACCAGATAGAAGCATTTGCTATACTTCAAGCGAACTAATAACGTGTTATTTATTTCCCTTCTATCTGCATATTCAAGATACAGGGGAAAAAAACCACTCGTTTTGATGGTTTATAACAAAAGTCTTCCAACTTGCATGCCTTTGATTAAAGCCTTTTCTAACTGGTTCTAGAGCCTTCCTTGGGGTGGGTGAACCTGCTCGTCTCCAGTAGATTAACATGCGCATTATGAATTCACTGTCAATGTCAGCCAGCGAGCTTTTCCAATTTTACGAACGTCTTTTCTTTCAGGAGCTGGAAATGTTCTCAAAACTGTCCTGAAAGCAAGTAATGCTTTCGGTCGTTGTCACCTTCGTGAAGAACAAGCCGCAACTTTGCTTTCTGACTTCATTCTCTGGGTGACATTTTTCACACAGGCTCTGACAGAGACAGCAATTATAAAGACATCCAGGTTGGCATTCAAGGATTCTTGAAGTTAACAAATTGTCCGGGGATAAATGACAATGAAGTTGGCAGACTACACGCCCCCCCCCCCCCCACCGAAAACGCACACACAAGGGGGACGGGAATCAAGCCTTGAGGAAGAGGCCGGCCCCCGCCCCCACGTCCAAGGCCGGGGTGCGCTGGGGTTACCCCCAGGACTTACCTGTTCAGGAGGCAACGTGGCTCAGGCTGGCCGGGCTGTGGGCACCTGAGCGGCTCTGAAAGTCTGGAAGATTTGGGTGGGCTGGGGGCGGGGGGGGCGGGGGGGAAACTGAAAAAATACATACTTGAACAAACGCAACACAGCTTCTGGATTTGCTGACGGTACTCAAGGGGGAAAACGTTGTTTATTCAGATCTAAGTCCCTCCTGAATAAACCCGCCATGCGTTGGCCACTCACTGCCCGAGTGTCGTCCCTGTGCGGGCCGACCACTTCGGCATCTTAGCGTTTTGGCTTCGTTCTGCTGCTTCCCCTTTGAGTGTCCTCTTTTCCAGGTGTTCAGCATCCTGGGTCCGTCCGCCTGGGATTACCTCCCCAAACTGCCCATTGACCATTTCGGCTCTCAGCCCTACCCTTTCCGTGAAGCCTGCTCTTTTCATTCCCAGGAGAGCCGTCTTCATTCAGGACAGAGCCGGGGGTTGAGGGGACTCACGGTAGTGCCTCAGGTGCCCTGGCATCGTGTATGCTTCTCCTGACAAAAGACAGAGAGCTTCTGCACAACTTGGACTCCCGAGTCTGCCATGAGGCAGGGAGCCCGAATGTGCGCAGCCATTAACTGGAGCAAACCCAGTAACTTAGTGCTGCTCAGTGCTCAGTGCTCAGTGCTTGTAGCGTGGGGGGCCATACTTACCGCTCATAGAATCTTCACCGTTTCAGATCTCTGAGACGCCTGCTCCTATACGAGCCCCGTTTTATAGAGGAGTAAATGGAAAAATAGGTCTAGAACTTCTCCTGGGTCTCACAACTAGTACAAGTGATAAATAAGTCAAGATTATCCACAGCTGCAGGTGGCCAATGTGAAGGAAGGTTGGGCCAGGGGTTTGGAGGGGAAAGACTGAGGAACCCCTAAACCTCTGTGCTCATCAGCACCATCCATTTGCTCTGAACACTTAAGAGGTAGCCCTCTCTAGACTTTCTTCCACGGGTGGTAGCTGGAGTTGGTTAGAGTTCTTTTCTAGAACCTTCCTAACTCTTAACCCCTCAGCCTTTCTGCTGCGTGCAGAAGGGCTCATCCTGCTCCTTTTTCCAGGGCACTCAGAAGTGCTTCCTGGGTTGTGCGGTTAGCAGGCTTAGTCCTCATTGCCACCCCCATTTTGCCCATGAGGAGGGTCAAGCTGAGAGTCATGGAGTCCGGGGCTGCCTAGCAAATAAGAGGCAGGGCCGGTTTTCAGAACCCAGCTCCTCATAGCTCTGCTCCGCTCCCCGGAGAATGTGCGGCCCAGCGGCCCAGGCCAGGCTGGGGGAAGACCCCGGGGCTGGGGGCAGTTCTCATTCTCAACATCTCTTCTGGAAATTGGTGCTGCTTTGTGACAGTAAGGCTTCAGAAGGCGCTGTGAGATTCCATCTGGGTAGAGAGGTCTTTTCCTCCAGGCCAGTTCTGTCTTGGTAGGAGAGAAAGACTGGCCATGCTGTCGATGAGTCATGTGGCTGTGGGTGTCCCCCAAATACCTGACACAGGGCCTGTCACCATGGGGACACATAGTCAACGGTTCTTGAATGCAAATGGAAGGAAGTCACAAAGGGCACACTAACATATGTGACCGGCTCCGACCTCTGACCTCCCTGCTTTAGGTAACTCCCACTCCAAAGCTTGGAGAGCACCCCAATACCAGCCAGACTTTTTCTCTTGTGTCTCGGGGCACCCAACTCCTCCCCTGGTTTCAATGCCGCTCAGCCTAGGACTGTAACGACATTCCTCCCACCTCCCTACCACTGCGTCTTTTCACCCACCCGCTCTCTTAATCTCCAGCTCAGAACCAGCCCAGCCATTTTCTGTCCCCGCTCCTTCCCTGGGTCTCGAAGTCCCCCTGAGGAAAAATCACAGCTGTGTGAAATGATCGTCTTTACGAATGTGTAGTTCCAATCTCCCCCGAGTCCTGGACTTTGAAGGTATTTTGCTTCTTTCCCATCACCCACCACAGGTTTTGGGGGGGATGTGATGGGAGGGGGAGGGGAGATGACACGGTGTGCTCGGGGTTTGCCAGTGCTAAGTTTTAATGTTTTGCATTGAGGAAGAGGAATAATTTTTACTCTCCCCCAAACCGAACAGACCCTTAACTCCTGTTTTACAGCGTATTTTACGTGCTTCGGACAGAGTCATCACGTCTATGACACTTGACAGCTGTTTCTCCCCCGGCTGCTGGGTGGGACGGGACAGCCCCACATTTCGCTCAAAGCTACGTTTATGTCTTCTGCCTGAGCGTTCTAAAATGTCCTTGGTCCCCATAACACATTTTGTATCCTCTTGTCTCAAATCCGCTTGGTTACATTTGAGAGCTCCCCTCCTCGCTCTCAGCATATGGACTTGGGTCTCTGTATATACCTTCAGCCAGCACAGTTCTCAAACTTTAGTGTGTGTGAAAATCACCAGAAGGTTTGTTCACACCCAGACTGCTGGGCCCCATCCCCAGGGGTTTTGATTCACTGGGTTTGGGCTGGATAAAGAATCTGCATTTCTAACTCATCCGCAGGAGAAGCCGATGCTGCTGGCCTAGGGACCCCGCTCTGAGAATGACCACTGTGAACTCCATCTCCTTAATTCAGCAACACACGGGGCCGAGTTGGACCCTCTGCCCTTCTGGAAACTTTGCTCCGGTGGGAAGAGATGCTTCCTCGGGGGTGAGAATAAATGTGATTAACTCTGAACGGGGGAAAGTGTTGCTTTCCCTAAACGCGATGGGGAAAACATGACGAGAGTTTGCCTACATGACGGTAAATCCTATCTGGATTGGAGAGCATAGCATATCCTATGCTGACGTTGTCAGATTAAACAATCAAGAGATTCCCCAAACACTGGGACAACCGAAGAGAGCTTGACTCGTTGAAATGAGGCATTTCCAGCAACAGAACGTTGCTTTCCCTTTGCAAACCGATCCGTGGGGCTCCGTACATGTCAGCGTGTTATTTGCCAAATAGAGTTGTTTACTCCTCGCTTTTGCATCTTTTGCAGGGTATTTCAGTGAGACACAACCAAAAATAAGATCTAAAAAAAAAAAAAATCTCTATACATACACATATACGCAGGAGGGTTGGCGGGGAGATACAGCAAAGACCTTTAAGGCAACTCTTAAATCATTTGATCTTTCTGAGGCTTTTGCTCTGTTGGGAATCTCAGAACTCTGCAGTCCTGTCCCCAGTGGAGCAGGATGCAGGGGGAGGCAGCAGAAAACCAACACGCCAGGTTCCCCCGCAGCGGCCCAGAAAGCACTTGTGAATGTGGCAGGAAATGAGGTCTTAAGTCGGTGCATAAAACAATCAAATCCATCACAGCCTTGGAATGGCCCCTCATAACTCAGGGACTGTCGTAGCATTCTGTGTGCACAGAGGCGGTCGCGGAAGGAGTGACAAACTGAGCTCGGAGTCTGCTAAATCCATCCTGGCAGCCGGAGGAATATATTTCTGAAGCCAAGTCACATCATTTTCCTTGAGCTCATTTGACTGCGGGCTAAGAAGCTATTGCAGAAAACAAAGGGATGCTGATGGGGGTGTTGGGATAATGAATATTAATGAACTCAATTCTCTGGCTTGTGGTTGGTCTAAGACCGGAGCAATGTGAAGGTGGATCAAGAAGAACAAATTCAAACTGATGTTTCAGAACGCACGGGTGGTGTCGGCCACCCATCGGTGCACCTCATTCGAGCTTATCGTGTGCCTACTACGCGCCTCCTACCGGGGCTTGGCAAAAGCGATCACCTGCCCTCCTTCCCCAGGGACCCCATAGTCTGTTGGAGACGTGGATGTGCAAGTGATCGTGACAGTTCAGGGCTTTGCTTTGCATTATTGAAAACACACGAAGCGGAGGGGGAGTCAGGGAGACCACCCCAGAAGATGTGACTGCTTACACAACCCCCCCAGCAGACATGTCGCCTGACCCTCCTTGTGGGATGAACTTGAGATTTGGTGAAAGCTGGCACCGTAAAGGTATAATAACCAGACCTCCCGATTTGCTGGCCAAGTCTTGGCCACACCCATTCCTCCCGATGCCCCGTGTTGTGGGTCGACTTGAGTCCCACAAAAAGAGATGCCTGAGTCCTAACCTCCAGTACCTGTGAATGTGATCTCGTTTGGAAACAGGGTCTGTGTAGATGTAATCAAGCTAGAATGTGGCCGTGGCATTTTGTTACAGCAGCCCTACGTTTACAATTTGATTCGGAACATGTGTCTATATTTTAGTGTTCACCAGGATCTAAAATGAGGCTGGGAAGAGAGCTCCCAGGGTTCTTTCCTGCCCTTCCCGGTCCCCGCCGAACCCGTCCTGGATCCAGTCTTGGATTAGGAAGTTGGCTCCTACCTCTACTTGGCATGGGCACCCCACTGACCGTGTATCTTCGGTTTCTCTTGGACTCGGCGGAGCAGCCCTGGTCCTAAGCACTCGGCCTTCGCCAAACATCTGTTGACTGGATTTGATTTTAGGTGGACTCCAAGTAGAGTCCGAATGTTCCATTCCTCCCGGAAATGTACTGACTTCTCTGCTTTGGATGAGGCCAGAACCTCCTGGCAGGTATGTTCGAAACCACTGAAGAGAACAATTTTCATAACCGTGGACCCTCAATTTGGGACAACACTCTCAGATGACTGCCATTTGCAGATTATATTAGCATCTACTTTGGGGAAGCCATTTTGTATCTTCATCAATCTCTATAAAATGTTTGGATTCTTTGATTCAGTAATTCTGCTTTCGGGAATCTACCCTGAAAACCACCCCGAAATGCAGACAAAGTTGTTACCGCACGGATGTCATCATGGTAAAAGAACTGAGATCAAGCAAAATGTCCAACAACAGAGGAATGGCTGAGTAAACCGTTATAACGTATTCATTTAAAAAAGAATATTATACAGCTACTTAAAAGGATGACTTGGAACATCGTGTAGCCAACATTGAAATGATTGTAATGTGATGTTCACTAAAAGGAACACGTTTAAAAAATTGTGTACCAGGCTGGTAATTATGTTAAGTATCCACTGAAACCTGGCTGGAGGGAAATCTGCCAAAATGGTAATTTTATTTGCATTTGCTCTTAAGAAATCCCTTTTTTCATCTCTGCTTTTATATTTTTCTGTGATGGGTTTTTTGTTTTTGAAATTTAAAATACAAGGGAGTAGACCAGGAGAATAATTTATTTATGTGCTTAAAACTGATGGACAATAGCAAATCATTTTTATCTGTTCATTAATTCAACACCAGTTGCTATTTCGTGGGCATGCATAAAGTAATCTTGCCTATTTCTACCGCATGTCCTATAGGGAAATTACCTTCCTTTAAACTATGACCCCTGGCTGCCCAATCCAGCCCACTGCCTGTTTTTGTAAATAAAGTTTATAAGAACATAACTACATCCATTTATTTAAAGCTACATTGTAACAGCAGCACTGAGGAAATCATACGGCCCGCAAAGCCTAAAATATTTAATCTCTGGCTCTTTACAGAACGGTTCTTGACCTCTGCTTTGAAACATTCTTCTACTCTGACTTCAAGTAACTCTGCTTGGTCTTCTCCACTTACCTTCCTGATAGAAAAATCTGTTTGATCTTTTGGAGTATGCAATTGACATGAGCCGAATCCATGAACCCAGGCCTTGATGTTTTTTACACTGTCATTTATGAGAGGATTTATTTTGGATGCGGTTGGAGAGATACCGTATATCGCTGGAGAATTCCAAGTTTGTTTCTTAAATTCTTATACTGTGACATCCATGCTTCTGGACACATCCCTCCCATCCCAGCCAAATAGGTTCTGGATAACTAACTCCCATTCCCATGCTAAATCCATTCCACGTCGTCGTTAAAACAAAGGTCCAGGGTATGGGTATGATTGTTATTATCCACGTCGATAGATACGATTGAATTTGATTAGCAATAGAGCAGGAAGGTTGCTCCTCCAATGACTACATAGTCTTACCCAAAAGCAGTTCAAGTTCATTAAAATCACTATTATCTGGCTCTCAGTTAAGTGCGATGATAATTTAATTAACAATGGCCACTTAATTGTTGGTGGCAGGAAACTGAGACAGGCTGGCTCCACCGTGGCCAAGGCAGCTCTACCCTGGAATGCAGGAGATGATTTCTGAACCAGCCAGTTCGGGGAACTCTGTGCACGGCTTTGGCAAAGGAAAGACCAGAAATAAACAAACCTGGATCTGCTTTAGAAAATCGAATTCTGACCTGGGATGGTGATGCTGAGATTTACCCGGGATGCCCAAAATGAAGATCCTAGATCAGCAACCTGAATGCTTTTCATTAATTTCATTCATTCATTCATTGACTTTCTGTCTCTTATTCTTTCTGTCCCTCCCTTCCAACGTCTATTAAAACCTGAAACCTGTTAAGTACCTAGGTGCTTTGTAGGACACCAGAATGAGCAAGGAGCCACCTTTAGGACTGAAAGAGCCCAGGGTGGTCTGAACTTGAAGGAAAGGAATGATCATGTTGATGAGCACAGTTTATTGAGCCCTTATCGTGTACCAGGCACTATGCTAAGTGCTTCAATCTCATTATTCTATTTTATGTTCACAAAACAAACCTAGTTCAAGTTTGGTAATATTGTTTGTATTGCACCAATGAAAAGGAAGCTGGGGCTTCGGGAAATCTAGTAACATCTCTAGGGTCACAGGGCTAATAAAGGGCAGAACCCAGATACACCACTGATTTCTTGGATGTTCTTACTCTTAAAAGCTGATAAATGCTTCCTCCTTCCTGCTCTTATCCTCATGGAATGGCACAGGCTTGCACTGTCCCTATGGGCACCTCCCCTTAGCAGACACACATTTGCATGCATCCTGAGAGAGGCGTAACCTGCAGCTCAGGGGAACCAGGTCCCTGCCTTTTATTAAACATCCTCCTTTCTTGCTGCTCGAGGTTTCTTTTGTGGGAAGTCAAGTACCCAGCAGGACAGGATTTAGAAGAGCAGGGCTCAGGGCAACGGGGTTCTGTTTCACTGGGACATCGCCCGGTGACCTGGGCATTATTTGCTGTCTCCCGATACCGTGATCTCCCACCTCAGATCACCCCCTCTCTCACTGAGACACAAGGAGCGTGCTTCGGCACGGTCCATCAATCCCTGAAATTGTTCAAAATCTGGTAAAAAATGCACATGTGGCTTTTTCCAGAATACCTTCCATAGCCTCAGCAGATTCTCCAAGAAGTCTGTACGAGGTTAATAAACATGCATCCAGCCTCTTCAAAGGTATTTCTCAGATCAGCGACCCACACACCACCGAAGTCATCTTGTTAACAGTGCAAATTCCTGGGCTCTGGCCTAGAATTGGCTCTCTGGCGGGTGCCACCCAGGAATCTGCATTGTTGTGCAACTACCTTTCTCAAGAGATCCTGATCTTCCAAGTGCCGTCGCCAAGCTATGGTGTCATTTGCAGTCTTGGACTGAAGTCTTCCCATGACCTTGCTGGGATCTGGGTCTGGAGGAAAGCCAAGGTCCTGCTGGGGGCTGGAGGGGCTGGAGGGGAGGGGCCCGCCCTTTGCAGGTGCAAACAGGGTTGGATTTCTCAGTGGCCTTCTCCCGGTGGCTTTATTCTGCCCATTGTTCCTAGAGACTGTGAGTTTCCCCAGCCAGTGTGTGGGCGAAGCTTGCCTCAAACTGAGTGACCAGCTTTTGTTTGGAGCAGCCCCCGGGGCTCTGTTTGCAAGGCAAGCTGGAGGCCTTTGGGGCCAGGGTTACAGTTTCCTCCCTTTGGGGGCAGAAGGAGCACGAGTTGACCTTTCTCCAGCTTTCTGTGGCCATGTTCACGTTGGAGTTTGTGTGTTTGCTAGTTCTTTACAATGCCCCCAGCCCCTCAGGTACGTAGCTCAGGGGGCTCAGTGGCTCTGAGGCCCTGGGCAGGAAGCCTTCACTCTGGCTTTTCTGCTTGCCAGAACTGGGGACTGGGGTCCCAGTTGGACTGGGGTCAAAGCTGGTCTGGCGGGTGGCACAGTGTATACAGCTTCGGGGGGTGACCTCCTTGTCTCAGGTCACAGAGGAGTTAGTGACACTAGACCCACCCCTGACAGCCAGCCTAATGGCTCCGTTCTGGGGCTCCTCAGCACCCAGTGGAGAAGAGGTCACCCCACGTGGCTGACCACCGGCCACTTTGGTCTTCGACCCAACTTCCCTCTTTCAGTACCTCGGGGCCAGAAAATGGTGTGAGGGCTAAAAAGCACCAGGAATTCCCTCCTGGGTCCTGGTTACCGAAAGCCAACCTTCTAGAACTTTCTCCCCAAGTTTCTGAAGTTCAAAACCAGTCATATAGAAGACAGTCATTGATAATTTAGTGAGTATTTATTGATGAGGGAGCATAAGGCAAGCGGAGGGCGAAGCCCAAGCTAGCACTGCCCCCTGCCCCCAGCCCCCCAAACTCAGGTGGGATATGTGTAATATTCCTCAGGCGCTCCTGGCTGCCCAAAAACAAAGGAAAGGAAAGAAAACACAGTTATTTGATGGAATTCACAGTCCTGCAGGACCTGAGTCTCCATCAGTTCACAAATATCTTAGTAAATCACAAGAAAAAGGCAATCTTATCAATAGTCTAATCTCTAGAAACCAAGACTCAGTTTCCTGGAGCCCCCACACCACCTTCCCCTCCATAGCGATGTGGGGAACAAAGGCGAGAGGAAGTGGCAGGTAAAATTAAATTTCTTTATAATCTGCAGCCCATTGACAAATACTTGAGGCAAATACAGAGTATAGCATTTCTCTAGGAACCCCCTACCTTCCTAATGTTAATGCCTTACTAGAGGAAAAACAGACTTAGCCTGACAATAGCAAGGCCTCAGGTGTCTTAGGAGTCCTCTTCCGCAGAGCAAAGTCCTTCTGGAGGCCTCCTTTTTGACGTTACTTCCCCCAACTCCACAGTGTATAAGCAGTCACGCTTCACAACCCCAGTGCAGCTCTTTCGGCCCACGGGTCCTGTCCCCTTGGTTTAATAAAATCACTTTTTTTTGCACCAAAGACATCTAAAGAATTCTTTCTTGGCCTGCACCTCCGAATCCCCACCATTCCCAAACCTCATCACTGGTTTGTGGGTGGAGCCCACGGAAGGTAAACAGCATTTCCGGGAGATTAGGCATTTGCCTCTTTTTTCACCCCAAAATGTTATCCTTCCTTCGGAGAAGTTTCCCGGCCCCTCAATTCCTCAGGAACCCTGTTCAATGCTCATAGCACTTTATGGCATTTATCTGTCTATAATTATACATTTTTCACACGATTCTTCTTAGTTTAAGTTAAAAAAATGTTTTTAACGTTTATTTTTGAGAGAGAGAGACAGAGCACGAGCAGGGGAGGGACAGAGAGAGAGAGAGACACAGAATCGGAAACAGGCTCCAGGCTCTGAGCTGTCAGCACAGAGCCCGATGAGGGGCTCAGACCCGTGAACTGTGAGATCATGACCTGAGCCAAAGTCAGACACTTAACCGACTGAGCCACCCAGGCGCCCCAATGTGGTTCTGTAATTCATGCCTGTCTCTTCCAACCCTACTGGGAAGGCAGAAACCCTGCTTGGTTTTTTCTCTCTTTTCTGCTCTGATGCTCACCACTCTACCAGGCCCACTATACCAGGCTGGCCTCTCTTTCTACTGAAGGAACCTAAGGAATGAAGAAAAGAGTAACTTCCTGCATGAAAGCAGTTTGCTGCCTGGATTGAAAACATTGAAATCCCCTCTCTACCTCTTACTCAGCAACTCTTAGCTGATAAGGGAGCATGGGGCAAGTGGAGGTTAAAGTAAAGGCTAACACCACCGCCCTCCCACTCCCCAACCCCCCCCCCCCCCCCCCCCCCCCCCCCTCCGCCCCTCCGTGGGATATGTGTGATATTCCTAGGACACTCCTGGCTACCCAAAACAAAGGAAAGGGATTTACGTGCTTGCCTATGGTGATGTGGGAAACCAAGGCAAATGAAAAATTAAATTCCCTTACTGCCTACAGCCCATTGACAAGTCTTTGAAACGAGTAGAGTGACCTCTTTCTAGGACGCAGCTGCCTCGATGATGACACTTTGCAGGGGGCAAAAGGGAATCTTGGCCTAACATTATCCTGACTCCCCCAGGATCCTGTGAGTCTACTTTAACATATACAAATTCCTTTGGAAACTTCCTTTATCTCAACTCTCCCAAGATATATGCCGGTAATCATACTCCAAGCTGCTGGCCCCCTGATATACATCTGAAGGGCCTCATGGCTGAGGTTTTACTAAATGGTACGTAATAAATGGCGTTTCCGTAACAGCAGCTAGCCTCTCCAAGTCCTGGAAACCTTGCTTCCAAAGTTCCTTAGAGACTTACTCTATCCCTAACCCCCTCCCAACCTGAGCGTATATAATCAGTTATCCCTCACAACACCAGTGCAGTTCCTGGTCCTGTCCCTGGGCTTTAATAAAATCACCTATTTGCACCAAAATGTCTTCAAGAATTCCTTCTCGCCTGTCAGCCTCACCCACCATCACCTCAAAACTTGGTCACTAGTGATGTGGAAAACAAAGGCGGAAGGAAATGGCAGATAAAATTAAATTTCCTTATAGCCTGCAGCCCATTGACAAATACTTGAGGCAGGCAGAGGAAAACATTTCTCCAGGAACTCCCTTCTGTCTTAAAGTTAATGCTTTGTTAGAGGGAAAAACAACCTTAGCCTGACGATAGGTGGGCCTCCAGTATCCTGTAAATCTTCTTTAGCATCTGGAATTCCCTTTGGAAACTTCCCGTGGTCTTTACCTCCCCCACCTCCCAAGTATATCATCAGTCTCTCTTCAGGGTCTTGGGGCAGCTCTTCCTGCCCTCCGGTCCTATCCCTGTGCTTTAATAAAAATTACCTTTTTCGTACCAAAGACGTCTCAAGAATTCTTTCTTGGCCGTCAGCTCTGAACCCCCGCGGCTCCAAAACCCCATCACTTGGATTTGTGTGACAAAAACCCACGCAAGGCTCAAACCCGCCTTGGGGACTCTGCGGGGCCTCTAGGTCACCAAGAGCACATGGCTTGAGCTCGGAAACAATTAGCCTGACTCGGGCTGCATTGGATTTTGTTAAAATGTGTGCCGATTGCTACGGACATTGTTTGCATGTAATCAATCTTCAGCCACAGAGAGCCGTCTGGTGGGGGCGGGCACGTCAGGCCGGCTGCTCCAAACCCTGAACTCGGGCTGAGGACACTTCCCCACACGGCAGAGGCCGCAAACCCCGCACGCCCTTTCCCAAGGGGTCCATTGTGCGAATTATTCTCCCTTTGCTCTCTGGAAACCCGATGGGCCTAAATGGGGCCCGGGGTGAGGGAAGAATGTGAGGCAACGCAGGGAAGGAGCCGGGTGAACAAGGGTGCAAACAGCGGTGGGGTCCGGGACATGCGGAAAGGATGCTGGAATTGCAGCCATCACCGCTGGGCTTGTTTGACTGGGGACACCGCACGGCCAACACCGTCCTGAAGCCAAGTCCAATTGCGCAGGGTCAGCAGGCCGCCTGTTTCAGGGCTGCTTTATGCCTGTCCTTGTATCTGTGACGTGTGGTGGGCGTGGCTTCTACTTCACCAGCTGATTGGAAGGATCTGTAGGGATGGTCCAATCAGAGCAGCCGGAACAGTGCCCAGCAGGCGGCAGCCACTGACTAGACGGTGCTTTTGGTGCCAGGTCTTCATGGGCTCTTGAGCCTCCACTGCTCCTTCTGCTGCTCATGTTCTTGTTTATCAGCCATGGGTGGTACCAACCCGTCTGGGGAGCTGTTTACAAATATGAATTCCCTGGCCTCATGGAATCACAGTTACCCAGGGGATTGCAGTCTGGACAGCTGAAGAAAGAAAGAAAGAAAGAAAGAAAGAAAGAGAAAGAAAGAACGAGGGAGGAAGGAAGGAAGGAAGGAAGGAAGGAAGAAAGAGAGAAAGAAAGAAAGAGGGAGGAAGAAAGAAAGATGGAAAAAGGAAGGAAGGAAGAAAGAAAAGAAAAGAAAGAAAGAAAGAGGGAGGAAGGAAGAAAGGAAAGAAAGAGGGAGAAAGGAAGAAAGAAAGAGAGAGAGAAAGAAAGATGGAAAAAGGAAGGAAGAAAGAAAGAAAAGAAAAGAAAGAAAGAAAGAAAGAAAGAGGGAGGAAGAAAGAAAGAAAGAAAGATGGAAAAAGGAAGGAAGGAAGAAAGAAAAGAAAGAAAGAAAGAGGGAGGAAGAAGAAAGAAAGGTAGAAAAGAAAGAAAGACAGAAATAGGGAGGAAGGAAGGAAGAAAGAAAGAAAGAGAGAGAGAGAGAGAAAGAAAGAAAGAGGGAAGAAGGAAGAAAGAAAGAGAGAGAGAAAGAAAGAAAAGAAAAAAGAAAAGAAAAGAAAGAAAGAAAGGGAGGAAGGAAGAAAGACAGA
>NW_026057578.1:19997449-20007554 GCF_023721935.1 Panthera uncia | reverse complement strand
AAAGAAAAGAAAAGAAAGAAAGAAAGGGAGGAAGGAAGAAAGACAGAAAAAGGAAGAAAGAAAGAAAGAAAGAAAGAAAGAAAGAAAGAAAAGAAAGAAAGAGAAAGAAAGAAAGACCTCCATTTTGATTTTGATTCAAAAGCACAGTCGGGGCGGGGGCGGGGGGAGGGGTGCTTAGGGAGCTCAGCCTGTTAAGTGTCAGACTCTCGACTTTGGCTCAGGTCATGATGTCACTTGAGATTGAGCCCCGTATCAGGCTCTGCGCTGGCAGTGGGGAGCCTGCTGGAGATTCTCTCTCTCCCCGTCTCTCTGACCCTCCCCTGCTGGAGCTCTTTCTCTCCAAATAAATTAATTAAAAATAAAAACAAAGCAAAATAAAACAAAAGCACGGTCGAACCCATCTGCAGATCTCATTGGGAGACAGGCTTGCCTCAGTTCCTCCTCCTTTGCTTGAGGCCACGTGTGGCTCTGTCACTATTTTATAACAGGTCAAGGTAGAAACTTGATAACTCTAGTGCTTAACCTGAAGGTAAGTTCGTGTGCATTTCTTGAACAAATGTATTCCCATTTAGCCAAACAATATACCTTTCATCTCTGAGTACTCTCTTTGTGTCTTTGTCCACATACAAACATACACTGGAAATATAATGTGTGCATTACTGCATATCCGTTAAGTTAGTTCCCAGTTTTATAAACATGTGTCTGTGTTTCCATTTTAGTGAGAAAATGTTAATCGTCGCATACAGCTACAGCGACTATGTACATAAACCGAAATTAAGTTAAATTAACCGTAGCCCTATTTTCGGATATTTAGGTTGCTTATGAATTTTTTTTTTCACTGTTATCACTAATGCTGGAATTTAGATCTTCAAACACATAGGCTTTCTATATTTAGGAATTTTACTTTGAGTACATTCCCAGAATGATCGTCGCACAAACTTTTTATTGGTCTAGGAATCTATTGCCAAGGTTTTTTCTGAAAAAGCGTTGTCAATATATACTCTGACAACTAGTTATTAACGCCTGTTTCATCACCTCCCAGACAGCATGGAGTCTACGCACTTTATTTTGTGTTTTTACTAATTTAATAATTAAATGTGGCACTTCACGGTTGCTTTATTTGCATTTTGGAATGTGTTTTCGACATAGAAACACCTTGCTGCTGCACGAACCTCCCCTGTGGCAGTATTCTCTCGCCCCAATCTGATAGGCGCAGAGTTCTGTTCTTTGGATTAACTTTGTAGGGTTTATGTCAGGAATTGCCTCAGGTAAGAACACCACCTTTGTCCCCTCCTTTGCCAGCTGGGGAGCGGTAAAGGTGAGGTCACCATCCTGATGAAGCTGATGAAGCCAGGGGAGTTGATGGGACAGGCTCCTCTTCTCCCCAGCCTGGAGCCTGGGTTCGGCCCTGGGACATTTGCCTCTTAACTCCGCTGGCAGGCCCATGCTCCAGCCTCTCTGCCATTCAACACCTGCATCGACCCTCTCTTTGGTAAGGGGAGCCTTACTCACTTCCCTCATTAGTTACTAATTCATTTAACCAACAAGTTTTTATCAAACACCTATCACCTGCCAGGCAATGTGCTGGAGCAGAGGCTGTAATATCGAAGGGGAGAAAAGTAAGCAACCAATCAGATCTTGCCTGCATGGATTTGATAGCCCACGAGGAGAAGAAGATGTCCATGAAGTTATCACACGCAACTGTGTGTCACTCATTCGGTCCCACCTGCCCGCTCCATGCCCGGAAGGTCAGTGGTCTTTTCCCACACCACTTCCCCTCTGCCGCAGAGCTACCTGTGCATGCTGATCCCCCTGCAGGCTGGGAGCTCCCCTCCCCAGAGTTCCTTCCCTGCTCCTCCGTTCTCTCCAGCTGTGCTCGGATGTCACCTCTGCAGGGCAAACTCTGAGGACCGTCCAGGCTCCCCTGCCCAGGCCTGCTCCCTAGCTGCCTGTCCCAGCATCATTTTTCTCCATAGCACTCATCACCATCCACCATTTACTCGTGTACATGTTTGCTTATTGTTTCTTCCCTTCACTAGGGATAAGGTCTCCCTTCGCAGGAGCTCTGTCTGCTTCGTTCTCTCCTAGGAACAGTGCCTGGCATGGATTAGCCACCTCATCAGTCTTTCTTGAATGAAACAGTGAACGAATGAATGAATGAATGAATGAGTGAATTTTTTTTCTGATTCCCACTTACAGAACTTGTATGGACACTTGTTAGCTGTGGTGAGCCTGGGGGCGATGGGTGGGGTGGGCAGTGAGCAGGGGGAGGAAGTCAAAACCCCCTGTCCACTTTGGGGAGCTTTCTGCGGACTGCTACTAAGTCACGTGATCTGGCTACTCACCGACGGATAACAATGAAAACAACAGCAGAGCGCCAGCATCTCCTAGGGCCCTGGCCACCGTCCTCTTCCTCGCAGCGGGACTAGCAAGAGAACCAAGAACCAAGGCTTTTTGCTCTTCACAGAAGGGGACCCTGGGCTCCTGGCAGTGGCTCAGGCATTTTCACATGACAGGCAGGGACTGCCATTGATTTCTGGAGATGCTGAAGGGTGGCTTTGAGGAGGCAGAGCCCAAGTCAGCCAAGAAGTCTGTGATTTCCTGTCTGCACAATTAACATCATTATGGAGGTGTAATCTCCCTAATTAGTTTATTTCATCAAGATTTGATTGAAGGCTTTTCTCATCTGCCTCTGTGGCCTCCTTCTACCTAAGGCTCATGAATAATAGGAAGCAAGATGTTACATCTGACTCGGCTCCCTCCTAAAGAGACCAGCCCATAAATAAAACATCTGGGTCTTAGTGGGGAGGGGATGGCGAGAGGGGCTCTGAGTGGGAGCCCACTGATTGATGCAGACAGGAGAGTGTTTTCTTAAGTGGGGCAGGCGGTGATTTCGTCTCTGGACCTGGGCCACGGAGCCTGGCTTCCCTGCGAGAGTAGCCGGCCTGGATGTGGGCACCGATCAGTGGGGCAGGAGGGCAGGAATTAGGTAGCTGCAGTACAAGCCCACAGCCTCACTCTCTTTCCTTGTTTGCCTTTTCTACTTCCTAACTAGACTTCCCTTAGAGGAGAGGATAATTTATGCCTCCAGAAGTGTTTGCCTAACAGATTCTAACAGATCTTCATGTTGTCGTGTAGTTAACCACAATCTCGAGGATTTTTCGGCAACATACAGAAAGAATGGGTCCAGTGCTGTCCTTGACTGGACCAGGTTTCAGCGACTCGTCTGTGTAGGTTGGACGAAACATCAGATGGCACCTGTTCCCCTCACCAGCAGCAGGCACCATCGATCACAGCTGCTGACTTAGCAGGGTGCCCTCTTGTCGTAACACCCAGAAGGCTATTTTCCGTAGATGAGACTTGGTCCGGGAGAACCGAAACCTAGTCCTCATCCCCGGAATCCGTGATCCTTTAAGAAAAGCCTTAAGTTTTCCTCTGATGATGGCTGGGAAAAACAAAAAGCAAAACCACAGGGGTGCCTGGATGGATCAGTCGTTAAGCATCCGAACTCTTGGTTTCAGCTCAGGTCATGATCTCATGGTTTGTGGGATCGAGCCCTGAGTGGGGCTCCACACGGAAAGTACGGAGCATGCTTGGGATTCTCTCTCTCCATCTCTGTCTATGCCCTTCCCCCACTTGTGCACTTGCACGCACACACACACACACACACACACTCTCTCTCTCTCTCTCTCTCAAAAAAAAAAAAAAAAAGGAAAAATCAAAACCACAAACATATCCAAGGCACCCTCTCCCCTTAGAGGTAAGAGACCACCTATAAACCAAAGCAGCCATCACAACCCAGAATACTAAGGGGAAGTCTTTGTCAGGAAGGTGCTGCCTTGACTTGGGGCCAGAGAGGCACTCTTGCCAGTGGGAATCCCCATTCCCCTGGGTCCTGGCCTCTGCTCATCTTGTCCTCCTGGCTCATCATAACCCCCCGTGACCCACAATGGGCAGTCCTCCTGGCCAGACGTGGCCTGATGAAGTGGAAGAGAATTGGAGGAGGAGTCAAAACACCTGGACTTGATTTCAGTTTTGCCCCACGTGGGATGCCTGGCCTCATGCACCTGCAAGCCTCAGTTTCCTTCCTGGGTCTGGGAAGTGGATATGGTATCGCATCCTTTTAGCTGTGCTTGGGTGACCTCCCTCTCACCTCTTTCCTCTTGTCAGTTGGTTGCACAAAAGGGTAGAGGGGTGGCCATATGCCGGTAGCATTAGGTGGCTGTGGAGAACAGAGCCTTGGGCAACGATTCTGGTCCCTAATGGAGACTGATTATAAAGTCATAGCTGACCCAGAGTCTCTCAGTCAAGTCCCCAAAGAAATGAGACAATTACCTGGGGAGGTCTCCCAAGCCAGACTCGTCCCCACAAGGTAAAACTGGCCAACTTATGTAAAACAGAGACATCTTCTTAGCAGTGTGAAGTCTCAGGGCTCATCCCCAGAGCTTTGGGGGAAATGTGCTATTTAAAAACTCATCGATGCCTTCCGCATCACCAATCTATTTAAAGTATGGTTAAAGAAGAAGTAAAAAAAAAAACGATTGAAATTGAGAGTAAAAAAAAATATCTCTCCATCCCAGAAACCCAAGGGGTTAATCCTCTCCTGTGGCTGAGGAAATGCCAGCAAGCCTTTGGCAACCTTCCTCCTTCTTTATATAACGGCACTTCCAAGAGCTGACGCTAGGACCGCCCAGTAATGCTTTTAATTTGTGTGCAGTTGGGGAGAGGCCAGGATTTAATCGAAATCGTTAGGATGCCTTTGCTTGGAGTAGCTGAGTGCTCGCAGTGGAGCGAGCTGGGCAACAAGGTAGCACTGGAATAATTAAAAGAAATACCTAAGGTCGTCACTGTTGCATGAGCTATTCCAGATACCAGGCTTCGGAGTAAAAATGGTGGAATTAAATAGCACTTTTGTGGCTGAAATAAAATCGGTGCACAGTTACTTTCCAATTACGCTTCAATTTTCTCTCTTTCCACCCACCTACTATAAGGAGCTGGGGCTCCATGTTTGTTTAATGGGGGTGAGGGACAGACCCTGGGAACCGCCTGTTCCTCAGCCAGCCCAGGTGCTCAAGGTTCCTATTCTGAGTCCCCTCTGCACTGTGGGTGGTCTGAACTGGTTCACCCTCCTGAATTGCGCATGGTACACAGCTGCACAGAGAACATTCCACCCGCCCAACCTTCCCAGGGTAGTCCTACCCGCATGAGTCCTATCTGTGGGCAAAATGTGGAAAAAAAGGCACAGGCATTGGGATTTCCATACCTGCCCTCATTCCCATTCTCTTTCTAAGGGGAGCGATGGCTCCCAAGGCCCCCAGACAACATATGGTCAAGATTAGGAATCATGTCCCTAAAAGACTGAATAATTCAGGTGAAAAAAAGAGCACATCTGTGAAGTAGAGATATTCACCTGACTTATTTATATGTTATAAACACTTATAAGTGTCACAGGGGACCAAGCATATGCCATGCCAGTTATTCACTCAATCAACAAGGGTTCATTTACGTCTACAAACCATCCATTCCTTCTTTTCCCCAATTCTGTAAAGCCTCGTGCTAAGTTCTATTGTGAAGGTGAGAGAAAGCGGTGAGGCTTCTGAACACTGGCTAGAGACAGGTGTCACACACAGAAGGGCTCAGATTGGTGTTTGTATGATTCGCTTGGGTCAATAGGGCATCTCTCTTTCTCTGAGACGATGCGTCACCCGTGGTATCGAGGGCGAAGGCTTTAGTAGATACTCAAGGCACACTGTGGTCCAACTCTATTTTGTTTTTCAAACTCAGCTCTTCAGGAAAGCAAGGTCACTGCTCTCATTAGGTGGCAAGAGGAGGACCGTGATGGTGGGAACAGGTGTGACCACAGAAGACAGGCGCATGGCTCTTTCCTCTTAGTAAATATACCCATTAAAAAGAAACAAAAAAAAAACTGTGACCTAGGTGTTATATTGATTTCCATTTTATGTCCCAGAACACTGCACTTAGAGAATTTAAACAATTCACCTAAGCTCGCTCAGACGGTATGTGGTGGATCTGAAGCTCCTACCCAGGGCTACCTGAGCCCACACTCAAGACCCTCAAGGGGAGGAGAAAACAGCAAGTGAGCCAATAAGTTGGTAGCTCGGAGGAGTCAAGAGATGATTTGAGGAGAACTGATGTGTATATTTGAAGAGCGGAAAATCCATGAAGACAGGGAGATACACAAAGGAGAAGACAGCTGAGGGTGCTGGTCCTAGAGCAGGGAGTGGATGATAGAATGAATCATGAGTACCAGTCACCTTGGCCAAGAGGGACAGCTCCTCCTTGAAATGGAGGGAGGATGGGTGAAGCTCTGGGTGGCAGGGGGCGGGGGCACATGTGAGAAAGAGGGAAGGTAAGATGGCAAGCTCTTGCGGTTGTAACTTTGAGTTTGGGAAAGAATCAATTATCTGCTGCTGCAGAACAAGCCACTGCACAAAATAATGGCTTACAGCAAGTCTTTATTTCTTTCCCCCCGGCTGCACTCAGCGGATGGGTCAGCTGGGAACGCTGCGAAGGCTGGGTCTCTCTCAGCGTTGTCTTTCATCACGGCTTCTTCAGGGTATGGTGGCCTAACGGTACCAAGAGGGTAAGAGTGGAAGCTGCAAGACTCCTCAAGGCCAAAGCCTTGGAATGCACACAGAGTCACTTCTGGCACATTCTAAAGGTCAAGCCAAATCACAAGGTTGAGCCCAGGTCCATGGAGGTAGAGAAATGAGCTCCACCTCTCAATGGGAGGAACTACAAGTCCCACTGCACAGGGCGAGGATAGAGGGAAGTCTAGTTTGTTGACACCATTATTTTAGCCATCTATCATGAGACGGAGGCTCGTGGTCCAAGTTGAGGTTCGAGGAGGTGAAGGTAGAAGACATCAGAAGAAGATTTAAGAGGACTCCATGGGAGGACCAAGTAAGGACATGTCTGTTTCCTCAGATAGCCCAGATGCAGTTGCGTTAATTTGGAGCGGCACCCCACTTCTGAGGGTCAAGTCTGGACTCCTGAATGAGAACACGTAAGCCATGACCTAGCCGTGGCTAGAGCTGCTACAAAGCAGGTGCTTGGGAAATGCTGAGGATGGGACACCACTTTCCATTTCCTGTCTATGTCTTTCAACTCCAAGGTGGGATACAGGAAGTGACATTTCCAGAATGCCGTGGGAAAGGCAGTGAGCATGAGAGCCTCTCTTAATCCGAGGGTCCTCTGCTTACTCAAATCCAGCCACAGCCAGACTTTCCCCCACGGGGCGTCCCGCCTGTAGGTTGTCGGGGCTTGCGGCTAAATAGTTGACCTCCACAATCAAATCAAGTTGGTTTTTCAGGAGGATACACTCATCTGGGCAACTAAATGCCAATAAAGTCCATTTGGTCCAAGTCTGGGATGTTGACTCTTTCTTTTTTAATTTATTTTGAGAGACAGAGAGACAGAGAGAGAGCGAGAGAGCGACCAGGAGACGGGCAGAGGGAGAGAGAGACAGAATCCCAAGCAGACTCCCGTGCTCAGTGTTGAGCCTGACGCGGGGTTCGTTCTCACAACCATGAGCTCATGACCCGAGCTGAAATCAAGAGTCGAACGCTTAACCGACTGAGCCACCCAGGCGCCTCTAGGATGTTGACTCTTAATTAAGGGCCAAGGTAAAAACTTCAAGGAAATGCAGTGCGGCTCAACAGGGAAACATGGAGGCAAAGGGAAGTATCTCCCTTTGAAGCAAAGATCAGAGGCACTGGATTTCACTAAGGAGGCTGGAGCCCACATCCCAGCAAGCGGCAGGCCCTCCGGGCTGACCTGCCAGAAGCAGAGACTTTAGTCGCTGCTACCAGTTCCCTCTGCAGGGGAGCCTCCTAACTATGGTTTCCTCACAGGTCATGTTTGATCTGCCTGTGTATTAGCTTATGTGATATTTTACACACACACACACACACACACACACACACACCATTAGGGGATAGACCCTAACACTGAATTCTCAGCACATTTGCTTTGTTCACAAGTCCCTTTTGAAGCCATCCACCTAGCATCCGACATGCACCGTGGACTCCATGGGCCAAAATGTTCCTGGGTTCCCTCCGCTCCTTCTTGCTGGCCTGTCTCCTATTTTCAACCTAGCCCACACTAGCAGTCCTTGTCAGTGCCCTACCTGTTTGGTAAGTCTTGCAAGGCCAAGGCAAGGTCAGGGCACACCTTTGCCTGGGGCCTCGCTGCTAGCCCCACCCCCACTCCACCTGCCAGCCCTACCTGACCTTTCTACAGCCCTAAACCCCCCTCCGGGATCTGCGCTGCCCCTTCTATCGTAGATACAGCGCCCAACTTCCCTCTCAGCTCTCCTCTCTACCTCTTGATAAGCATTCACATCGAAATCCAGCTCTGCTGGCATGTTCCTTTAGCAAGCAGGGTGGGGAATGGGGGAACACAGCTCTTAGTTTAAGGTTTTCCTTTCGGGAGAGGCGCGCTTTGCCATGCGCATGCGCCCTTTATCTCCGCTACATTTGCGTGGGTTGCACCTGCCGGCCTGGGGTGGCCGCCACCGGCAGGTAACAGAGGACCCACAGCACCCACGGAGCTCCTCATTCCCAACCCGAGGGCCCGCCACTTCGGGTTTGTGTCAGCTGAGTCGTTTCCCTTTCCGCGATGGGCACCGTCCTCTGTTTTTCCCGAAAGAAAAGGATGAAGTTGTTTCCCACACTTGAGGCCAACTCTTTTGTCAGCAGCGGCAAACAACTTAATTCTTCTTCTACAAGGCAGGGCTGGAGCTGGTTCAAGCACTCCACCGATGGCCAGCAGGAGAAAAAAAAAAAAATCATTAGAAAATCAATTTCTACTTAATTGGAGATTCTTCCTCCGAACAGGAACAAAGTGGGATTTATCACCTCGGTTGCCTCGCAGCCCGGGTGATGACCGCAGTTTTGCCTGCCCGGGTTTCCCTTGGTAGATAAGATGTCCCCGGCATCCAGGCTTAGCAGCACCACGCGGACTGACTTCTGAGGGTCAGAGGGTGCTCGGGGCGGCAGTACCCCGGGTGATGAATCCACTCGGGATGTGGGCAAGAGTCACTGCATCAGAGGATGATGAGGAGTAGTGCTCAGAAATGGGAGAAATCAGGGAGATTGACCTGCCGGTCTCTCTCTTCTTGCGGACAATTTAAAGTACACTTCTCCCTAGAGCTGACTGTATTTCTTCGGCACCTGCTGTGGAGACTCCTAGGAAGTCCCGAGCCAAGGTCCCCAGCATCTGCTGGGACAAACCTGGAGTGCCAGCAGTCATGGACACCACCCTGGGGCCTTGATCCCCCAGGAGTGATGAGCAGGATGGTGCCTCATCCGAGAACGCCAATATCTGAGGGACAATTGGTGGAATTGGGGGCATTTTGTTTTGAGAAAGGGAAGTTAAGAGGAGTGAGGAGAGCTGTCTTCACACCCGTGAGGGGGATGGTCTTGCTCAGAGTGGCTGACATGGGCAGAACCAAGGTGCTCCTTGCAGAAAGACAGATGATGATGCAAGTAATGAAGATACTGGGGCTGCTCAGAAAAGTGTAGGATTGGTTTAGGAAGCATAGGCTTGAGGAAAGTAACATTTTTGAGGTCCTAAACTTTCCATTTCCCCCCCAAATACAACAAGTTTTTCCCCCTTCCTTTCTTCCTTCCTCTTTCTTTCTTTCTTTCTTTCTTTCTTTCTTTCTTTCTTTCTCTTTCTTGGTTGATTGCCTTCTCTTTCTTTTCTTTCTTTCTTTCTTGGTTGCTTGCTTTCTCTTTCTTTTCTTTCTTTCTTTCTCTCTCTTTTCTTCTTTCTTTCTCTTTCTTTCTTTCTTTCTTTCTTTCTTGGTTGCTTGCTTTCTCTTTCTTTTCTTTCTTTCTTTCTTTCTTTCTTTCTTTCTTGGTTGCTTGCTTTCTCTTTTCTTTTCTTTCTTTCTTTCTTTCTTTCTTTCTTTCTTGGTTGCTTGCTTTCTCTTTCTTTTCCTTTCTTTCTTTCTTTCTTCCTTCCTCTTTCTTTCTTTCTCTTTCTTTTCTTCCTTCTTTTTCTTTTTCTTTCTTTCTTTCTTTCTTGGTTGATTGCTTTCTCTTTTCTTTCTTTCTTTCTTTCTTTCTTTCTTTCTTGG
>NW_026057578.1:19864301-19997439 GCF_023721935.1 Panthera uncia | reverse complement strand
GGTTGCTTGCTTTCTCTTTCTTTTCTTTCTTTCTTTCTTTCTTTCTTTCTTGGTTGCTTTTTCTTTCTTTCTTTCTTTCTTTCTCTCTTTCTTTCTTTCTTGGCTGCTTGCTTTCTCTTTCTTTTCTTTCTTTCTTTCTTTCTTTCTTTCTTTCTTTCTTTCTTTTCCTATCTATCTACCTACCTACCTACCTACCTATCTGTTATCATCTATCTTTATGTAGTGATTGAACAGCAAATCCCAATTCAACAGGCATTTTAATAAGACATCCCTTCATAACATAGACCCTAGAGAAATCAGGCCATGCACCTTTCTTTACATGGAAGGGAATGCAGTGTCCTTCACAATCTCGCTCCAAATGTCCCCTGTGCTTTGCAATCTTCCCTTCTCTCTTCTACAAGACTTCTTCTCCATAATGCAGACACAGTGACATTATAGTCCTCTTGCACGAATGCTGTGCCTCCTCCTATCCGCTCACCTCTGCCAACCCCATCCTGTGTGGAGACCCTTTCTCCCATTTTCTTTGGGAAATACACATTCATCCTTCCAGACTCAGAAGTGGTGTGTCTGGCCTTTCTGTCTCTGGGACACTCTTTGGATGTTCTTCAGCACATTATACTATGAGCTTTTATTTATGCATTCGACCCATTAGACTAAGACTGTCTTCAAGGGTAATTATTATATCTTACTATTTGTTTGGAAAAGTGGTCTCCACAAGGCCTGTTTGAAGGGGCAGCCATTGCTTGTCGAACGTTCACGCCCAGAAAGGCATTAGTTTACATCATGAGTTACACACTGGGGAATAAAACAGGGCAGAGCTAAATATCAAGTGGAAGTATTTAAGAGGACTTTAGATTTGCCCAAGGGGTATCAAATGTGGTTGCCATGGCAGATGAAGAGCTATGAAGGAGCACTGAGTGCCCTGTGAAGGCTGGGAGATGAAAATAAATACTAGGGATCATTTAATTAAGAAAACTGGTGACAGTTACCCCATTAGGTGCTTCTGGGGATATTGCCTTATTACTTACAATACAATGAGAGAGAACTACTCTCCTCATTTTATGAAGGAAAAGACCAAGACTCGCAGAGTTTACTTTTACCGCCACACAACTATTAGTGTGTTGATACTTGAGTTTAAGCTCCGATTAGATGTGAAACACCATGTTCTTCCACACTATGGAATCATACCTCCCTGGATCAACTAAGCTGGCTTCAGAAACCTGGCTCTTGGACGGACCCGTGTATTTCTGCACAACAAAACGTCTCGAAACAAGGAACACTTATTAGCTCATTTAGTTTTGGTGGGGCAGGTAACTGGGTCTGGTCCGGGTCTCTGGTGAGGTTGCAGGAACGCTGGGGCAGGAATGATGGTTTCTTCCAAAGCTCACCCATGTGGCTGTTGGCCAAAGACATCAGTTCTTGGACATGTGGGCCCTCTCCACAGGGCAGCTCGTGATATGGCAGCTGGCTCCCCTCAGAGTGATCAGCAGAGAGAGTGAGAACAAGGGAAGGTGAGCAAGACAAAGTCACAGTCTTTGTGTAACCTCATCTCAGAAATGACAGCCTGTCACTTCTGTTAGAAGTGAATCTCGAGGGGCTCCTGGGTGGCTCAGTCGGTCAAGCATCTGACTTCGGCTCAGGTCACGATCTCGCGGTTTGCGAGTTCAAGCCCCTCGTCAGGCTCTGTGCTGACACCTCAGAGCCCGGAGCCTGCTTCACATTCTGTGTCTCTTCCTCTCTCTGCCCCTCCCCGGCTCATGCTCTGTCTCTCTCAAAAATAAATAAACGTTAAAAAAAAAAGTGACTCTTGAGTTCTACCACACTCGAAGGGGAGGACGATACAAGGGGGTGGAGGTCACAGGAGCCATTTCAGAGGCTGCCTCCTGCCCCCTGACTTGTTGCAGTGCTTTAGAACAGGTAGGGTATTTGGGGTTGGGGATGTGAAAGTGAGGCTGCCTGTCACCGAGGACCTGGAAGGCATGGGCCTCCCACAGTATGGAAAAGATTTTCCTCAACTTACCAGCCGCATTCGTGAAGACCTCTGCTTCACGAGAACTCTCAGAGGCAGGCAAGACGGGGATGCTCCGCCCATTTTCAGGTGTGCAAACCCAGGCTCAGAGAGGCCAAGGTACGGGAATCTGCTCTTCAGGGCGGGAGGCACTGTTAGCAGTGTGGTGACCATCAAAGGCAGAGGAAGACAGGCAGACCATTCTTAGGCTGCACCCAAGAGAAGGCCAGCGGGAATGGGGCACATGGCTAGTGCTGACCTCATCACACTTTCTCTGTGTCTGTACTGTGTTCTTCACATGGCATTTGTCCCCAGGCTGCTTGGAGCCAGCTCTCCCAAGGTGCGGGGGAATCAGAATTGGAGTCTCTACATAACAGTATTTTGACAGTGGGGTTCTCTCAACTTTAGTCACCAAGAGCAAAGCCTTGATCGCTGCCATAGGTCACTCCCAGCTTGGCTAGACCGTCAGTCGTCCACAGATGTCTGTGCAGCAGAAATACGTGGTGAAGTTCTTCACCCGTTGTGTGCCCACTTCCTGGAAGTGATTCAGGATTGACTTTGCGGCTACGTGAAAATATTCTCAGGTCACCTCTACCTTTCCTCCCTACTAGGGTCCCCTACAAATGGCCATTTTGGATGCCCCCAACCCCCCTGCAAGATAACCATTGCCGACGGTTCTGGGTCTAGAGAGTTCCAAAGTGTGTTCGCTCTCTAACCAACTGGTCTAGGAGATTCAGTTTGAAATAAGAAAGGGAATGGGTCATCGGGATAAATCAGATGTGGGTGAACTTATCAAAGTTCAATAAACATAAAAGTGATGAATTTTGAAGTCACATAATTAACTCAGGATTACATGAGCAATAACTGAGTAATTACACCTTTAATAATGCATTGAACTTGTCAGGAATACTTACTCATTCTGCTCAAATTTTTTAACAAGATAGCCTATAGCAAGTGACTGTAATTAGATATTGCCTCTGAAAACATCGACAGCAGCTAATTGATACCTTTTATTATAAAGCTAGATGCCAAACATTGCTGTTGAGTGGATTAAGGAATAATATTAGATGTGTTAGGATCCTAATACCTACTTGCAAGAATCTAATGCAAGTGGGAAAAAAAAAAAATCCCCCTCGACCCATCAATCACCCACATAAAGTTGGTTCAAGTTTGCACTGGTTTGCTTTAAATTACAGCCTGACAGCAATTGCTGCTGCCTGGTCTGTCAGGAAAGGAAACCGGGGGCGGAGGGCTGGGATGCAGACAGGGTTCCTCCCCGCTTCCCCGCCTCCAGGTGGATGGCGGCGAGAGAGGGTTCTGGAAGGACGGAGCTGGCAGAAGGTCTCCGTGTGGGGAGGGGAAGGGGAGACTGTATACGCTTTTGCCTTTGGAGGAGAGATTATTTTTTCTCACTTCAAGCATGGTTTTCAGGGCTTTTATTTGTTGTTTTATATTTCTCTACAGCTCATGAGACAGGGTTCTAATGTTCATAAAGGTAAAAGAGAGAGAGGGAGAGGCTGCCATTTGGGAGTGCCAGGGAGGTTCCCTACCCTCTGCCCTGGCCCTGGGATGTCTTGTCTGGGCTTTTTGTTTTCGCTAGACCTACAATTCCTATTAACAAGGAAGCCTTGAGAACCTTCTCAAGGAGGCAGGTGTTTTAACCGGATCAGGGAGCATGTGCATCTGCCCCCAAACAGCAAACACTTCCAAAGGCCCAGGAGAGGCAGCCTCTTGGGGTTTAAGAACCCTGCCCCTGCCTTGTTTGGATTCAGCTGAGAAGGACGTCAGGCAAATACTCTGACCGCTCCGTGCCTCAGTGTTCTGGTCTCTAATATAGGCTTACGCTCCCGACCCTTGATGTTTGCCGGGCCAAGGCAGGGGTACAAATAGAAACTGTCCTAGTAATGACGAAATATTTAAAAGCTGTGCGTCAAGGTAGTGAACTCTTAAAGCCAGTATTTTCTATCCTCCTCCTTTGATAAGTACACCTTCAAACTGAAAATGTGTAAGCTACGGTATATATAGGACTAAAAGTGATCAAAATGTAAAGGATAGCTGAATTTAATTGTTACCGGTCTGGGTGTGCTGTTAGTGGAACAGAGATGTTGGGTGAGTAATACAGGCAGATGCGATCCATAAATTACTTTGTGTTTATTCCATAAAATTTATCTATTCCTTCAATTTCTCAGCAAAATCACTAATGATGTTGTTATACTCAGATTTCACATAATTTTTATTCTATTGGCAATGACGACCTAAATAAACATTATAAAGTTATACTCAGTGTGTATATGTTTTCACATATTCATATTTTATATCCATCAAAAATGCAAACTAAAGTCAATGTTGAAAATGTAAATATCAATGTAGAGAATAAAAAAGTAAATGTAAAATATAAATTTTTTTCATGTTTTAAAACAATGTTAGTATTCTCATATACTGAAAAGCCCTTATCAAAAGCAAAAGGCAAAATAAAAAGTTCATTTAACGAAGCAAAAGGCAAGGGGTGCCTGGGTGGCTCAGTCGGTTAAGCGTCCGACTTCGGCTCAGGTCATCATCTCACGATTTGTGAGTTCGAGCCCCACATGGGGCTCTGTGCTGTCGGCGTATAGCCCACTTGGGATCGATCCTCTGTACCCCCACCCCCGCACCCCCTGCTCTCTACCTCCTCCCCCCCCCAAAATAAATACACATTTAAAAAATTTCATAAAAAAGCAAAAGGCAAACAAAATTAAAATGAATACGTATCAATAATTTAATAACACTTGAATAAAACTGCGTTTGCGATGTATTGAGAATTTAATTAAAATTTTGCAGAAAAATTAAAAACAATCACCACTCTGGGATTTAATATTCATCTAGCTGTCTGTGCAACGAAGTGGTATCATGCTTCATGCATGTTATGTCTAGACTTACGTATATTCAAATTTCAGAGAAATACGAATTGCTTAACATTGCAAAATATTCCGTAGCGGCTATGTGCACTGTTTTGAATACTGCACTGATTTGTGAATAACTAGAAAACTCTAAATTGGAACACGAAAAGAAGCAAGAAAATGGATGCTTGTCACCACCAAAAAAAAAAAAAAATCATACTTTGTTGTACCAGAATCTATTGCATTCCTGCCCAGAGGAAAGATTTGACAACCTAATTAATGTATCTCTTCTCTCCTCTCAAATCGTCCCCAACTCCAGGGCCGTGTCCATCTCTGAAGACAACAGCCACATCCCACACACCTCATGACATCCAAACACAGTCTCTCCTTTGGGAAAGAGCAGGGACACATGTTTCCCTGGGATCTTTTTTTTTTTTTTAATGTTTATTTATGAGAGAAAGAGAGAGAGACAGGGCACAAGTGGGGGAAGGGGCAGAGAGAGAGAGAGAGAGAGAGGGAGAGAGGGAGAGAGAATCCCAAGCAGGCTCCTCACTGACAGCAGCAAGCCTGACAGGAGGCTCGAACTCACAAACAGTGAGATCATGACCTGAGCTTAAGTCAGATGTTCAACTGACTGAGCCACCCAGGCGTCCCTTCCTGGGATCTTAATAGTGTTAATCATAACAGCGCCTATATAGGACACTGGTTCCCATGTGACAGAGGCACTGTGAGGTATTTAAAAATTTTTTTAAATTTTTTTTTAACGTTTATTTATTTTTGAGACAGAGAGAGACAGAGCATGAACAGGGGAGGGGCAGAGAGAGAGGGAGACACAGAATCGGAAGCAGGCTCCGGGCTCTGAGCCATCAGCCCAGAGCCCGACGCGGGGCTCGAACTCACGGACCGCGAGATCGTGACCTGAGCTGAAGTCGGACGTTTGACCGACTGAGCCACCCAGGCACCCCTGAAATTTTTTTTAATAAACTTTTCATTTTAGAATGGTTTTATATTTACAGACAAATTGTGAAGATAATACAGAAACTTCCTAGACATCCAGTTGGCCCGATTTTTAGCATCTTACATTAATATGGTATCTTTGTTACACCTGCATCAATATCAATACGCTGTAATTAGCTACAGTCCATACTTTATTTAAATTTTTCTCAGCGTTTTTCCCAATATCTTATTTCTATTCCAGTATCCCATGCAGAATATCACATTGTATTTAACAGTCTTGTGTCCTTAGGGTCCTCTTGCCTGTGACAGCTTCTCAGGCTTCCCTTGTTTTTGATGGTCCAGGGCAATTTGAGATTTGAATTTTGAAATGAAATCGGGATTTGTCTGATGTTGTTCCTATGTTTTACTGGGCTTACAGGTTTTGGAAAGAAGACAACAGAGGTGAAGTACAGTGCATACTATCAACGGGACTTAACCACTGCTGACATTGACCTTGGTCACCTGGCTGGGGTGGTGTTTACCAGGTTTTCTCGCCTGTAAAGTTACTCACCCCTGCTTTCATACTGTGCTCTCTGGAAGGAAGTCACTGTGAGTAGCCTGCACGTTAGGTGTGGGAGTTACGTCTCCCCTCCTCGAGGGTGAAGTATCTACATAAATTATTTGGAGTTCTTCCTTAGGGGAGCTTTGTCTCTTCACTTCCATTTGTTTCTCTGTTAAATCACTTTTTAGATCAATGGGGGTATTTGTCTTATATTTTGGGTTATAATCCAATACTGCTTTAAACAGTGCTTTGCCTGAATCGCTCCAACTTTGGCCATCGGGAGCCCTTTCCATTGGCTCCTGTGTCCCTTAGGTGTACTTCTGTCTTTTTCTTTTGTTTGTTTTTTAACTTTTTTGAGCACATCCTTAGTTACTGGCACTATGGGATGTTACAGGCTCATCTTGTGTATTTTCTGCCCCTGTCCTAGGATCAGTCACTTCCCCCAAAGAGTCCATGAGATTTTAATAAAAGTACTTTTGTGTGTGTGTCTGCGGACTCTCCAAAGTGCAGAGTCCGGGAGATGGTCCTTTCCTGCGGGTCCAAGAACGATACCGTTCACCCTCCCTCCATCACGAAGTTGAAGGGGCAGTTAAAAGAGTTAGTGTGTACAAAGTACTTGAAGCAGTTCCTGGGACAGAGCAAAAACTCAATAAATATCAGCTATTATATAATCGCATGCAATATAGACTTCCCCAAGTCTTGCCAGCCAGCCCGCTAACGGTGGTGACACAGCGCGAGAGACAAGGGCCAATATTTGAAATGGCACGCGACAGTGTGAAAGCACCCGGGAATTGGTCACATCCAGAGATGACTCCTATGGTTCGCTCTCTGGGGTGGATCTTTGCAACTTGCATGCAGGTGGGTTGTCCCGTAAGTAAAGATAACTCTCCTGATACCCTGTCCCGCTGGGATGGGTCGGCCGGCGCCTTTCATTGTGATTCCTCCTTACATCTGAAGGTCTTATGTGGTGTCCTATTCTATTCAACTTGCACGGTCCTTACTTTCCTGGCCCACACTCTGCACCCTTCATACTTCGGTGGCGGCTCTGTGCCGAAGCCGTTCCCTTCCCCACATTCGGCTCGGAGAATAGACCCCGTGCTTTCTGGCTATAAAAGCTCTCAGTATTTACGAAAGGAGAAGAACCCCTGCTGGAAGCCGAGGCAAAACGCGAGGAGGTGACAGCTCCCGGGGACAGCGGCAGAGTAACTAACTGTGCGTCCAGGGCTCGCTGAGACCACTGGAGATCCCGCCTGAGTCCTTCGACATGTAACACCTTCCTGCCCCACCCAGGTCTGACTTGCAAGATATCATTATGCTGCTGTAAGAAAATATAAAGAATTTGGGGGAGTTGGGTAGATGAGACAAACAGATACAACCGTAATAGCAGGCATTATACAGGAGCTGTCAAATTACTGCGAGGGACAAAAATTCTGGAGGAGGCTGGGCAGGAGTGGGGACAGAAGAGGGACGACAAGTACTCACTGAGTCTAGTCTCAGGGCTGCAAGGGCGTGGATGCTGGATCTGGGCTCTGTTCCCAGCTCTGCCACTTGTAAACCATATGACCTTGGGGAGGAGATTCTGCCTCCCTCGGCTTCCGTTCCTCCTCTGTCAAATGGACATAATGATATAACCTGCATCAGAGGTTTGGGTATGAAACAAATCAATGTCCTTAAAACAGAGACCGGCACATATAATGGCTACAGGAAGTTGTTACCATTTTTACTAAATGCCACGTGCGGGGCGGGGATACCTCATTTTGCCTTTCGGGCAACCTTGTCAGGCTACTCGATCCACATTTGAAAGACAAACTCAGATAAGGAGAGGCTGGGGATCCCGGAGGCTGGGTACTGGTAGGAATGAATTTGGCATCTATGCAGGCAAAGTCCAGTTCTGGCAGGACCAGGGACTGGCACAGGACAGGCTGGGACATGCTGAGGTATGGGGGGTTGGGGAGGAGAGGCGGATCCCGCATCATGGGATGAGGTGACCCAAGACTATCTGGGGCGACCATCTGCCTTTTTTTTTTTTTTTTTTGTACCTACTGGGTGACATTGGGAGTATAACTTCAGTACCTTGAGCTTCCATTTTCTCGTCTGTACGGTGGAGATAGACTGACCTACCTTCCTGGTTGATCGTATGTTTAAGTGTACTTTCGTGTAGAAAATCATGTATCTTGATACGTGTAAAAAAGCATTTATACGTGTACAGCTTTGTACATGTTAGCAGCGCCTATCTGGTTCATATCACGTGTCTTCAATTCTAAGCTGCTGGTATTCGCAGTATCCACCATCAATTCAATGGCAGGTGTTTAGAGGCCCAAGAAATACTGCCACTTTAAATGTAAATGTTACATTTAAAATGAATCCTTAGTACAGAAATGATCAAATACAAAATGAGAGTCCTTCTAAGAACACAGAAATGGAGCATTGGAATCTCATTAAGTGCCCCGTCCTTTCTCCCCTGCCTCTTCGGGTAAACCCTCCTTCTAAATTACAGACCTACTCTCTGGGACCTGACCCACCGCCCTGGGCTTTGCCCAAACTCCACCTGTGCTGGCCCAAAGGTGAGGCCCGCAGTGGGGAGAGGGTGGGGTGGGGGGTGGGGGGTGGTCTCGGGGCTCACAAAGATGCTGCGGAGGACGGCCAGCTCCAGGGAGGTAGAAACCGCCGTAGGGGCTGCACAAATTCCTGGGCTTTGAAGAACTTCAGAGTTAAACATCATTAAATCATTAAACAGTCCACCCAAGGGGCGTTAATACACAGAGAAGCAAAGCTAATTTGGGCTCTCAGGTGACTGACTCAGAATTGCCCACTTAAACTCTGACCCTTTAATTCATATAAATATGTCCCAGAATGTATTTCTTCAGGGAAGATTGTTCTTCCCGAATTCAAAGTCTGGTCCTCCCTGCTAGCCCGGGTAGAGGGCGGAGGTAGCCTCCCTGGAGCCGGCCTCACCATCCAGAAAATCTCCGCTAATAATCTGCAGAGCAGAGGGCTCTCTTGGTGAGAGTGCAGATTATCAGCTCCCCCCGGGGACGCCTCACCAGCCTCGGATTGTCAGAGGTTTCAGACACAGCTCTCTCTTGCCGGGACATCCTGGGATAAGAGGAAATCAACGCTTCCCGACTGGGGGGCTGGGGGGTGGATTTTGCTCCCCCTTTCTGCCCAAAAGGACATTTGGAAAATTCTGCAGGTGGTTTGGGTTGTCTCTTGACTTGGGGTTTGGGGGGTGGGCGCTACAGGCAGCTGGGGGGCAGAGGCCGGGAATGCACAGGCCAGCCGTTACTGGAGAACCACCTGGCCCCCAATGTCAACAGTGCCGACACAGGGGCACCCCGGGTTAACCGCCAGAATGGGCCTTCTCGTGAGGCCGCTCTTCCCGAAGGCAGAGGGACACAGAAGGCGCCCACTTCCTTTGCCTCCAGTTTCTGCCCCGGAGAAGATGTGGAGAAGCTGTGTCTGGGTTCCCGAGTCAGGCTACCTCGCCTTGAAGCTCCGTTCTGTGACTCAGTAGTTACAGGATTCGGGGAAAGCCCCTTCGCGTTTTTAAGTCTCAGTTTCCTCTTCTGTAAAATGGGGGTAAGGACAGTCATCAGCGGGTTGTTGGGCAGTGGCATTTAGTCCTCATGCAGTAATAAGCCCTGAACGAATATTCCCCGTTAAGCCTGAGCCGCATTCAAGCATCCGTGTTTTGGAAAACCTGGGTTTCATACGCGATGCTGGATGCTGCCCATACCTGAACGTGCTTCCCAACTGACGCAGGCTTTTCGCAAGGTCACAGGCTTTCGACCCCAGGCTCCTCTCCCCGTCGCCGATCCGGGTCCGCTTCCTGGGCTTCATCTTCCACCATGACCGTTGCAACAGGGCCGGGTCCCCAGTCTCCCCGGTTTAATCAGAATCTCTGCCAGAGTGAGCTATTGGAAGCGACAGTCTGAACAGATTACTTGCATGCTGAGTCTGGCCCCAGGGCCCCAGGGCCGGCCTACAGAATAAAATTCCTATTTCTTACCCTGCCCCCCAGGCCCCGCACCCTCACTCGCGCTACCTGCTTTGTCCCACCTCCAGCCCTACTCACTTTATACTGTTTCCCTGATATATCTGTCCGTGTCGTTGCTTCTGACATTTCCTCGGTCTGGAGCGCGCCATCAAATTTTCCCATCAAGTGCTTAGTTTCCAAGATTCAGGCCAGGGGGTCATTCAGTTGGGAATCCTTCCCCAAGGCCCAAGATGTCCAGGTTTCCTTCCCTCGCATGCCCATGGCAGAGAGGGCACGCAGTTAGCCCACCGAACTCCTCATAATGCCAGATTGGGGGGAAAATGCCATTTCACCCACTGATGTTTTCGGAAAAACATTGTTCTAGAAAGAAACCACTGCCACCAGACTCTCCTAGCTCTCTAGTTTTGTTAGGTCCTGTCACCACCATGGGACATCCTAGGTCCCCAGCCTCATGGCCCCGGGAGTAAGAAGCCCAACCCGGCTCTGCTCCTTCCTAGCTCTGTAACCTGAGGGAGTTACTTAACCTCTCTGGGCCTCGGTTTGTTTACCTGTCAAAGTGAAGTAGAATCCGCCTCGGATTCTGGGTGCAGCTGGACTGAGACAGTTGACGCGGGAAGTCATGCACAATGAGTGCATGCCGATAACTGTTGTTCAGGTTGCGGGTCCCCCCAGCCTCGAAGGGAGCGGTAGCCCGGGCACTCGCCTGGGAGGCGAGGGGAGCCCGGGGATCTGGAGGCGGTATCTCAAAAAATACCTTTGTTCACGGGGTGCTGGGTGGCTCAGTCGGTTGAGCCTCCCACTCCGGCTGAGGTCACGATCTCCCGGTTCGCGAGTTCGAGCCCCACAACGCGCTCGCTTCTGTCAGCGCAGAGCCTGTCTGGGATCCTCCGTCCCCCCTCTCGCTGCCCCTGTCCTGCTTGAGCTCTCTCTCTCTCTCTCAGAACTAAATACACGTTAAAAAAAAAATGAAAAAAAAAAAAAGACCTTTGTTAGACTTCAGCCAGGAGTATCAGGCTGAACCGCCTGGGCCCCAGAGTGCGTGCGCGTGGGTGCCCGCGTGTGTCCGGGTGAGTGACGAGGGGGTCATCGGGTAGCCCGGTACAGACGCAGACACAGCATTCTGCTCTGACGAGCCCCGTGGACCATTGCTCTGTTCTGAAAAGCTGTGAACACGTCAAAGCCAGGACAGGGGTCTCAGAAGTCAGGAGTGACGATGGGGTGCGAGCTCCCCCTCCGGGGCCGGGTCATGCCACGAGGCAGCACGGGAAGACCCTCGACAGGCAGCTGAGAAGCATGAAGGCCCTTGGGGGACGAGCCCCAGGAAGCAAAGGGAGAGGCTAAGCAGGGTCTAAATCTCCCCTGAGTTGAACGCATTTGTCTCAGGGGAGGGGGAGGGTCAGGCCGAAGGAAGGTTTTCTGTTGTCAAACTCTCCCCTAAAGACTCATCCTGACCTCCCGCCTCAGTCTGTAAGGGCTTGAAGGATGGGAGGCTATGAATGGGTCAGCCATTCAGCCTCTGTCCCGAGCTCAGCCACCGCTCAGTGTGACTTGGGGAGGTGACCCTTCCCCTCTCTGGTCTCCGTGTCTGCATCTCCACAATGTCACAGCCTGATACTGGCTGTTTCCCCCTTTGCCTCGTGACGTCCAGGTCAGGACCTGCATTGCCTTCGCCTTGTCAAGGAAGGGCCTCTCTTCTCCAGGCCCGTGGCTCTCCCCCTTGCTTTCTGCACTTTCTGTCCTTTGAGGGAGCCACCCAAGGCCCGGCGTCCCCCAGCTTCCACCCCCCCCCCCCTCTGCTGGGCCTCTGTGAACCGGTTCCCGGCTTGTTCCAGGAACACATCAATTTAAGGCAGTGGATAAATGTGCAAACATCGGGGGCAGACACGTAGAGTTCCTTTTGGGGTGTCCTTGGGCAAAGAATTTAGCCCCTGGAAGTTGAGTATCTTCAGTTCTCAGGTGAGGATGATCACAGCCTTCCCTTCATAAGGCGGATGCAATAATTAATGGTTAGAACGCAGGAGAGCACTGAGCTCTGTGCCCGACTCGTTGTAGGTGCCCAGCAATGGGCTGTTTCATAAGTGACCGTATCTGGTGTAGCCCTTTCCAGAACCGCTGTTACCGTAAACTTGAGCGCCAGCTTGCTCTCTTTATCCTCCCCTAGCCTGTAAGGTTCCATATGTGCTCCGTGATCAGCAATGTCCCTCCCTCCTCCTTGCACACAGGGACATGAGCCTTAACCAGTGACCCCTGGCCCTGCGGACTAAGATGTCAGCGGCCCCGGGGTGGGGGGGGCAGGAAGGACATGGTGTGGTCATCTCAGCTCCATGGAGAAAGGACTTCCACACCTCTTCCACCTCTGTGTGTGGGAGGCCCCATCTAATCATTCCACCAGCTTCCAGGACGCGTTCCTCCAAGTCCCCACAAAGTTCCGGGAAGCATGTCACATGGCGGGACAGGGAGTCTGTGGCTGAGATCCTGGGGCACACCGGTTTCTGGTGGGGGAGAGACAGTGGGTACCCCCCTTACTAATGGAGTGGGATGGGAGGAGGGTGGGGGCAGAGTGGCCTGTGAGTCTCAGATTCAAAGGACAGAACTCAGTTGTCACAAACACGAGTGCCACTTGGTCAGTTTGGGTCGGTGGCGAAATAGACACCAAGAGGAGACTAGATATGTGAGAGACTTATTGTGTGTGTGTGTGTGTGTGTTGGGGGGGAGGTCTGAACAGGATAAAGGGACAGAAAGCAAAATCAGGCATGGAGGGTCTTTGGACCATGTGTGGTGGGTCTGACCCTAGGAAAGACAGAGGTGGGGGAGGGAGGGGCAAGAGGACTCAGCGTGGACTCAGACTGCAGCGAGGCTCTGACAAAGTTCCGGCCAGGCCCATCGATGGAGCGTTTCAGCTCCAAAGCTGTCCCCGAAAGGCGTCCAGGAAGCCCTCTTCCAACCCTCCCTGCTGTGCCTGATCCTTGGCCCTCAGCCGGGAGCAGCGCGAGAGTTTGGCCTGACACTGACCACAGGGGAGGCTCTGAGGTGTGACAGCCAGAAGCTCTCGGTCAGCCGGGCACCAGGCAGCAAGTCCCCAAGAGGGGAGATCTGATCAGGCAGCCAGCTCCATAGCGGCCACAACTGAGACCGCTTCTTCCCAGAAGCCTCGATCTTGAACGCGTCCGTGAGAGAGCGAACGGCCTCCCTTTCCAATGGACACACGTGCGCACCTTTCCTCGCTAGGCATACACGAGCCCAGAGCAAGCACAATGCACATCCAGATGGATGCACATATAGTACGTCGTGCACTAAGCCCTGAACCTGTATGGTCTGCCAGGGACAAGATCCACGACCTCGGAAAGACATTCCCTCTCCGCGAACTTCATTTTTCTCAACTGTGAAATTAGAGGCGCCGTTCTTTTGTTGCTAATATTGTAGGAGTTCACGGATCACTCCTTTTAACCCAGAGCAGGAGAGACAGGGACTATCAGGGAATGGTCCCGGCGAAGAAGAATCATTCCTTCATCTGCCTCGCATGGACTGAGTATCCAGGAAGGCTGGTGAACAGATGATATGGTTCTTGTCTTCCAGACAATATTCGAGTGGAGGCACGGAGGGGGGAGAAAAAGAAGCAGGAAATAGTGCCGGACACTTGAAGGGAATAAATAAGGTTCCGTGTCACAGAGCTGCCCAGGATGAGGCCTGGTGAAATATGCCGCGCAGTGTCCATTCGTCCCCCGGGACGGGCGATTTATCCGGTCCACACATATTTATGGGTCGTTTACCGCGTGCCAAGCTTGGTGCTATCTGTTTGGTTAAGTGAGTCCTTAGTCAAGACCGTGGACAAAGGCCTTCCTTTCGGACATTTTTCCAGACCTGCCCGGCTCTCTGTTAAAACGGCGCCTGTCACAAACTGGCCGGTGCCTCTCTTATTAACGAAAGCATCTCACGGCCCAAGCTCTTTGTGTTTTATTTTCTTCTGTGGAGGAAAAGGCGATGTGACGCGGCCGGAGGATGCGTCTTGGGCTGAGGGTTGGGCGCCACTGCCTGTCCCGCTCCGCCGCGTGCGGGGGCAGCTCACGCGGGCTCGCTCCCTGCTTTGCGGGATGGGGTGGCGACCTGGTGGGGTGTCTTCCAGCTCCCGGGGGACTGCACCAGAATGTTGACTTTTCTGTGGGATTCAGGCAAGTCTTTTTGTTGGATCCATTCATAAGTTTATGTGTTACCAAAAATGGGGTATTTTTGTTCCCTCTAATAAGGACTTCCTACTTATTATCCTAGGGCTGGGACAGTCAGGTGGCTCTACTCTGAATGTCCCTATGCTTCAATTAATTTAAGTAATTAATAGCCCTTTTCCCTACAATCAGTGCTATATAAGATTCCATGTGTATGTAAAGATTCCAACTCAACAAAATGGTATCATGGGTCTGGATCAGTCAGCACAGAAAAACTGGTATTTTTTTTTTTTTTAAACAACAACAACAACTATAAAGAGCCCCGACCTGCTCCTCCCATGGAATTATTAAAAAAAAAACTAATGTTTACTTATTTTTGAGAGAGAGAGACAGAGCATGAGTTGGGGAAGGAGACACAGAATCCGAAGCAGGCTCCAGGCTCCGAGCTATCAGCACAGAGCCTGACGCAGGACTTCAACTCACAAACCGTGAGATCATGACCTGAGCCGAAGTCAGACGCTTAACCGACTGAGCCACCCAGGCGCCCCTCCTATGGAATTCTTTTTTTTTTTTTTTTTTTTTTTTTTAACACAATGTACTTTCAATTCCTCACTACCCTTTTTTAGCTGTGTGGCCTTGGCCACCTTACCTACCTCCTCGGAGCCTCAATGTCCTCACTGGGAAGATCGTTTCAGGCCATACCCTTCCTTCTGGCAAAACCTTCCTTCTGGGTTTCGTCTCATTTGGGAAATCCAAGGAGAGGCTCTGACAAGAGCCGGCCAGCTCCTCCGCCCCTGGGGGCTGATGGAAGGGGGCTGCCTCGTTGGGCATCCTTCTCTTGCTTTGGCATCCTAAGACCTCGAGGTTGCGGGAAAATTGGGTGACTTTTGTCAAACGGCTGCACACGGCATTGTGTTGGAGGTCACGGTGCTCCGTCAGAGGCGGTGGTAATGTATTTATTTATCACTGCCGACCGTCCACGCCTCCGCCTTCCCTGTTTGTTCTGCCCAAGGCCGTTGGGGTCCGACAGAGATCAACAGTGTTTCTACTGAGATGAAGCAGCTCGTCCAAACCTGAATTAGATGTTAAATCTTTTTGAAGTGGGGAGGAGGTAAAGGAGGGAGGAATCATATTGTGCTAAGAATTTATCCTGTGTTGTTTCCTGTGAGATAATGTCCCCGGAAAGATTTGTTACCCAGCGAGTTGCAAACTGCTGTTTCAGGCTGATAGGTGATGCCAATTCATTTTGATGAATTCTGCCAGTCAGAAGAGTATTTTTCCCTCCTTTTTGTTGCCGGGGCTGGTTGGAAATGGATGATGGTTTTAAGAGCTGGGACAGCACACGCGGTCATGCCCGGGATGTGTGGAATCAAAGATGCTCGGGAACGTCCTCGGTGCTGCAAAAAAGGCACCAAAGACGGCCAGGTTGAAAATTGCCCTCCGCCGCCAGTCTGTGTTTCCAGACGCTTCCTCACCCAGTCACTGATCATCCTCCTGTGGATCCCTCCATGCAGATCCCCCCATACCCTGCACAGTTCCAGATTCCAGACTGCCCTAATGTCCCGTCCCTTCTAGGCCAGGAGGAAGCACAGTGAGCCAGACTCTGGACTCCGGCAGAGCTGGGTACAAATTCTGGTTCCATCCCTAACGGGCTGACCTGGATAAATTACCCGGTCACTGTGACCATTGGTTTCCCCATCTGCGCACCAGAGATAAACACAGTAGAGGTCTGAACACTTGCTCCCCAAATATGGGAACTGAACAGATTCAGATAGCTTTTTTTTTAAAATTATTTAAGTCTATTTATTTTGAGAGACAGAGAGAGTGGAGGAGGGGCAGAGAAAGAGGGAGCGAGAGAATCCATGGAGCCTGATGCAGGGTCCCAATCCACAAACCGTGAGATCATGACCTGAACCGAAACCAAGAGTCTGAGGCTTAACCGACTGAGCCATCCAGGCACCCCTACCTCTTTTCTTTTTTAAGCTAATTCCTTGCTATCTGTACTCTTGCTACTCATGCCCTGAAACTGAGGAACAAAATAGGGATGTCCCCGTCAACAGGCTCACTGTCTGCTTTAACCCCATTCCCCCTTTCCGGACCCCTCTACATCTCTTTTGCTTGTGTCCAGCTTCCTCCTCTTGGCTTTGCAGCTTTAAATCAATGATTCCTGACATTTGCTTCCGTTCTCCCCAAGGAAGCATCTATCAGATCACCTTCCTGGGCCCTCTGCACAGGCTGCTGCCCCGGTGAGCCACCTTTGGTCATCGCCAGCAGGACACCAGCGTCGTCTGGTCCTGCTGTGTGCCTAGGGCAGCCCAGCGTTTTGTTCTTAGGTCTGTGCCACTCCCGTGGAAATACTCTGTCAGACGGATCCGTCTTCCTTCTCTCCGATGCCTCTGCCACACCTCCACCACAGCCAAGGGGCCCTTCTGTGTGTGGAGCCCGTGGACTCTTGAAAATGTCTTCCAGACAGAAGGATGTGTGGAAGGAAATCTGGGATCTTGATTTCGGCTGCAAGATTCACATGAGTCTCCTTTCTCTCTGGGCCTCAGTTTCCTCCTCCATCCAAAGAGGTGTGTGTGTGTGTGGGGGGGGGGGGCCCTCGGGATATCTTTGCATTTTTCCGGGGCCTCTGTCACCTTCTGGGATTACTTTTGGGGGGATCTCTCCTGGAGAAGGTGGGGGAGGGTGGGAGGAAGGCCATGGGAAGGGCCTCCTGTTCCAGTAGGTTATAGGGTGAATGAGGGGCTCCAGAAGCTTTCACCCTCATCAGGCAATGCCACCCCAATTCACTCCCCTCTGCCCTCAGCAAAGGGTAAGCCAGGCTCACATCACCATCCAGGTTCCCAGCTTCTCCCTCTTCCCCAAACTACTCAGTTCTCAGAAGCCCCCTTTCCATGGAGATGCTTAGGCCAAGCTGGAAAGGTTCCCTAAACAAACGGTCAGTGAGGCAGTGACTGGTAATAAACATCACCAGAAGGCACTCTGGGGACCCACAAGGGGAATACAGACAGAGATCTTGGCTTGCACGGCCCCAGAGTCCAGGGAGCTGAATGGAAATGACCTGGAGCCCAGTGGTATGTGAATGTGACAGTCCAGGATGCTATCCATCACGTGGACAGAGCAGGGGGAAGCCTCCTTGGGACTCTTGAACACTCCCACATAGGAAGTTTCCATGGACCTTGCCCCCTCAGTCTGAGCCTCCGCCATGACGGCTGTAGGACATTTACTGGAACAAATGGATGTTCTTTGCGGATAGATGCTTATTTATGTGGGCTGAAAGTGTCTGTCCCCTTCTTCAGAGTTCTGCTTGGTTATAGAGCAGCTTGGGAACCAAGCTTAAGTCCCAGATCCATGGCATCAACTGCTCCCTATTTAGAGGGGAGATAGAGAAAGGAGGAAGAGAATCACCTGCCCCAATTCGGATTCGGCCTTTCTGGGAGGATCCCGGGTGTATGGACTTTAATAAGCTACCCAAGCAATTCTTACTGTGGCGTGAAAGAAAAAAAAAATCAAAGACATAGATGACTTTGGTATTTGGCTTCCTCGTCATTTATGAGCAACTCCTACAAAGGAGACAACGTAACGGTCAAGTTCATGGACTCCTGTGTTTGAATGTCAGGTGCGCTTGCCGGGGTGTGAGTTTGGGGGTGCCATTTTATGCCCCGCTTCTTCCCAAACTTGGTTCCCCATCTATGAAATGGGGAGGTTGAGAGAAGTGCCCAACTCATGGCACTCATGAGGAGTAAATCATTTATATACAAAAACCTTCCCAATGGACACTCAGCTGGTTTTCACCTCCTGGACGACGCAGAAACTTCTGGATTTCTGCTACACAACAGGGGAGCCAAGACGGTCTGGAGTAGCAACAGAAGCCCTCTCTTTGCTCGCCCATACTTTTCTGTTCTATTAATTCTGAATCCACCGCCTTCATGCTGTTGTGGGGACAGCCTCTAAGGTCACCTTCTGTGAGCGTCCCAAGTGACATCTTCCAGCTTCCTAACTTCCCCAGTTAGGCCTCGGTGCAGAGAGGGAAAGGAAAAATCCCCATCTCCCACTGTCCACTACCCTTCTGTCTTCCACAATCCTCCGGGGTCAAAGGAGAAGCTCTCTTCCACTTTACCTCTAATCCCGAAGGAAAGAATGAGCTGGCTTCCCTTTCCTCTTTATTCTGGAGCAAGACCCCTCCCCTTCCTCTTTCCCAGAAAGCATCTTTTGCCCCTTTTCCTGGAGTTATAATGAAAGACAAGAGAGAGAGAGAGAGAGAGAGAGAGAGAGAATGAAAGAATGAGAAATCATATATAAGGTAGCACACAAAGTCTGATATTTCAAACATATTATACTTAGGCAGACATAAATGATGCCCCCAAAAATATTTATTGAGTTGCACAGTATGGTTGAAAGAGCATGGACTGAGAATTCAAGCTGGTCTGTTTCAAATCTTGGCTTTGTCACTCATTAACTGCAGAAAGTCAAGACTGGCACAGTGGCCAAGGGCAGGAATGAAATTGTTTGTGCCACATCACCGTGGTGATTTAAGCAGACCTTATTCACAGTGCTCTCTACAGGCACGAACCTGAGATTTTGTTTTACAAGCTGATGATTATGTTGGCTGTCAACGGAGCTTAAATCCTGGCATCTAGGAACTCACTTAAATATTTGTTCAAAGAATATCTGGGTCAGAAATAGTCCCCCTTTCCTTCTTGAACTGTTAAAATTCAATAGGAAAGTGACCTGTTCAAAGATGAACTCTATTTTATAAAGATGTTTTCAGTGGGCCCTGGGTAAAAAATATTTCATAAACCAGAGGAAGCCACTAAATCAAGGAGCGGAAAAAGAAATAGACTTGCTAGAGAAGTACCATTTTGGTGTGGGAAGGTGATATATGCAACATTTTTTACTATATTTGGCTGCAAACTCCAGACAGTTTTGGCCTTGATCTATGGCTGAGATTCTGTGGCAGGGCATCATTTGAACTAGCCTTCCTCAGGGCTTTTTGCTGCAACAGGAGACCATAAATGATGATGACTGGCTGACTGTTTTGAAAAGAGGAGCAGGGGGCAATTTCAAATAGAAAGTTCTGGCGGGTTAACGGAGCTACTGAATATGCTGATCGGGCTACAGGGAAGTCTGCAGGTGGAACATGGGCCATCACTGGTAGAAGGCATGGACGTGCCTAAAGTGGCTTCTGACAGGGGGTGTCTCTGTTGCCATCTCTGTTCCCTGGGATGTGGATCGAGACAGAGGTCAGCAAGTGAGGCGTTTGCTAGCAATGCCTTTAGGACCCACGCCTGTAGACTAGAGGCGAAGGAAACAGAAGCGGGACGACGGAAAAGTCCGGTCGTGAGGCGGTTCCAGAGACGATCTTGGTTGGCCATAGAGGGGGAAACCGGAGCTAGAACTGTCCCCAGTTGGGCTAGGGAGCTGGGCTTTTCCACTATGGCATCAATCCATCATTGGATTCAGGATGAGCTTGGGTGCGATGGGTCAATGGGACAGTTGAGGCAGCTGCAGAAGGGGCTGACAGGTGAAAGGTGTGGCCAACAGGCTTTCCAGCCGCTGAACAACAAGGCCGTCACTGAAACACAATTTGGGGGGGCACGTCACAGTACCCACTGTGTTCTTACACGGGGACTGGGAACGTCAGGTCTGTGCATGTTTGGCTGGAGGTCTGACCGGGGTAATCTCCTAGGCTTCTCTAAATAAGATCCAATTACTAATTGATTTGATAACTCCTTGCTATACCAGAGATCTGGGGGAGAGTGAGCACACAGCCATCCCTGCCAGTGGCCCATTCTGTTACGTCCCCTTCCTGCGAGCATGAGGAGAGAGCAGTGCCATTCTGATTGATGTGGGCTTTGGAACTGGACTTACGGACTTTCAAGCCTGGCTGAGCCCTGTCCCAGCTTCCCAACCTTAGAATGGTGGCTTGACTTCTCTGAATCAATTCCCTCCCCTGTAAAATGGGAATAATTACCCTACACACCTTGTATGTTGTTAGAAAGGTCTTTCCCAGAACATGTAGCCGTCAAAGTCTCTGTTGTTACTTGCGTGATTGGTGGTGCGTCAGAGAAGGGAGAGGATCCACTCATTTGCCTTTTCAATCCAAGCAAGACGGCAGCAGTAACCTGGGCTTTGTGGGCAGAGGTCCCGTCAGGGTCACACATCGTGGTTCAGTAGAGTCTCTGGGGTTGGCTCCTCCTCTCAAAGCCCTGGAGATGACGGGAGCCGTGAAATTAGTCTCCAGGTTGCCTTGGCAATGGGTGTCCTACCTGATTGAAACTGAAGGGAATCATGGATCACCTCACTGTCAGGAAATGTCCATGTCAGGCCCTGGGGTTTCAGCTGTACGTGTGCCCAGATGTGCACATGGAGACACGCGGGTGTGTCTGAATATCGAACACCACTGGTTCTCAGAGTGGGTCCCTGTACCAGGAGAGGCAGCATAAACTGAGAATTTGTTAACAATGCAAATTGTGGGACCTCATCCCAGACCTACGGAAACTCTGGGGGTGGGTCTGTATTTTAATAAGACCTCCAGGTGATTCTGATGCGTGTTTTTGTTTGAAAATCAGTGGTAAAGATAAGAGGTCGACAAATATTTTTCTGTAAAGAGCCAGATGATATACATTTTAGGCTCTGCAGCCCTCGCATTCAGTCTGTCAAAATGACTCAGCCCTACCCTTGCAATGCGAAAGCAGCCATACACAACACATAAATGAATGCATGTGGCTGCACCAAAATAGAGTTGTACTTTACAACAGGCAGGCTATAGGTTTTCTGGCATACCAGTCTCCGGTATAGGCACGTGCAGGATCACGGTTTCCTCCCTCAAGGTGACTCCCCTCCTCCACCATGAGATGTTCATTCCTTTATTTATATATTCAATAACTCATTTTATTTCTCTATGGTATTATGGACCTCTGCATGCTAGGAACTCTAAGGACAGGAGGTGCCAACAGGAAATGAGAGACACCATCCCTCCATCACGGAACTTAAAGTTTAACAGGAGACCTAAAAAGCAATTCACAAGTAACTAAGATAAATGCAGGGCACCGAGGAAAGAGGATTAGAAGGGTTTGAGGGTGACCTAATCTAGTCAGAGGAAGGTGGAAAAGGCCTTTCTAAGGAGCTGTCTTTTAAGAGGGAATCTTAATGATAGTAACTAGGTGTCTGATACTTTTTCTGTAAGACTTTGTGCTCATAGCTCACTTCACCCCCCAATAACCCACTGAGGTAGGTGCCGTTTTTATTCCTGGCTCGCAGAAGAAGAGAGTGAGACTCAAGAAGGATGTACAGTGTGTCCCTAGGTTTGAGCCCAGGCAGTCTGGGTCTAGAGGCTGTGTTCCCAGCCACAGCTCCGTATTAACTAGATAACGGAAAAGAGAAGAACATTCTAGGCAAAGACAGTAGTTTACAGTCCAGTGGGGTGAACAGTCCCTACTTTAGTAATTTTATTTCGAGGAGTCTCTTATAATCTAGACATCATGTTAGACATCAAGGATGCAGCTGGAAAGAAGCCAGAAAGGCCTTCACAGAGCGTACAGATGAGTGCAGAAGACAGACGTCTCTGAAAACTAAGAAGGAAGGAGCAGAGGGGTAAGTAGGACAGGTAAAAGTGCACACAGGAGTTTAGGGGATGGGCTGAGGCTTTATTTAAACTGAACAAAGAAAGAGCTGGGAGATTAAGATCTAATCACCCTCCTAGACTTTTGTGTCTGGTGACATATCTAACACTCTGTTGGTTAAATGCAATTTCTGGCCACAGATATTTATATGGCTACACACACACACACACACACACACGAAGTGTTTTGTCATATAGGGAAGGGAAAGATACGTTACTAGCTGCTATGGGGTTACTGGATTAATGATTTGTTAATAAAACAAAGTAAATGCTCACTTAACACCCTATCCCCAAATACTAAATTCAAGATGAATTAAATAATTGTGTTTTATAACAAAATTCTACCCTAGTATAAATAACATAAACATCTTAATATATTTAAGTTTAAAATCCCAAAGTGTTGTTCTGTCAGAATATATATTCAGAGGACGAGAAGCAAAATAAAAATAACACCACACGGAGACAAATTTGCATTAAGTGTGGCAGAAAGAGAATTACTATCTGTGCTATAAAAGGAATTCATACAAATAGCAAAGGAAAAAAGTCCATAATTCCAGAAGTTAAATATGAACATAATCTCAAAAGACATGGACAAGACCTAGAGCTCATGATGTAGAAAACAAAATTGGCTAATAAATGTAGACGGTGTTTAGTCTCAGTGGTAATCAAAGAAATTTGAACACAAAAATCAGTGTGGTACAGTCTGTCATATAAATTAGCAAAGTCTATAAAAACAATCATATTATGGGGAGATTATGATGAAATGAATACTCTCAGAGTTAACGGAGTTCGAAATCAGCATCAAATTGGGAAAATCTTGCAAGTTGGCAATAGGTACCAAGAACACTAGAGATATTCACACCTTTTGACCAAGTGTTTGCATTTCTGGGAATTTTTCTAAAGACATCGTGTTTGTTTCCTAGAGCTGCTATAATGAGGTACCACAGACCAGTCATCTCAGGACAGAACAGAAATGCCTTGTCTCACATCTGGAGGGTGTGAGCACGACTGGCTGCTTCTGAGGGCTGGGAGGGAGGCTCTGCACCATGCCTCTCTCCTAGTGCCTGAAGATTTGCTGGTGATCTCTGGCGTTCCTTGGCTTGTGAACGCATCTGTCAGCCTGAAATTTGCCTCCATCTACGTGTGGTTCACCCGTAGGCATGTCTGTCTCTGTCCAGACTTCCCCGTTCCCCTAGTCCTACTGGGTTTCGGTTCACCTAATGACCTCATCTTATTTAGCCCACTTGGTAGCTTCTTCTATAGGGACCTCACAACTTGTGGATGTTCTAATGCCATCCCTAACCCTCTAACCTCCAGCTTAGGGATCTAAGCTAGTCCTGCCTGCTTATTCTTCTACCAAAACCTCCTTCTGGAATATTGAACCAGTTCCTATCCCTGCCTAAGTCTTTCTTTTCTTAGTGGGGTTCTATCTATTCAAGTTCAACTTCTTCTTCTTGCTTTCATTCCTTGGCTTGCAAAATTTATTTTTCCTGGAAGGCTTAGGAGTGCCGGGTAATTTTATTATGGAATTGTGGAATTCCAGAATTTAGTTCTAGAACGATTTCTAAAAAAGATAATGTGTCCAACTAAGGACCACCTCACTCTTCTCTGTGACAATATTATTTGCATATTTCATATTGATGATCACATTATTTAGTGTCATCAGATACCATTTTGACAATGTGTATATATGCAACGGGGGCCAAAATTTTGCACCTCTTGTTAAACACTCTCTCAGGACATACTGCAGCCTCTAAAAGATTCTTAGGTGTCCTAAGAGAGAACTATGTTAATTCCGCATGACAATTTCCATTTGCACCAGGAAAAAAAAAATTACCATTGACCTCACCACTGACTTCTGAGAAAGGATGCTTCCGTTAAATGAGGAGCTGCTTCATGAGCTGATTGTTTCGATTCATTTAGCAAACGGATCTACAAGGAAATGCCAGCAGGTGCAGAACGGCTCACCAAGGTACACAACGAGGAATCTGACATCTTCCGGGAAATCGAGGAGGCTGAGGTGAGGAAGAGGCGGTAGGGGCAGGACGGTGGGAAGACAGGAGGCAGCACAGTGGGCCAGGGAAGGCCGGGATGAGTGGATCTCTTCTGGCAGGCAAGAAAGTCTATGATTTTTGAGTTCCTATCGTGTGATCTCTTGGCGAAAACTCCAGCTTGGTATGAAGTCCACTACATTTAAAACTGCCATGTGTGAGTGATTTCTGTTCTATATTTTATTTGTTATTACGTACAGTGCTTTACTTGATGAAAAGCTGGGTATTCATCCCACACTGAGGCAAGCAGGAACCCCAGAGGTGGAGGAGACAACGAGATTGTAAGGATTCCAAGCACCTTGCATGGAATCTGGAGAAATTTGGGGGGGGGGCACAGGCTAGTAAGTGGACTCAAGAAAATTGTGGCTGTGTGTAAACGGCTATGAAGGCTCCAGGACACCTGTGGGTTACAGGAGCGTGACCGGCTTCTCCCTCTGGTAGGAGCGGACCCTGGGATGCCTCTCCACCAATCTCCCTTTCCTCTTGGGCTGCAGCTGTCCTACCAGCTGTCCCTGGGCCTCTTTTAAATGGAAGGAAGCAACGCCTCCAACCTACATGTTTTAAAGGACCTTTTTTTTCTTTTTAATTGAGGAAAGTTTGCACAATGCAAATGAACAATGGGTCTCATTTCCAGCCTCCCCCAGAAAGGGGCCGATCTTTGATTGATGCAGGAAGGAAATCGAGGCCAGACTTTCCAGACACCAGTGTTAGAATGAGGGGACCAGCTTGAGATACGATGCAGAAGAGGAAAGCCAAAATTATTTTCCGATCGCTGATCCAAAGCTTTCCAATTTCAAGCCCCTTATGGGATTTGGTATTTTCGGGGATAAACAAGGTACCTGTGAGGCTACCGAGAGAAACACGAACCATCTGAGCATTTTAGACCCTGGACTTATCTTTGGATGAAGACAGAGGGAACACCTGAACACCTGCTGTGTGGTAGGATCTGTGATACTCACTTCACAAGTGTTTTCTCATGTAATACCACATGACGGCATCCCTAAGAAGCATGTGCAATTATCCCACTGTACAGGTGATGGATCTGAGGCTCAGTAAAGTGACTGTCCAATGCCACTTGGCCAGTGGGTGTGCCAAACGCTGCTGATGTGGCCTGCAAGTGACTGGTTGGGGAAGATGATATGGCTAGCAGCTACTGTCCTGAACAACGCAGAGATAGAACATTCCCATCACTGCAGAAAGTTCTACTCTAGAGAGGGTAGAACAGATTGAAACAGTCCCAGGCGACAGGGAAGGGTGTTTGTAAAAGTAAAGGGTTTAGCAGGAACGAAGCAGAGGGTGGGTGATTGGGACTCCAGGACCGAGATGGAGCTCCCTAGCCTAGGCTCCATAAAGAGTAGATACGGAGGGCTTGAAGCTGGCAGGAGAATAGATGACCCCTTTCTAAGACTCACGGTGAACAGGTTGGAGGACGTTACATGGATAGTGCAGCTCAGTGGGCAGGGTCGCAGACAGACTTTAGATCATGTCTGCACCTTGACGGTGGTCATGGGGAACGTGACATAGAGTCCGCTTTGTCCCCAGCTGGATAAGGGGTTGGTATGGGTGAGCCTGCACTGACTGATAGGGCAGAGCTGTGGCAGGTGGAGGCTGGCAACAAAAACCTTCAGCCAATCTTATGCTCACATTTAGACTGTGTGTGTGTGTGTGTGTGTGTGTGTGTGTGTGCTGCCTTTCACTCCCAGGGAATCTGAAACAATGATGGTATTTGAAGGAGACTGCGATTTCCTTGGACCTGTCCTAAAAAGTCGGGGGATAATCCTCATAACTCTGTGACCCTTTTTTAAGCCATTACCTGCATTTTATTGTTGAGTGTAAGTTCTGCATAACTTGTTTATTTATTAGTTCAGTTTCAAATATACCAACTCCATGATCACTACAGGCAAAATGATACCTTCTTACTGCAATCTTCAGAGATATCGTATCTAATCCTTTGATAAAGATTATGGCGGACTGATGTGATTTGACACGACATTAGTCTTTTACCATCTCTTAATGTGGTATGTTACACGTCCTCCTAACCTACTCCACTTTCTCACAATGTCATCTGAGCTCTCCCTTTTGTTCCCTCCCTTTCACTGTGACGCAGATTCTCATACAAAAGATTCCCCTACTTAAACCACATTGTCACTCCCCACTGCCAGTAAGGTAAATCCTAGTCAATTTCTCAGAAATCATTGGTGACCCCAGCTGTGCTTTGCCAGTGCTGTTCCTTGTGATAGGCCCTTTTTCTCACTCACCTAGCAAATACCCAGTCACGCTTAAGACCAGTCCAATTGTCATGGCTCTTGGGAAGGGGGGTATTTCCCAGTGTTGCAGGAAAAGTTATTTGTTCCTTCCTCTATAGTCTCATTGATTTTGTATTTATCCACATTTTTGGCTTTTTGCTTTTAAGATAAAATGAGAATTATTGGAAGGAAGCATATATCAAAGAGAGTTAACAACAACAACAAAAAACTATATTGAACTCAATCTCCCCTGTCTTCTAGCTTTCTTTGATACACTTAACTATTGTCATTGTTAAATGATTAACCATATTATGTGCCATTCAGCACACTCCATGTTTATAATAATTACCTGTAATTCTCAAATAAACTTTTCAAGGCAATTGTTAGCATCCACATTCATAACCAAAGAAAGTGAGTCTTACTTGCCCAAGATCATCTAGCAGGTGGATGATAGATTAAAATCCTGTGTTCTTTCTAGTGCATCACACAGCCTCGGGTTTCCATTATTAAGGAGACAGAAGCCTGGGTTTACAGTGGAGACCAGGAAGCTCTACTGAACCCTTAGTCATAAAAGCAGATCCAGGAATTATAGTCAAGGGTGGAATGATTAACTGTTAAGAACATACAGGGGAAAGAGGAACGTGCTAAATAACACCATGGCAGCGTAAACAACAAAATCCAGACAAATGAGCCTTTTTCTTCAACTCACAGATTGAAAGGAAAAGAGAGGAAGGAAGAAAAAGGGAAGAGAGAGAGAGAGGTACTGAGAGAAATGCTACTTTAATCTAGAGACTTAAGTGATACATCAACAGTTGCAATGTATGTATCTTATTTCAATCTTGATTTTCACTAAAAAAATCCAGAAAAATGAATTAAAAAGAGATCAAAGGAAATCTGAATGCTAACTGAAGATCTGATAAGATTAATAAATTATTATTAAACTTTTAGGTGTGATAATGTAATCATGTTTAAAAATGAAGTCCTAGTTTTACACAGATAAATATGAAAATATTTATTGGTGCAATGATAGATATCTCGGATATGCTTTAAAATAATCTGGAAGAAGGGCTGATGGTAGGAGTATAGATACAACTAGATTCGCCATGAGTTTGTAATTGTTGAAGCCGGTGATGGGAATTTTGGAGTTCACTTTATTCCTCTAAGTTCAATTTCTAATTACACATTATGGGGCACCTGGGTGGCTCAGTCGGTTAAGCGTCCGACTTTGGCTCAGGTCACGATCTCGCAGTCCGTGGGTTCGAGCCCCGCGTCGGGCTCTGGGCTGATGGCTCAGAGCCTGGAGCTTGCTTCCGATTCTGTGTCTCCCTCTCTCTCTGTCTCCCCCGTTCATGCTGTGTCTCTCTCTGTCTCAAAAATAAATAAACGTTAAAAAAAATTAAAAAAAAATAATAAAAGTGATTAGCCAGATATGCACCTCCCACGAGCAGAAGGATTGATAGGTATTTTGGCTATTTTGCTATTAAGAGATTAAGATGTCAAAGCAGAAAACATATCTTCGAGCCAGATTCTTTTTCCAGTAGCCAGTTTGCTAGACCTACCCTTTTAGAAATAAATTCCTGGGGGTGAGGGGAAATCACAGCGTTTCTTCTTGTGCTCTGTCACTTGCTGTTATGAGAGCCTGTATTTTGAAAATGGCTTTGGATTTACCCTTTGATTTATTAAAATATATGAATTTTTGTCCTCGAAACATTTTTTCAGTTTTGCGTTACGTGATTAGTCTAGGAGATTCCAGAGAGAGGGAGAGACTCTAGAGAACCCATGTTTGCCAAAGTGCCATTTGTGTGCCAGAATTAAGAGTCTCCATAGAAACTCTTTCTACTCCCATGTTGGTCGGACTGAGATGAGGGCATGCTGAGATTTTCCCACCAGAAGGAGGGAGTGAGTTGGAAGCAACATGAGTTGGGCCCTGGGAGGGACCAGTTACTTGCTTCAGAAAGAGGAAGGTCCCTTAAATCACTCAGCCCAAGAGTAAAGCAAAGTCAACTTCCGTCTGGGTCAAGGTTGGTATGTAAGAAGTCTTATTGCAAGGGTAAGGGATAGTGGAAGAGGGATTTGGGTCTCAGCAGGGTTTTCTTCATTCTATCAAAGTCAAGCTCCCTAAAGAGGTCTAGTCAAGATGTGGATACAGTGGGGCTGCTCAAAAAGGTCTTGTCTGGTGGAGGTGGGGTCTAAGCTGGGAGGCCACAGTTTTTTTCCTGGGCTACATCACCCACAGCATGAAAAGTGAGAATCCAGAACAAGTGAAGGAGACCAGTCAGTCAATCAGGTGTTAGGCAACATAAAGGAGCTTGGGATGAAAGGCCCATGATGCGGCATCCGGGAATGTGTTGTGTTCTCTCTCACACCCACATACGTCGACTGCAATTTACAGAGTGTAACTATTTCTGAGCCCACTTTCTTGGTGGGCAGGAGCATGTTGACATCTTCCTTAACTGGGTCTTTATTGCCCTAGGATTGGGGAGGGCTATGGAGACTGGGGGCAGTAGTCAGTGCCCACAGCTGTGCTGGGAAGGGCTGGGGCAAGTACAGTGAGCGATTTTTTCCAGCTGCATCTTTGCTGACCCATGAGGAAATGCAAGGCACCGTAGCCTAGAAGATGAGGTACGTCCTCTTTGCCAGGGTTATGGCCCAGTTTCGAGCTGAGCCTGAAGCTAATGCTCTGGGCCAACAGCCATTGAGACCTTTAATGGCCAAGGCTTCCCCCAGTCAGGGAGCCTCAAATTCTGCAATCTACACTCCACACTTTATGCTGTTTACTTATCTGATGGAGCTGTTCTTTTGGAAAGCTGTGTTATTCCTGTAATGCAAAGTGACAGAGAAAATAAAAACACCCAGCTGAGAAAAAGCCACAATGTTAATGTGAAACACAAACTTTCTGTTCATCTGAATCTTAGTTTATTTTAAAACAGAACCATAACAGCTCAGATCCTGGGGACCGGGAGGGGCTGTTGCTGCAGCTGCCCGGCTCTCAGATCCTTCCCTGACTTGCCTTTTGGTCTTAATCCTTTGCACTCTTCCCAGGAGTCAAAGTGGTGTGATGTGGGTTTGCCCTCCTTGAACGTGACTCCAAGACCAAGGGCGAGCGAATTCTGGGGTTTACAGTAGATGAGCCTACAACTAATGTCACCGAGTTCTGCCCACTAACCCTGCAGTCTCCCTGACTGAATAAAAGCTTGGCCTGAGGTTCCTGGGGGCTTTGTTCTGGAGGAATCTGGCTTTTGTGTTTCATCTGAACCAAGTTTGGGGTCTGATCCCAAAATCTTACAGCTGGCATTGTGCAACATCTGGTTGGCATCTTCTCTGCCCTGTTTCCTGGTGTTTGCCTGCATTTTTTGGAATTAGCTCCGTTTTCTTAATATTCTTTGTTTCTCAATGTTTTCTGAACGGCATTATCCACATAAAGAATGTTAGCCATATAAAGCCCTGGGGAGGATCTTGCTATGTAGCCTGCTTCCTGTCCTCACTCTCCCTCCAAACTAGAAAAACAGGAGCCCATGGTGGAAAATGAAGAGCAGCAGTCCAAGTTTAGAAGAAAAGCAGGAAATTATCCCAGAAGAGAGGGTTTCATGAAACAAGGGGAGGCAGATTATGTCACATTGCACCTAAGAAGGCAGACCAGAAAAGTGGCCACTGGGTGAAGAACTGGTGCCCTTCAGGAGGGCTGTGATGGTCAAACCCAGAATGCAATAAATCAAGAAAAGTGCACGCGAGGGAAGAAAAAGGAAACAGTGCCTCTTCAGGAGATTTGCTCTTGAGTACCATGCCCCACTTGGGGTGCACATTAGAATCCCCCATGGACAGCATTTAAAAAGTACTGATGCCTGGGCTCCATCCCAGAGATTCTGATTTAACTGATCTTTCGAGGGGGAGCGTTTTGCTTATTTTAGTCTATTTTTAAGATGAAAACCAATGGAATTGTTTGTGGCCTGAGTGTCAACCGTCAGTAGAGAGGAAGAGATTAAAGGCGCAAGGTGGGCGGTGGACGGACGATGCCATGAGATTGACCAGGAGGCAGCAGCTGGGATCAGAGCCCAGGTGGTTGACCTTGGACCTGGGCAGGTGAGCTTAGAGCACAAGGTGGCTTCCTCTGCCAGTACGTGTTCTCACTTGATGGTTTCCAGTCCTTGACAAAAGAGGCCAGGTTATCTTCTCAGAATTTTTTTTTTTTTTTGACCAAAGCAGAGCATCTAATGAGGTTTTGGCGTGGCTTACGGACACTACTCACTCTGAGGAGTATAATAAATGATATGGGGAAACTTCCTCCCTGTGCTTAAGTATAATCATAAATGTATTTGCAGGATGCCTGGGTGGCTCAGTCGGTTAAGCGTCTGACTCTTGATCTCGGCTCAGGTCATGATCTCACAGTTCATGAGTTTAAGTCCCGCATCAGACTCTGCACTGATGGTTTGGAGTCTGCTTGGGAGTCTCTCTCTCCTCTGTGTGCCTCTCATCTCTCTCTTTCCCTCTCTCTCTCTCTCAAAATGAATAAACTTAAAAAAATAAATGTATTTGTGATAGAAGTGAAAATGATGGAAACTGGGGGTGGGAAAAGGGTGGGCAACAAAAACGGACCAGGAGTAAATCATGACTGGAGAAGGGAAGAATGGATGTATTTAGACACCTACCCAAACCCCTCTACAACAGCTCCTGAAACTGTGGGGACAATTCGTTCCAAACTACTTGGTTTTTTCTTAAGGTGTTTCATTTGAGGAAGGCCACGTTCAAGCTAGTGGCCTATCACGATGACTCAGTCTTAATGTGTTGTGCTAGAGAGAAGGAGATAAATTCAGGAGAGAACAAACCAATGAGCCAGGGAGACTGAGACACAGGCAAGTGGTGTTATCTCAGGTGAAAAGGCGTGAAGACATCGAGTTGAGTAATGCAGACCAGGTGAGGAGAGAGAACAAAGCTGGGTGAGGAGGTGGGGGCAGGCAATGGAGGTGGGTGTGTCCTAGGCAAGGCTTGCACATGTCTTTTCCTTGACTCTGACATTTCCTTTGCAATAGAGTGTGGTCTGGGACTTAAAAGGGCTGGTAGGAATACCTATCACCAGGTTTTATAATTATTGGTTCATGTCTATCACACTTAGTAGGACATGTATTAAAAAATTGTTTTGGAGCACCTGGCCGGCTCAGTTGGTTATGCATCCAATTTGAGTTCAGGTCATGATCTCATGGGTCATGGGTTCAAGCCACGCATTAGGTTCTGTACTGACAGCTCAGATATTGGAGCCTGCTTTGGGACCTGTGTCTCCCTGTGTCTCTGCCCCTACCCCACTCACACTCTATCTCTCTCTCAAAAATAAATAAACATTAAAAAAAAATTTAATAAAAAATTAAAAAATTGTTTTTATGGGGCAAGTGAGTAGCTCATTCGGTTGAGGATCTGACTCTTGATTTCATGAGATCGAGCCCCGTGGCAGGCTCTCCACAGTGTGGAGCCTGCTTGGGATTCTCTCCCTCTCTCTCTGTCCCTCCCTAACTTGTACTCTCTCTCTGTCTGAAAATAAATAAACATTTAAGGGGCGCCTGGGTGGCTCAGTCGGTTAAATGGCCGACTTCGGCTCAGGTCATGATCTCACAGTCCGTGAGTTCCAGCCCCGCATCGGGCTCTGTGCTGACAGCTCAGAGCCTGGAGCCTGTTTCAGATTCTGTGTCTCCCTCTCTCTGACCGTCCCCCGTTCATGCTCTGTCTCTCTCTGTCTCAAAAATAAATAAACGTTAAAAAAAATTAAAAAAAAAATAAACATTTAAAAAATGTTTTTTATGTAAAGATCAGATGTCTGAGACAAAAAAAAAAAAAAGAAAGAAAATCAAGTGATCCAAGAAATACAAAATAAAAAGGAAGATATCTCTCCATCTCTCCTACCCTGTAAATCCTGTTCTCCAGAGATCACCACCATTAATATTTTGTGGGTAGGAATTCTTAAATGGGCACTTTTTTGATTCCATTTTTTAAGGGTAAAACTAGGTAATTGTATAATAATGTGATAAGTAAAAAGAAGAAGAAGTGTTGTAAATCTCCAACACAGCTGCACAGGGAACTCTCTGACAAGCTCAAGTTTTTGAACGATGTCTGCCACTGGTGAGGAAAACAGGCTGAGTTTATCGGCGTGACTTTTGAGGAATGATGGATAAAAGGAAGGAATGTAGGCAGACAAAGATAGTCACAATCTGTAAAGGTGTATAAAGAGGGATTATCACATCTGGCAGCAATGATTTTACTGGCTCTGAGGCACCATTGGAGAATAGATGGCTAAAGAGATCATTTGTGTGCGTTTAGACTGGAATGTTATGCTCACCAGGAGCCAGTATGCACTTACTAATATAAATCCGGAATTAGCTTAAACCACCATTCTTTTTAAAAAATAAGGTCTTTAAAGAGGTTGGTAATTCAAAGAGAAAGAAAAGAAATCCTAAGCCTGAAGTTAATCAGGGACTTGAAATGTGATCTCATGATATTCTTACAGACAAGACAAAGGGACGCATTCTGGATAGTGTTGAAGTTGGGATGGTTTTAAGCTAACAATAGCCAAAGGATGTTATAAACTAATCATCCTCAATGGAAAAGTGGAAGGAGCTGTATTGTGACTCCTGTCTTATTTTATATTTTATTTTCATGGTGAAAGCATATATTCAGTATCTGGTACATAATAGATGTACACGAAGTATTTGCAAGAAATGAAGTGTGAGAATGAATATACAAATAAATGAATGAATGATTGTATGAATCTGAAAGGGACAGATAACTAGTAATCTGGCTGACACAATTAGGAGAAAAGAAAGAAGAGAACAGGAAGAAAAGAAAAGAAAAAAGAAAGGAAAGGAAAGGAAAGGAAAGGAAAGGAAAGGAAAAGGAAAGGAAATGAAAGGAAAGAAAAAGGAAAGGAAAGGAAAGGAAAGAAAAAGGAAAGGAAAGGAAAGGAAAGGAAAGGGAAAGAAAAGAAAAGAGAAAAGAGAAAAGAAAAGAAAGAAAAGAAAAGAAAAGAAAAGAAAAAAGAAAAGAAAAGAAAAGAAAAGAAAGGAAAAGGAAAGGAAAGGAAAAGAAAAGGAAAAGAACTTCTCGAGCAGTGGACAGGAATGGTCATCAACCTGCCACTCAGTAGGTAGGAATGTCAGGATTCTCAGTTTCTAAAGCACAGAGAGGAGGCTTGGCGGCTGTAAGAAAACTGCTATTTCCTGAGCCTCCTGGTTTCCCAGCTTTATGCTGTTTTAACATTGCAATGGAATTGGGTGGAAACTTGCAGAGTCCCACCAAATCCCCCTCTCTCTTCTAGTGCTCCCAGAGAGAGTGCATGGTTCACCATTAAGACTTTATCAGTTTCCTACCTAACAATCTCTGCACTGTAGAAACTCTCCAGCATCACATGGCAGCAATGAGCCCCTGGCCCCTTGGCCTCTGGATACATTCCTGGGAAGCTGTTCAGTCTCTTTGCCCTCCTCCCAATTTATTCTCAAGCACGCAAATGAGATTCCCTTAGCTATGTTTTGGAGGTCTTAAAATTGGAGTCTAAACTTTAATGGTTTGCTCAGCTTGTGCTTAAAAGTACCATCAGAATCCTGGGCATGCTGCTCTCGTCTGACTCACCACCCAAACCTTCTTTTCAGGGGGCAAAGAAGGAATGTCCCCCTCTCCCCTTTTCCCAGTCCCACATTATTCTCTCACAGATTTCTCCCCTTCAGTGATGAATAGGACTTTTAATGAGAACTTTTAAGATCCACTCTCTTGGTAACTTTCAAATGTACAATACAGAAGCATTAACTACAGTCGCCATGATGTACATAACACCCCCACAACTTATTTATTTTATAACCGGAAATTTGTATCTGTTGACCACCTAACCCCTTTTTGTTCACCCCACCCCCACCTCAGGCAACTACCGATCTATCGGTTATATCTCAATTTAAAAAAAAGAATGAGTTTGTACTTTGTGAAAAACAGACCTGGTCAGGATGTGGCAAAGTCAGGGCTGGCCCTAGACGGTCATCTTGTTGTGAGAGCACAGTCTCTGCCTGGTTCGTCCCCCATCCTTCATATTCTTGTTACTTAAAGTGTGGTCCAAACTGCCTGCGAGTTCGTGGGAAATGCAGAATCTCAGGTTCAGCCCTAGACCTGCTGAATCAGATTCTACAGCTTAACACGGTCACCGGGTGATTCATGGGCACATGAATGTTTCAAAGTACTGCTCTGTATCCCCCAAGGCAGGATGGTGAAGAAGCAATCAGCCAACATTTGTTTGTTGTGTGAGTAGGCAGGGAGAAAGAGGAAGGGAGAGAAGGGGAGGGGAGGGAATGGAGAGAAGTCAAGTTGAAATCACACAAATCAGTACGAGGTGAAACAGTCTGGATCTGTGGCAAGGATGACATAAAATTGTACCTAATCGCATATAGTAACACAAGGCAATTGCTACAGGTTTTTCCCACTTTAATAAAAGTAAAGTACCATGCACCCTAGGAAGGATCACTGGCATATTCACATTTCATTTCCTGTCTTAGAAGAGTGTTTCTAAATAGGTTAAATATGCCCATCTTTCCTTGGGTCTAATTTTAGCGAACTCTTCGTAAAAGGGGACAAAAGGGAATTCCTCCCTGAATGAGAAGAAGTTGGGGAGACCACTGGATGGGTCCATCCGTGCAGTCAGCGTGGCTTGAAAAATGCTCAACTGGTGTCAGGGAGCCCACCGTCCAGTGTGGGAGACAAGCCTAGAAACACTCCTACACAAAAAGCACAATACACGTACTCTATCACGTGCTATTATAGCCAAATGCTCTGAACGTCATGGGAGCTCATGGGTGAAAACAGGTCTTTGCTGAGAGTGGGGAAAGGGTCAGAGAGGCTACCCCAGAGGGTACAGTGCTTCAGGTGAACCTTGAAGGCTAGCCTGGCATTCACCAGATAGTCTAGAATAAGGTGGTAGTGTATGCTAAGGTGATAAAGAAGAAAGCATGTCTTGGGGACTGAGGTAGTGTGGTATGGCTGACATGCAGGATGTGGGGAAATGGGAGGCCAGGGGACACGAGACTGGTGAGGTGGGTGGGGCCAGATCAGAAGGGCTCTGAATGCCAGTCAAAATAGGGGAAGGTGTGAGTGAATATTCTCATTTTATTTGTATATTTTTTAAATGTTTATTTATTTATTTTTGGAGAGAGAGAGAGAGAGAGAGAGAGAGAGGCAGAGAGAGAGACAGAATCCCAAGCAGGCTCCACACTGTCAGCATATTTTGAAAGAGAGAGAGGCAGAATCCCAAGCAGGTTCCGCACTGTCAGCATAGAGCCCAACGTGGGACTCAAACTCACAAACCGTGAGATCATGACCTGAGCCGAAACCAAGAGTCAGATGCTTAGCTGGCTGAGCCACCCAGGCGTTCCAATATTTTCATTTTAGAAAGATCATTTGTAAGGTAGTGTGGGTGACAGACAGGGATGGGGATAAGAAGAGAGAGGTAGGGGGCAAAGGCCAGAACAGGGGGTAATTCTGGAGTGAGGGGACCAGCAAATGGGGCAGCTGCATCATTCAAACAAGACCAGATGGTCCTGAGAGAGGAATTTCAGGCAGTGACCAGCCACGGAGGCAGAAGGACTCAGGAGTGTTTCAGTGAAATTCAGGAAAGATTTAGGCTTTGCTGTGCTGCGACTGCTCTATGTGTTGACAAATGATCCACAGCAGTCACAAACCTGGCTGCTGAGATTTCAAGGCTAGTTGTGGGAAGGACAAGAACACTTATCAGTCCGGAAGCTGTTTTCTGTCGTTATGACATTTTGGTTTGCTTTTTAAGTAACTCGTGCCATTCTGCGAAGCTCTGGAGAAAACCCCAAGTGTCTTTTACCACCAGGATAGACGTTTCCCCAAGTTAGAAACTCATACTTGTAAAGAATCCAAGTTCACACTTGTGAACTTCCAGTCGGCTTCTTCCTAATGGGTCCACGGAGCTCCTCTAAAGGCATATCAGTATGGTGCAGCACATGGAAAAAGAAACACGGGTGAGAAGGTGGGTGGGAAGGGAGGTTTGTCAAATATTTTAAAGAGCTGACAAGAGCCCAAATGTCTACTCTGCTAAATCTGAGTATTTAAACTCAGAAGCAAATGTCACTTGGCTTTCTGGGAGGCATGTGCTCTGGGTACGGGTGGGGGTGGAGGTCAGGACACTCTTCTATTTGAATTTCTTCTTCTATTTGTAAACTCTTCTATTTGAATTTCTCCTACCTTTTCACCACCCAGGCTACTTACAGCCAGGACAGCCAGGACCTCATCTTCCCTATACTCCAGGGTTTCTTAACTGAGGCTCTGTGGTTCTCTAGAGTCTTGGAATCTCCTGAAATTGAATGCAGACTCTATGTGTAAGCACAGAGCTTTTGGCCAGTTTCCTGATTTGAGTCCATAGCATTACATGAGATTCTCAAAAGATTCATGACCTAGAAGAAAGAATCATAGCTCTACACATCACCACCCCTCCAAGCCCTGAGTAGGCACATCATCTCCTTTTCCACCAGCATGAATCCTAAATTCTTTCCAGCTACCATCACTGTCCTGAACCCCCAGCCATTGTCTCTATTGCTTGTTGGGCTGCTTAGAAGATACACCTCAATGAGTGCACCCCAAAGCTGACCTTATTATCTTCTTCTCAAACTTGTGCCCCCTTTGTGACAAAATGCCTCATACTCATTTCTTACCGTCTGCAGCAAACCTGTCACTAACTCCTGATAATATAACCTCTGTTTTTTTTGAAAGTTTTCTTCCCTTTTGGGTTTTCTGATACTTAGAGAACAGAATCCAAACTTGTAAACAGGCTGTAGGAGCCCCTGAATGAGTGATCCCTGCCTTATCTCCCAACATCACGCCAGCTAGCACTCCACCTATACCTTGCACAGGTTTACACATGTCTTTGTGTAAGCTGGTCCCTCTTCCTGGAATACTCTTTGCCCCACTGGGTGTCTGACAGTCACATCTGCAAAACTCAACTCAACCATGTCTTCTCTCCAATGTCGTCGTAACTACCAAGCTACCTCCTTCTTCTATGTGTATACGGTGTCTTTGGCATAGCACTTAATCCAGTGGGTTTATTTCTTCACTCGTGTGCCCATCTCTCCAACTGGGCCTTGTATTTCTCGAGGGCAGCTACAGTGATTAATCTACTGCCGAATCCATAGTGCTTAGTGTAAGAAGGCTCAGCATTCTGTGGGCATCAAATAAGCATGTGCTTTGAATTGTATGAACTCAATATTACTCTCCACAATCATCCTTTACACCCATCTGACTGATAGAGGATAAGGCTCCTGAGCCAAAGACCCAACAAGATCTTATTTGGAAAGTGGTGTTTGCCTGAATTAGGATCTTATGTAGAATATTTGTCAACAAGAGTTCTTGGGTCAAATATCCCCAATAAGTAGGGATCATCTTGGATTTCTTTGTTATTTCTTATCAGAAACTAGTAGTTTTTTGGCACATTCACCAAAATGTATTAAGCTAGTACTAGGTGCCAATGTCTGTGCTCTGTATTGCAGGTACAGTCATAAACAGAACAATTTTGTGCCCTGCCCTTATGAGCTTACATTCCATCATGGCTCTTTTGTCTTTACTATTTGCTTCCAGCATTTAATCATGTGATCATTTCTGCCTGAACAAAAATATTTAGCTTGGATTTGGGTTTTTTTTTGTTTTTGTTTTGTATTTTTGAGGAGTGTCCTAGATCTACTCTCAGGTGTCCTATTATAATTAAAATCAGGGTGGTCTTAAATTATAATGATAGGAACAATTCTAATTATTGTGAAGAGCTGTTCAGTAGGAAATTTTCTACCATCTATAAGACTCGGTCTTCTTTAAAGGGTGACAGGGATTCAGTGAGATAATGCATATAGAGTGGAACATGGTAAGCAACTAATGAATATTTGTTATGAATATTACCATTATAATTATTAGATATTTTCATGTAGCTCCTTCTGCTCTAAACCAGGCTGTACTCTAAAATAATACTAAGTGACACAAAATCCAGAGTTGCCTAGGGTCATGGGTAATAAATGCCCATTCTAAAACACAACTAATTAAAATGGCTGTAATTTCCAGAATTCCCTCATGCCTTCTATTCCTTTGCTATGTTAATGAGTTGCAATAACCATTTAAAAGAAAACCTTTTAACATATTTTCTGTTTATCTCAAATATTTCCTTCCTTTGTCCTCAAGGTTGGGCAGTAATTAGACAAAAAAATTCTATTTTCCTTTCTTTCTCAGATCCCTCTCAAGTTGAGCAGGCCCTGGCTCCTTGCCCACCCACCTTTATTCCAGATGTTACCCTGGCGAACCTCTCAGGCTGTAACCAGGCAACCACTGGGAAGAGGGCCCTCCTGGCTCAGGGCCTAGAAACAGAAGAAAAACAAATAGGAGGATGTCTTGAGTCTTCTACTTACTTTGGTTTTCCAATCTCATTTCCCTCGAACTTTTATTATTTTTGTAATGGAAACTGGGGGTTGGTATCTGGGCTGTCTGTTCGCACACCAAATGTCCGGTCTGTTCTGGAGCAGGACTAGATCTGGGCTCTGGTTGGATTTGATCCTATTGGTCCTGATTTGGGACTAGGACAGCCAAGCAAAACATTCTTTCGCCCCCTCTCACCATACTGGAAAGGAAGGCATTGACCGTGTGTCTTTGTAGTGATGAAGTTTGGGGCCCAGCAGAGAAAAGGCTCTCGGGCAACTGAGTGGCTTTGTACAGATAAACTAGGCATCCGAAATGGAATTTCTCTGCCCAGTTTTAAATCCAGGAGCATCTCTTCCAAGCATACCACTCTTGCTCTCAAGGCTTCTTGCCTGCACTATGAGTTAGCCCTCTTCATGGACTCTTTTTATGTGCATGGCTTGGAACTCCAGGCCTCCTTTCCTGATTCTGTTGGAGAGATCATTTCAGATGCAAAAGTGAGGATATTATGACCTTATTTAGACCTATTCAGTGACTCTCCAGAGTCTACAGTACAGCCTCATTTCTCAAAGTCTGGAACCCTGTCTTTGAGAGCCATCATTCATTCATTCAACATTTATTTCCCAAGTACCTATCTTATGCCAGGCATTGCCACTCTTCCAGGTACTTTGGCTATACCTTGTAAACAAAACAGAGATGGACCGTGCCCTCATGGAACTTACATTCATGAGGCAGAGGGAGAGAGTCAATTAGCAAGTAAAAAAAACGTGGCATGTTAGATGGTGCCGAGTGCCACGAAAAATACAGCAGTGGGCACATGGGTGGCTAAGTCCGTTAAGCATCTGACTCTTGGTCGAGGCTCAGGCCACGAGCTCACGGTTTTGTGGGTTCGAGCCCTGCATCGGGCTCTGCACCGGCCGCACAGAGCCTGCTTGGGATTCTCTGTTTCCCTCTCTCTCTGCCCCTCCCCTGCCTGTGCTGTCTCTGTCTCTCTTAAGATAAATTACTTATTTAAAAAAATATTATTTACTTAAAAAAATTATTTACTTAAAAAAAACGAAAGAAAAATACAGCAGGGATAGTGGATGGGGGTACGAGAGCAGGGGCAATCTGTCACCGAAGAAGTGACAGCTAGGAAGAGATCAGTGATTGGTGACAGATCTAGCCAAGAAGGGGATATTTGGAGGGAGGACATTCCAGGCAGGAGGAAGAGCAGGTGCAGAGGCCCTGAGGTGGGAGCTTACGTGAGGTATTTGGGTAACAGCAGGGTAGCCAGTGTGCTTGGAGTGGAAGCAAGTGGGAGGAGAGTGACAAGAGATGAATTCAGAGAGGTGGTCATAGGAGGGATTTGAGCAGAGTAGTGACATGATCTAATATACTCCTGGAAGGGCCATTCAGGCTTCTGTAGATTCGTTTTTCTTGTTTCTTTTTGTTGAAAGGCAAGGCCAAAGCAGGGAGATTTGCTGGGAGACCCTTGCAACAACCTGGTGAGAAATCATGGGGGATGGGGCAGCAGTGGTTTTGCTCACGCGTGTTGTCTGGAGATTCTTGCCAAACAGACATCTACTTTCTGGTCGAATTCCTTTGGCCACAGGGAACTCACTTCCTACTGAGATTACCTGGACTGCTCTGAGGACGCCTGGAGTGTTAGTTATTCCTTTTAATGAGCTGGGGGTCTATCTTCTATAGATTCCTTTCCTTCATGATTTTGGTCCTACCCCTTGAGTTTTTTAAAACGAAACCCTGCTCCTCTCCTTAAGACCATGTCCTTTCGGGCCTCCCCTGCTCCAGATTCAATATCCACAGCTGTTGACTCCTTCATCACATGCATTGTTTCAGCAATGCTTCCCCATCTTGGACACCCTCCCATGAAAGTTCTTTAGTTGGGAGAGCTGAATCTTCACCATCCTGGTGGCCAGGGGCTACAAGGAAGCAAAGACTGTGATCTGAGTCTCTGCCCTCTACAACATTTCATCACTGATCTTTCCATGCCTTTGCTTGCTTATCTATCTATCTATCTATCTATCTTGTAGGCCTGGTAAGAGTTAACTTCTAAACAAACTCACACCACTTTGCAGACGACAGCAAACAGCCAGGGTAAAATTATTGTTATAAAACATACCTTTGCATAATGTGGTCCAAAGCACAGACAGTATTTTTACTAAATCTAGCATTTCCTGCCATTAACATCTTCCTTTTACCATCTTCAGATAATGTTAGGAGAGAGGTTTGTGTTCTAAAAAGCTACATAAACACTCTCACCTCATAATCCACTGCAATGGCATTAGACAACCACAGGCCTTTCTGTCTTCTCTTCCTTTGCTCCTAAGTGTAACAGCAGTAAAGTGTTATACCTTTCAGAGCTGGTTGAGATAATGTCTCTTAAGAGTAGCTGCGAAAGGTAGGGAACATTATACTGACACTCTGAAAGCAAAACGCGTGTCCAAAGCTTGGCAAAATTCCCATTCCACGTGGTAGCCAACAAACTGTCACACATGTATTTCTGTTGGAATTATTTTATGAAAATAAAAGCCTACCTTAAATAATGGCAGAGGAGGCGAATCTGGGAGTAGCAAAAATGAAAACAATTTCTTTTCTGTAAATTGTCACCAAGGGGTTGGAGCACGTGCTGGACGGAGAGGGACAAATGCGTGTTAGATCTACAATCATTTATCAATTATCAAATGCCTGTCAAAACAATGGACCAGGCTCTGTAAGGGTAAAAATATGAGTTGAGCCTCTGGTAGACTTTAAGTGGGGAAGAAAGAAATGTGTTCAGATATCGGCAGTGCTAGAAGGAGACGCTAGGCAAAGATGTGGTATAAAGAAGGCAGTGATTAGCACACTGGAAATTATTTAGCAGTTCTCTAACGATACAAGTATAAAACATATCAGAGAGCACTAATGACACAGAAACAGCAGGAGCTTCCTGTAAAACAGGCCTAATTATGGAATCTGGAATCTGCCTCTTGACAGAAACTTCTACGTCCCACTCAATATCCATTTTCTCTTCTTTCTTAGAAAAAACAAAACGAAACAGAAATCCCAATTCCACTTAGGATGACAGTGCCCAGCTAGAACTTGACATTTTCCAACTCCCTTACATCTTGGTGTGGTCATGTGACTAATTACTGCCTGAAGAGGATAAGCCAAAAGACGATGGGGAGGCTTTTTAAAGAGAGCCTCCCTGTGCTTCTTTCCTGTTGTCTGGAATGCAGATGGTGAGAGCTGAAGCCCAGCAGCCATTTTGGAGACTAGAGGCTGCATGCGAAGAAGGTAGAGGATAAAGATAGAAGCCGTCTACTGTCTCTGATGAATCTACAGGGTAGTTATACCTGTCCTGGATTGCCTACCTCTAAACGCCTTTACCTGATCTTCAATCTCATATATGTTGCCTTTACTTCCAGTCTTTGTCACTAGCAGTAAACAAAACTCCTGATATATTCTACTTACTGTGAAATGGAACATAAAACCAGCACACAGATGGCAATCCAGTAAACATATTTTCTCTTTCATCAAGCCACCATCTCTCCTTCGAGGAAAACTCTTAATTTGGAACCTACGAAAACTTAGAGGCAGAGACATCATTTTAAGGTAGGAGAGACAACATCCAAAAGGGAGCTGTCAGGAAGGCAATTATCTTTTTGTGTGCTTAAAACATTTGTTTCAAGTAAGAACCGAAGAATGAAATTTTGAGAAGTTTAGAGATGATGTGAAACACTCCATATTGCTCCCTCCTTGTCAAGTCACTTGTGATGCCACTGAGGTCACATGGAAAAGTTTTATAAGGGTCCCCATCAGTATTTTTAAGATGTTAGCCAGGCTTGGGCAATGGGTAACAGAAGTGGCCTGACTTGGGGGGCTAGGCACAGGAAACGAGACAGAAGGTCAATGAATGAGAGAGTTATTCAGACGTCAACCACTAGATTTGGGCTGTTTTACAGAGGCCAGTTGGACCTGGAAGAGTAATATGGCATTACAACACTAGGGGTCAGGTAAGGGCAACAGTAGGCTCCATTAGAGGCAGAGCTGAGAATGGACTCTGGGGTCCGGTTAAGAATGACGTCCATTTCTTACAAGCGGACTTGCCTTCAGGTAGCTGAATGAAAGAAGAGCTTTAAGTAGGGCAGGCTTGAAGATAGCCAAAGGTTAAATAATGGAGTGTGTGTACCAAAGGATTTGAGAAAGACCAGCGGGTACCAGCAACTCGCGGTATCAGCTCTAGTCAGGAGTAGTGGAGGTTGAGAATGAGCTGGTTTGAACTGTTCCACTCGCTTATTTCACAACTTTATCAGCAACACATGCTCATCAACTTCTAAAGACACAACGCAGAGGTGCCAAGGCTGAGCCTCTGAAAGATAAGGCTCCTGACGATGCTCAAGCAGACAGCCTGATCAGGAAGGAAGGCACCCAAGTCATCTCCAAAAGGTGAGGATCTCTAGGTTCCCCACAAATGTATACAAGCATTTTTTTAAGTTTATTTATTTATTTTGAGGGCGAGAATACAAGTGGGGGAGGAGCAGAGAGAGAGAGAAGAAGAGAGAGAGAATCCCAAGAAGGCTCCGCACCATCAGTGTAGAACTCAACGTGGGGCTGGAACTCATGAACCAAGAGATCATGACCCGAGCTGAAGGCGTCCACTCAACCAACTGACCACCCAGGCGCTCGTATTCAAGAATTTTATAATAGCATCCCCATAGTGGCCCACAGCATAATAGCTGGGGTGTCTATCAGTAGAAGACTTGATTGAAAATTGTGGTATAGTCATACAAGGAGTACTACTCAACAACGAAAAGGATAGAAGCACTGGCAAGGGTGAGTCTTGAAAGCTACACTCAGTGAAAGAAGCCAAGCCCACGTGCCTTCCCGGCCAGTCCCACCCCCACACCACTAAGGGCAACCACAATTCTGATTTTATTTTCCTACCACAGATCAGTTTTGCCTGTTCTAGAGCTTCGTATACACGGAGCATACCATATGTATTCTTTGGGGTAAGTCTTCCCTCGCTCAGCATGTTTTTGAGATTCAGCCCTGCCGATACTCTATGCATCAGTAGTTCATTTATTACTGTTATTCCCGAGTGTGAATAATTGTGTGAATATATTCTATCGTGTGAATAATCCATGGACTTTCATTACTCTTTTATCGACGGACACCTGGGTTCTTTCCCGGTTGTTTTTGATTGTGGTTTAATGATTACGGGGACAGCTGCAACAAACATACTGTGTACCTCGTCTTGTGGACATGCATTTCATTTACCATGCATAAATACCAGGAAGGGAACTCTGAGACATAGGGTAGGTGAAATTTAATTTTATAAGAAACCACCAGACATTCCTCAATGGTGGTACCATTTTATACCCTCACCAGCAACACAGGAGATTTCTAACGTTGCCACATACCTGGTAACATTTGGTGTTGTCAATATTTTTAATTTCTGCCATTTTGGTGTGTGTATAGTGATATCTCATTGTGGAGAATTACTGTTCTCAAATCTATGAAGTAAAATACATAGGTTTATAAGGAAAAACACTTACCTTGAAAGAGATCAAAATATGTAATATATTTGAAATACAGTATTGTGTACGCTTCTTTATTAACATTAAACAACAATATCTAGCAGGAGATCAAATAACTATCATTTTGAGGCCATAAGGAGACTACATGTTAAGACAGCTGTGATAACTAACTGAAATGAACTACCTGTGATATCTATTAGTGATTAAGTTCAAGGTACTACTAACACAGCTGTAGTTATCGCTTATAGTCATAATAGGAGGAAAATGAAGATAACAGAATAGAAAAATTGAAGGTGTAATATTTTCCACTGAGGTTTACAGACCCCAGACGAAAAACCTCGGGTGCGGAGGCTATAAAAACATTCCACTTGAGAGGATGGTAAGATTAGAGAATCTCCTGGGTGCTGTCTGATTCTGAGATTCTAACTGTTATGATGCAACCAATTCTAAGGTCAAGGCATCAAGTGAACTGGATAGAAATGAGAGCTTGGGAGCAATACTCAAGGAGGAAGGTTGGTGCCCAGAACAGCAGGTGGATGGCAAGGCAAGAAGAGGCAGGGCAGAAGAGAAGGAGGCTGAAGTGACTGTGGGGACTGCGCTAGGGGAAACACATCTCATGCTCTAACTCAGTGACTCACCACCATGTCTGCTCTACAGAATCATCTAGGTGGTTTGCAAAATAAAAATAAAGTGTCTTGGTTCTATCCTTGAAAATTTTGATTTAGGGCTGGGTGGGGCCCGGAAATCAGCATTAAAAAAATATCCATTGGTGGCTTAAATGAACACTGATGGTTGGGAGCTACCATTAGAAATAGGAGGTTTGTGCTACGGCATAACTGACATGTTTGGGGACATGTAGGAATGGTTTGGATGGGACAGCAGGCCAGTGGCGTCAAGGCTGGGAAGAAGCCAGGGAGCACATGGGTGATAGCGGTAGGGCAAGTAAGAGGCTGAGGGATAAGCTCGGATGGGAGAGGACTGTGGGCTTGTTAGGCAGGCTTCCTTACAGTCGTGGCTGGGCATTCATCAGGCCAGGTGTTTAAGACAGGGATTAGCATCACAGTGTTATTTATGTGAAGGTGGGTATGAACTTATATTAGTCAACACTCTCCAGAGAAACAGAACCAACAACGTGCGTGTGTGTGTGTCTGTGTGTGCACACAAGGAGAATTCTAGGAATTGGCTCATGTGGTTATGAAAGCCAAGAAGTTCCCTGATCTGCTGTCTACAAGCTAGAGAACCAGAAAAGCCAATAGTGAACAATTCAGTCCAAGTCCAAAGGCCTGAGAATCAGGGGCCTGATGGTGTTAAGTCCTGATCTGAGTCTGAAAACCTGGGAATCCAGGTGTGCCCACGTCCAAGGGCAGAAAATGGAGGCTGTCTCACCTCAAGCAGAGAGAGAGAGAGAGAGAGAGAGAGTGAATTCACCCTTCTTCCACCTTTTTGTTTTATTTGTGCCCTCAAGGGAGTGGAGGTTGCCCCCCACATTGGAGAGAGCCATCTGCTTTATTCACTTCACCAATTCAAATGCTAACCTCTTCCTGAAAACATCCTCACAGACACGCCCATAAATAACGTTTTACCAGCTATTCTGGCATTCCTGACACAGAAAATTAACCATCACAGAGCTTTACAGCTGACAGAGAGTTAAACATAGACAGCATTCTAGGGGCGCCTGAGTGGCTCAGTCGGTTAAGCCTCTGACTTCAGCTCAGGTCATGATCTCACAGTTCATGGGTTCGAGCCCTGCATCAGGCTATGTGCTGACAGCTCAAAGCCTGGAGCCAGCTACGGATTCTGTGTCCCCCCCTTCTCTCTATGCCCCGCCCCTGCTAACATTCTCTCTCTCTCTCTCAAATAAATAAAATATTAAAAATTAAAAAAAATAGACACTATTCTCAATAAAATAAAAATAGACAGTTTTCATTTCCTGCTTACCTCACTTATGCTCAGTGTCAGGTGTTAAAAATCGTCAGTGTTCAAAAGCACCCAATTACCAATAATGGTATCTAGATTTTTGTCTTTGTGTTCTGAGTCTTAGTTTTTTTTTTTTTTTTTTTTCTCTTGAAAGTTTGGTAGAAACCAAAGGTATCTGTGCTAACTGAATTCAATGGAAACATACACTAACAATACCAGATTGGCCTCTGAGCACTGAAGTAGATTAGACTGAACATTTCACCATACCCTCTTAAACAGTATAAGGTCAATGACACATGTGAAGGTCCAGCTCACCCTATCCTCTATAATTTTAAACATGTTTCAATAAAAGTTGGTTTGTATAAAAAAGCTTTAGAGATAGAGGAAGAGAATATAAAATAATGATAGAGTTGTTTGCAATAAACACATAGAAATTGTCTCCATATGAGACCATAACCCTTAAAAACAATCACAAAGAAAGACTTCCATCATTCAACACTTCCCTAAAGCCTCCTTTCTAGGAACTAGCTCCAGAGTCAATTCTCTGATCACAAATTATGATCAGTATACAGGACCTGAGAGATGTGTTTTCTTAGATTCACTTGGCCTGCCCTGCCTGCTGAGCTCTACTCCACTTGCTGGATGGGAAGCTTTCACCTGCCACTATCATTCCGGGCATTCTCGTTGGCCTTGGCCTTCCTGATGATGGGGACTGAGTTTCTGAGATGGCTTCCACTGAGAACCCAGGACCAACAGCCAGCCAGGGAGGGCTATGGCTCCTCCCTCTACTTCCTAGTTGGGACGCAGCTCCCCATCATTGAACATAGGAGCTCATTTTCTCCATGCCCGAGGGGCTGGATCACACAACTCTGAAGCATGAGTTGTTAGTGTCCCACGGAAAAAACTTGACTAAAAAGGAGACAGGAGGGGCAGGTAAATGCCAGTCCCTTTCTTTCTCCGATGGGCTATTCCAAGGGGTGGCAGTTCTTTATGGCCTGTTCAGGGACACACTGTATAAACCAGCAGCCAGATGTGTTTTTGCATAATGCTGTGGACAGTGTATTAAAGTATTATCCCACTGTTCTGGCACTGGATCTCCTAGCAAAGCATGAGCACATAAGCTCTGTGTCAGGCTGTTTTCTAGGGAACATGATCTAACACCACACATGACTCAATCGTCTTTTTCGTAAGACTCATCCAAACTCAAGGAGAACAATCTTCCTGGCATTTAGGAGGGTAAGAAGAGTTTTCCCAATATGCAGAAAGATGGGGCGCCTGGGTGGCTCAGTTGGTTAAGCGTCCGACTTCGGCTCAGGTCATGATCTCGCAGTCCGTGGGTTCGAGCCCCGCGTCGGGCTCTGTGCCGACAGCTCAGAGCCTGGAGCCTGTTTCAGATTCTGTGTCTCCCTCTTTCTCTGACCCTCCCCTATTCATGCTCTCTCTCTCTCTCTGTCTCAAAAATAAATAAATGTTAAAAAAAAATTTAAAAAAATATGCAGAAAAAAATTCCATAGAGTAGCTTCACAGTAGAAACAGAAGTGAAAGCGAGGTTTGACCATCCCGTGGGTTGGGAATAAGACCACAATTAAAAAAAAAAAATGGAGTATAATTAACATAGAGTGTTATGTTGGTTTCAAGTGTACAATATAATGATTCAATAATTCTATACATTACTCAGTGCTCATCAAGATACACATACTCTTAATCCTCTTTACCTAATCGCTGCCCCCTCCCATCTCCTCTCTAGCAACCAGCAGTTTCTTCTCTGAATTTAAGTCTGTTGTTTGTTTTTTTTGTCTCTTTTATTTCTTTGTTTGCTCATTTGTTTCATTTCTTAAGTTCCACACATGAGTGAAATCATATGATATTTATCTTTCTCTGATACACTTATTTCATTTAGCAGTATACCCTCTGGGTCCATCCATGTTGCTGCCAATGGCAAGATCTCATTCTTTTTTATGGTTTTATCCATTCATCTATCAGTGGACACTTGGACTGCTTCTTTACCTTGGCTATTATAAATAATGTTCTCATAACCACAGGGGTGCACATATCTTTTTGAATTAGCGTTTTCCTTTTCTTTGGGCAAATGCCCAGGGTGGAATTACTGGATCATATGGTAATTCTAGTTTTAATTTTTTTGAGGGATCTCCATACTGTTTTCCTCGGTGGCCACACCTATTTGCCCTCCTACCAATAGTGCATGAGGTTCCTTTTTCTCCACGTCCTCACCACCTGCTTTTTTTCATGTTTTTCACTTCGTGTCCAGAATGTATAAAGAACTTATATAGTTCAACACCAGGAAAACAAATAATCTGATTAAAAAATGGGCAGAGGGGGCGCCTGGGTGGCTCAGTCGGTTGAGCATCCGACTTCGGCTCAGGTCATGATCTCACGGTCCGTGAGTGTGAGTTCGAGCCCCGCGTCGGGCTCTGTGCTGCCAGCTCAGAGCCTGGAGCCTGCTTCTGATTCTGTGTCTCCCTCTCTCTCTGACCCTCCCCCACTCATGCTCTGTCTCTCTCTGCCTCAGAAATAAATAAACTTTAAAAAATTAAAAAAAAAAAAAAAGGGCAGAGGCCCTGAATAGACATTTTCCAAAGAAGACATCCAGATGGCCGACAGACTCATGAAAAGATGCTCAACGTCGCTCCTCATCAGGGAAATACAAATCAAAGCCACACTCAGAGACCACCTTATACCTGTCAGAGTGGCTAAAATCTAAGACCACATATTTTTGGAGTTATGTACCTTGATCCATTTGTTTAAAACAAACAAAGACACAAATAGCCTGAAAATTTTTATTTAGACCAATCTGCCATTCTTTTATTCTGTTTGTTCTATTTTCTTTCATAGCTTTTATGAATATCTGAAAGAATGTCACTCCCTCTTTTTTCCTTTCTCCTTAGCGTACTGAAATGAAAACTCCACAGGAGTCTTTTCTGTCATGTTTATGGCTCTGCATGGTGAGAAGAAACTTGAGGTATTCTTAAGCATTCATTAATTCATTGATTTACTGGTTCATGGATTTAATGGACATTTATGCAGACAGGTCTGTTTTTTCAAATTCTCCCTATAGCAACACTTTAAAAGGGTCTGGACAGTTTCCTCATGAACATTTCTTGTGACTGAGAGCCCACCAGCCTTCAAAACCATGTACTGGGTTCAAGCAGAGCTGATATTCAGCTGCTATGGACTTATTTAAAAATTTTTTAAGGTTTATTCATTTTTAAGAGAGAGAGAGAGACGGAGGACAAACAGCGGAGGGACAGAGAGAGAGGGAGACACAGAATCCAAAGCAGGCTCCAGGCTCCGAGCTGTCAGCACAGAGCCCGACACTGGTCTCAAACCCACGAACCATGAGATCATGACTTGAGCCGAAGTCAGACATTTAACCAACTGAGCCACCCAGGTGCCCCGACTATGGACTTATTTAAATGCAGAAGTTGGTAAAATCATGAAATACTTTCATTTTAGTTAATAAGTGTATAATAAGTGTATAATAGTAACTGAGAAACTATATGATTAATTTATATTATTTCTAATATGCACTCATTAGTTCAAATTAATTATCATAGGATGTCCCAATGATTACAGTTAAATAGGTTTTCTGACACAGAATGATTTAAGTGACTATAACAATGTTGGATAAAAGAATACCTTAAATAGTTTTATAAGAATTAGAAGGGGCGCCTGGGTGGCTCAGTCGGTTGAGTGTCCGACTTCGGCTCGGGTCACGATCTCGCAGTCCGTGAGTTCGAGCCCCGCGTCAGGCTCTGTGCTGAGTGCTCAGAGCCTGGAGCCTGTTTCAGATTCTGTGTCTCCCTCTCTCTCTGACCCTCCCCCGTTCATGCTCTGTCTCTCTCTGTCTCAAAAATAAATAAACGTTTAAAAAAATTAAAAAAAAAAAAGAATTAGAAAACTTTGAATGTAATTGTTAGTTTAGCAGACATGGGAAGAGGCTTCTATAACGTGTAGCATCATTCCGGTAAAGGACATTTCCTATTTAAGGATTCTTAAAGTATTTAATGATGCCATGACAACAGTGGGCATGAAACCTGGACCTGAGGTGGGGTGGGCATGGATGCTGGCTGGGCAAAGCCACTGGGCTCCTGAGCGGACCAATGTGACAGCAGCCCAGGGGGGCGTGATCCCCATCCTATGCTCTAGGTTGACCCAGATGGGCAGTGGCACTGCAAGCTGTCAAATGCCGGGCACATGGAACGTGCTGACATCTGGGGCTGGGCCCCCTTCAGCTGCCTTCTGGATGCATTGAAGTGTTGGACGTCAATGACTTAATGATGCTCATCTACATGGGGGAATCAGTGGACACTTTTTATACTACTTTTTACGTCAAATCATGGCTCAGACAGGGACATCGTTAGCTGGAGACCCACATCCAACAAAAGACCTTGCAAGAGATTTCTCCAAATCAACATATGACTAGGAAATTATCATAATGCTTTAATAAAGGTTTTGTACCGTGACTTCTATGAACGATGATGATGCCTAGTTAGTGGAGCAAACTTTCACGTTTGTGTTGTTGTTGCTATTGTAATTGCCTTTTCTCACTGTGAAAATCATTCTTCAAGTAGTTTAAGACTCATAAGAAGCTGCAACAAGAGGGAAGCATTCCTGTGTGCCCTTTGCCCAGCTTCCCCCGATGATAATAATAACGCACATAACCACAGTACAGCGTCCAAATCAGGAAAATCACATGATATACCATTAACTTGAATTCAGAACTATTCGGATTTCACCAGGTTTTACATGCACTCTTTTGTGTGTGGGTGTGTGTTGGGGGTGGTGGGGGGTTACCTCTATTTTTCCAGTCTTTCCTTAGGTTCTCTGTGCCAAGGTCTTGGAGTTTTCTCCATGGCTACGTAGAGGGGGAGGCACAGCCATACACGAGTGCACCCCCACAAGCCCACATTCCTTTCACTTAACAATATTCATCCCATATGGAGAAATAGACCATGTTTATTAATCACTCCAGAAAGTATGTAATTTCATTAGATTGAGCTCTGTCTCTGGGCATTGAGTCATAGGAGGGAACAGCTCCCCAGCGACCCAGAGCTCCTACGACACGCTCTGTGGAGACCACACTTTGGGGCCAGCTGCTCGAATGCACTGCTGGAATCCCAGGCAGAAATGTGTAATGGCACGCCAAGGGCCGCTGAGCTGTCATGGCCCAAGCAGGGTTATTTGTGGCTTCCAAAGAGGGGCTGTAACCTTTTATGTTATCCACAAATCTCAGCCTTCAAGACTCGGGGAGAAAATGCAACCATGCTGTTTGACCTAGCTAGCTCGTTCCCACCTTGCTCCTCTTCCCCTCCCACAGCCATTGCAGTCCCAGACCCCGAGGAGCCTGCCTTTCTGTCCCAGAAAAAAAAAAGGAGGGGGGGGGAGACACTATCTTTAGCATTGCACCAGGCCCATCTGAAATGGCTAGGCATTCCTTCTGATTAGATAAAGGAAGGTCCAAGAAAGTCATTGACAAACGGAAACTTTCTAGTTTGAGGCCCTGAACATACTGTGTTATTTGTAAGCAAGACAGGAAAGTCAAACTTCTTGACTGGGACACTTTGAATGGCAGCTGTGCACCGGGGACAATCATGTCTATGTCTGTACTCTTGTATCATTCACCAGACCAATCACAATGTCAGAGTTCAAGAGTGTCTCTCTTGTGCTTTGCAAGGTACAGGGAGAAGTTTCTGTTGTCATGACATAAAAGCAGGGCTTTAATTTTTCTCTAGCAACATCTTTGATCTACTTGTATATTTATTCACTTACTTCATTTACCAAGGAGTCTAACCAGTGAAATGATTGTAAGTGTGGGCTCTGGAATCACAGTCCTGAGTTTCACTCTTGCCTCTAACACCTACCGGCTGTGTGACCTTGAGATTAGGCTGGTGTTACGGTTGACCTGTGTTCCCCCAAAATGTATACGTTGAAGTCCTAGCCCTCAGTAACTAAGAATATGACATTATTTGGAGATAGAGTTTTTACATAAGTAATCAAGTGAATATGAGGTCATTTGGATAGGCCCTAGTCCAATAGGTGTTCTTTATAGAAAGGGGAAATGTGGACACAGACACGCAGAGAAGAAGGACCCCAGGTGGACGTGAAGGCACAAGTTGGGGTGATTGTTCCACAAGCCAAGGAACATCAAAGACTGTCCAAATTCCACCAGAAGCCAGGGGACAGGCCTGGAACAGACCCACTCCTCACAGTCCTCAGAAGTGGCCAACCCTGCCAGTACCTTGATCTTGGACTTCTAGTCTCCAGAATTATGACACAATAGATTTCTGTTGTGTAAGCCTCTCAGTTTGCATCACTTTGTTACAGCTGTTTCAGAAAACCAATACAGCTAGTTATTCAACTCCAGGAGATGTAACTTTCTTACCTCTAAAATGCAAATGGTAACTTCAGCAATGATTCTCAGTGTCGTCCCTGGAACAGCAGTGCCAGCATCACCTGGTATGTTGTCAGAAAAATGCAAATTCTTAGGTCCCCACTCCAGATTTGCTAAATCAGAAATTCTGGACCTGGGACTCAGAGTTCTGTGTTTTAACAAGCCCTCCATGTGACTCTAAGGCGTGCTTCATTGTGAGACTGCATAGTATTAGAGTGAGGATTATATCAGAATAATATGTTTAGAGTTCTTAGCATAATGCCTGACACAGAGTAAGAAACTAATATATGATTAACCATAATAAGATCTTCTCAAACATGTAGAGAACACAAAGTAGTCTAGTTACGAGAGATGTAACGATATACATAATACTGTCGTTCCATAAATTGGTGGGATTCACAACTATGGGAAAGGCATACACACAATGACTAACCATAGTGCTTTTAGGTGTTTTACTATTGTTTAAGATATGCTTTGGTAACATAGTAGATGCACTAAGGCAGTGGAAAGTCAAGATAGATTTTGATAGATAGATAGATAGATAGATAGATGATAGATAGATAGATAGATATAATCAAGTAGAGGAGACATATCCAAAGTGTGATTTATTATTATTAAAATGATGTTTTGTCTTTAGATAAGTTTATCTAAATTCTTACAACATATCCCTGGTGTAAGATATTATCTCTATCTCTATCTCTATCTCTATCTCTATCTCTATCTCTATCTCATCTATCTATCTATCTATCTATCTATCTATCTATCAACTGAGGCTCACAACAACAAAATAACTTGCTACAAAGAACACATATAACTTGCCATAAAGACACAACCATAGAACCTCATTTCAAGCCTTCTGCAGATTCTCCTCATCTTTGCCCATCCCCCATTCTGTTGTGCAGTCTCTTGTATGAGACGGGTAGGCTTCTCTCAGCCTTTGCTACAGTTGCCATAACTGCCCCGCTAGATCCTCTGCTCCTATAACTTGTGTCCCCACTCAAATGACTGTAACAGGGCATCTCACTTCAGTGCTCAGTGGCCCCGCGTTCTGATGTTTCGGAGAGAACCAAAAGTCAAACCCCGGGATTATGATTCTTGGGTGGGTCCTCAGAATGGTGGACATTTGGAGGGAAAGGGATTGTGTCAGGCTAAAAGGCTCAAGAAACCATTTTGCTGTTTCCCTCTTAGTCTGGGGCTGATCATGAGGACAGACTTTCTGGGCAGGTACCGTTGTAGTAGTCCCTGCGGTCCAGGAGGAAGAGGCAGAGAACTTTCTGGCCATAAGAGATCTGGAGAATATGAACCGTGAAACACTGAGCCTAGAGTCAGCTGGCTTGTGAAGGAAGACAACTTTATGTTCCATGAACCTCTAGTTTGAAATTATTTGTCCTCCCACTCAAGGCTCTCTGACCTCTGGCCCTGGTCTCCAGCATTATCTCCTGCTATTTTTTTTTTTTTTTTTTTTTTGCATACTCTTCCAGTTCCAGCCAGACACCATTCACTTACCTATTTCCCTGAGTGCCATCACTCCAGGTGTCATGTGTGCTGGGGCAGATGGGTTTGGCAAAGGAAGAGGCCTCTCAGGTTGTGGTCACAGAGTTCCTATGGCAACCTCTGCGTCTTGCCCTAGACCATACTGAAGAGGCTTGTGGGGATTCATAGACTTAATCAAGTCTTTTTTTTTTTTTTTAATTTTCCCTGTCTTTCTATTTCTCTAATTTATTTTTTCCAACTTTCTGCCCTCATTCTTGAGTGGCCTTCATGTCCCTCCTCCCTCACTGCTCTTGGTGGTGTGAGTGGCGTTCTGGGAAAATGGTGGGCATTGAATGATGCCCCACCCTTCCTGCAGCGTCTGTTCCGTGGCAGGGCTTGAACATACTTGTGAGCACTCCAGCATGGGAGTAAAGGAGGGAATGGTGATGCTTCTTTGTGTCTTAGGAGTGGATGTCAACCTCCTTCTAGACACGTGAGACTCAGACCCAATGAACTGGAGCCAATTCTCCTCCCAACATATGCATATATCCCCATATGTAAACAAGCATTTCACCCAACATGTATTCATTGAGTACCTATGCTATTGTTACACTCAACCAAACCCTTGAGGATGTGGTTGCAAGTGAACAAAACAGATTTAATTCCTACCTTATCAATGCTGACTACCAGGAAAGCCATCCTTAAGAATTCCTTGAGATTCCTTAAGAATCTCAAAAATAAACCTTTTTGTTAAACTGATATTCCCATATCTTCGGATGGCCAGTAGTTTTTCTTCTGGTTTTCCTTTGAAGCCAAAGGGAGGTAGGAAGTAAAATGACAAGGATTCAGGAATCAGAAGACTTGAGTACGAATTCAATCTCCTCCCAACCCAATTAAGCGAGCCTGGCCAAGTGTAACCTTTGATCTATGGGGTAAATGCCCAGATGAAGGGATTGAGCCCTTTTGGGAACGTGGTCATGGTTATAGAGCATTCTGAACTCTGAAGATACAAAGAAAACTAGCGTTCATTCTTACCTCTTTTGGGTCTTTGACCCAATAGTTACGACATTGCAGACCACTGTAACCGATAAACACTCAGTAGTCTACCAAGATACATGTACGTTTCCTATCCACATCAAGTTCAGCTGGTGGAGGAACTGAGACCAGTTACCCAGCATCCCAAAGTGCCATAGTTTTGTTGCTGTTGTTTTAAGGTGTGGATACCAAGAGTACACTGCAATATGGACATTCACTCACAAGATGAGGGAATAGAGAGAATGGAGAATTGCACAGAAGTGTTACAGGTAGCCTGAAAGAGTGTGCATCACTTGCCCAAATTCCATGGAACAGCATTCAGTCTCATGGCTGCATCTAACTGCAAGGAAGACTAGACATATAATCTACCTGTGTGCCCAAGAAGAAAGGGAAATAGACTTGCTAAATTCTTAGCAGCCTCTGCCATAGCCTCCTTAAGAAAGCAAAGACAAATTTGCACCTTATACCCAAAAAATAGATGCTAGCACCCAAAGACATGAAAAGAAAATGGTGATTATTTTTAGAGTTTAACACAGCCCCTGAAGCCACAATCCCTGGGATGAAAACCACTGATACACCAGCTCTTTACAGAAAAGGGTGATAGGTAATAGGTGATAAGTAATAAGTGATAGGTACCTGCTAATGTCATTTGGGGACTTCTCTAGTAATAAAGAGATCTTGGTTGAAGCCTTTAAAAATTCATCTTTCGGAAAGTGAAAGAAGGAATTGCTGTTGACATCTGTGACATGACTGTTACCTGCTTGGCCTCTCCAGATGTGGCCCAGGGGAGATAACTTTTCAAGAACATTTTGGCACATTTTCTTTACAGACCAATCAACAGAACAACCTACAAAGTGGAAGAAGGAAACCAAATGGAAAAGAGCATGAGAGAAAGTGTTTTATTTCTTCTGTCTCATTTGATGTCTCCCTATCCCAATGCTGAGCCAATGAACGCAGGAGTTATCATAGGGTCTGGCAGTCATAGAAGGAACCCCAGAGCAGCTATGTACTCTCAAGGTTCTGACTCTCATGGCTCACCAAGTTTCTTTCTCTTATCTCCATCTTATGGGTCAAGAGAAGCTGAGCTTAAGACTGACCAAGTGAGAAGTTGGGAATGTGGGATTTAGTCAGTGCCCTGCCAGTAAATGATAATGTGCAATTAACTCTTTAAAGCAGTCTTTACTTACTTTTTTGAAGACTTACTAAAAAAAAAAAAAAAAAGAAAGAACGTGGTGTAGCAGACAAGGAATAAACTTTGCAGCAAGAGGAATTAAATATAGAGTCTAACTCTGTTACTTCAACTTTAGAGTCTCTGTTTCACATCTGTTAAAGTGGGAGAAAAGACATTTACTCTTCAGAGCTGTTGTGAACATTAAATCAGATAACTGTCGGGGCACCTGGGTGGCTCAGTCGGTTAAGCGTCCGACTTCAGCTCAGGTCATGATCTCACGGTTCGTGGGTTCGATCCCCACATCGGGCCCTGTGCTGACAGCTCAGAGTCCGCAGCCTGTTTCAGATTCTGTCTCCGGCTCTCTCTGCCCCTCCCCTGCCTGTGCTCTGTCTCTCTGTCTTAAAATAAATAAACATTTTAAAAAATTTTTAAAAATCAGATAACTGTCTTAGAGCACACAACACAACCTCAGATCCACAATGAACACGTAAGTGTGAAAGGTAAGGGGCCGTCTTCAGAGAGAGAAAAAAGGATACAAAGCGATTCCTGCAGTGAGTACATATGCAAAACAATATAAACTCAAGGGCAATTACCCGTAACCAACAGAAATCTTTGGGCAATATTATTGCTATATTTCTGGAAATCATTGTCTGAACAGGATTGAGTTTGGATTTATTCTAGAATAGTCTTTATTCATATACATCTTTATCAAAAAACAAGATCATGCTGGGATGGGGGCCCCATCACTCTCCCTCACCCTCCACTATAGGAGTAAGAAGGCTGGGGCTGGGACTGTTGAATCCATAAGTCTCTGCATTTACCCACTAGGAATCCCAGGAATTCCCCAGCATCGGGGGAAGAAGACAAGTTCCTTTTGGAAGAAAACGTATCGAGACAGGAACTGAATCCCAGGACCACTCTGTCCAGAGGATATCTTGACTCCTCAGATCAAGAGGAACATATGGGATATTTCACAAACACCTTAATCGATGTACCCTGGAGACATTAACTTATACCTTCTTCACCCAGTCCCCCCATTCTGGGAGCAGAGAAAGAAAGTAGGGGACTTTCAGCTCAAGTTTTTCATTCCTATCTCTGTCATTCGGTGCACAACATGTATACTCACACAGATTGTCAAGCGTGATTCTCGTCAAGGCAAAAAAAAAAAAAAGACAACAAAGGGGTTCTCTTTGGGATGGTATAGCTTGTAGGTATTCCGATTCTCTTTTTTTAAAGGGAGAGGAGTGTCATCTACCTGGAATTCTAAAGAGATTTATAGAAGCATATTTAATTGGGGGGATGAGAGAAGAGGGAGGTCCTTGAGTGAAAAGAATTATCTGATTATGAGCCTACCGCCTACTCCTTCCTGCCATTGGATGAGCTGGGCAGAGCTTGATTCTTAGTCTAGGAATTCCAGGGCCTCACCACCTATTCTCACAGATAATTACCAAGTCTTTTGGAATGGACCGCTCAAATACCACACAATACAGAGTGGCCTCTGGAGTTCTATGGGAAAGATGGACAGATCAAGGAAGAAAAATTCTTTTTCTGCAGCCAACTAGAGGAGCCTCAAAGACTAGGTTAGGAGGTAGATGCAGGTCTTAATTTAGGTTACTCCAAGATCCTGAAGCAAACGCTTTGGTGGAGATAGTTTATTTGGAAGATGATTCTAGAATGCACAGCGTGGACATGGAGAAAGGAAAACAAGGAAGATAGAAGAGTCCATGATCTGTTGAAGATCTTCTGAAAAATGGTGTAGAACCTATCTCAGAAGGATCCCACTTCGGATGACGGCCTCCCATCTGCCATGAGTTGAAGCTTGCCCTGGGTGTTAATTCTCCCACCTCACCACACACTTCTGCACTCAGCCTGAGTGTGGCAGAGTAAGCTCCTGTGGCCTGCAGACAGACCTCAGACAGAGAAGATGACAGACATAAGCACCTGATGTGTAAAGCTGGGAACTCTGGTGGCCTGGGGGAATAAAGGGGACTAAGCATCAACAGCATCTACTGAAACACAATTAAAATGCAAAGAGTCTACCTTCCCCAAATCTTCACAGCTGGTAAAAGGCAGAACTGACATTGGAACATGAGTCCCTTGGGCTCCAAATTATTAGGTGCTCAGAAGAATCTTGAGTTTAAAATAAAACTTAAGTTCAACACATGACACTCTGGATTATGGAAGTGTTCTATGACTCAGTCCCTAAGATAGAAATTGAGATATCACTTCTATTAGGCAAGAAGGGATTGAGGGAAAACAGAGTGGAAGAGAACGAAAATTGTATGAAACATTTAAAATAATCATTGGCAGCATTAACAAGTAGAATTGACAGCATGGAAAATTGAATTAGCTAAGCAGAAGCTCAACCCAAGAAATAAATCAAGAACACAGAGATTAATACTAACAGAGAAATGAAGGGACTGTTAGCAAATCTGACATTGAGCACCGTGTGTCAATATGCATATAATAGAATCCCTTACAGATGATATGGGGAAGTGAATGATCAATACTGTGGCTATAGAGAGACATGATCAGATCTTCAAATATAATAACCATGTTCATAATGAAAACATATATCATCAACTCACTGAGCTAAATTGCCAAAGGCCTGTTTGAAGGATTTTGAAGCAGAAAAGAGATGTGAGGAAGACTGAAAACCAAATCTGGTGTCTGTATATAAGAACACTAGTTATGAGTGACTAATATAATTATAAAGTGGGTTTCTTTTTTGTAAAACACAGAAGTGTACACATAAAAATAGATGCCTACTTTTGTTTTACATACCATCTACTACAGATTTTATAGTTGTTCTTGTAAGTTGGAAACTTGTAGCACTTCAGATATTTAATTGTCTTTATCATGAAATCCATTGTGAAACCGTTATCCTCAAATGCGTATTGATTACTCCCATCCCTTTCAAAGTTTTATAACGGAGAACTATCCTCATTGGGGACAAGGGACAAGTTTAGGAAGAGCATTCCCGGTCAACATCCTTCCCACCTTTACCGCCTCCCCAATTCCCAATACTGCGCGTCGGCACCACGAGGAATGTCTAATGCTCCAACACTATAATCCACAAACGTTAATCTCTGTTTCTTTTTCTTTAAGTTTTTCTTAATTGGGATATAATTCACATGCAGGAAAAGTCATTTTCTTATAGCGCAAACCATCCTGGAACCACCACCACAATCAAGAGACAGAGAAATTTCCTCATGCTGAAAAATGTCCGCACGCTCCTGGCAGTCAACGCCTTCCGCCTTATGCCCGTGACAACTACAAATCTGTTTTCTGTTCCTTTAGTTTGGAAATTTCCAGACTTCTCGTTAGTTTTTGAATCTGGCTTCTTTTATTTAGTATGATGGATTTGAGCTTTATTTGTGCTGCTGCATGTTATGGGTGGTTGATTCATTTTATTGCCAAGCAGAGTTCCATTTTATATACGTACTATGGCTTATCTGTTCACCCACTGAAGGGTATTTGGATTTTGGGTGGTGGTGATGAATAAAGCCACTAGAAACGTATTCCTTTCAGGGTTTTGTGCAAAAATATGTTTCCATCTCACTTGTGTAGTCAGGATGGAGATTTCTGAGCTGTGAGGTAAGCATATCATTGAATTTTACAAGAAAATGTCCAACTGTTTTCCAAAGAGGCTGGACCATTTTAAATTCCTATCACCAAAATTTAAATTCTAATAACAATATTACTAGAATTTGTATCGACTCCCCTCCCCCATCCCAATCTAGTAGGCACGGTATCTTATTGTGGTTTTAATTTGCATTTTCCTAATAACTAATCATATGGAGCATCCTTGTGTGTGCTTATTTGCCATTTCTATATCATCTTTTGTAAAATATCTGTTCAAATCTTTTGCACTTTTTAAAAATTAGGTTGTTTGTGGGGCACCTAGGTGGGTCAGTTGGTTGAGTGTCTGACTTTGGATCAGGTCGTGATCTTGCAGTTTGTGGGTTCAAGCCCCACCTTGGGCTCTGTGCTGACAGCTCAGAGCCTGGAGCCTACTTTGGATTCTGTGTCTCCCTCTTCCTCCACCTCTCTTCCACTTGCACTCTGTCTCTCTGTGTCTCTAAAAAATGAATAAATGTTAAAAGTTTTTTTTAAATTAAGTTGTTACCTTATTGAGTTTTAAGAGCTCCTTATATATTTTAGATACAAGTTCTAGATACAAGTTCTTTATTAGCTAGTGTTTTGCCAGTATTTTATTCTAGTATGTGGCTTTTTTTTTTTTTTTTTTTTTGGTCATCTGAGTTATTTTGCCCTTCCCTGTTGGCTTAAGTCTTTTGATTCATGGGGCTGTGTTTGGGGTTGAATTATATTCTCCCCAAAATTCATACATTGAAATCTTAACCTCCAGTACCTCAGAATGTGACTTTTGAGATAGGATATTTACAGAAGTAATCTGGTTAAAATGAGTCCATTAAAATGAGGTCAATCCAATATGTCCTTATAAAAGGAGGAAATTAGGACGCAGACACTCACGGAAGGAAGATGATGTGAAGGCAGAGGGAGGAGATGACCATCTACAAGCCAAGGAGAAAGGCCTGAATACATCCACTTCTCACTAACCCTGAAGACACCTTGATCTTGGACTTCCCGCCTCCAGTGAGAAGAAAACTTTCTGTTTTCTACCCAATCTGAAGCTACCCAATCTGTGGACATTTGTTACAACAGCCCTAGGAAAGTAATACAAGTGAAAGATCTGGGTAGGATTTCTCTTCTTTCTGATGGAGGTATTTCCTTCCTTGCCAAGGCTCGGAATACAAAGGAAGATTTCTCCAGATCCCTGCCTGCCCCTCTTCTTACTTATCAACATCCAGTGAGGCCCGTGGAAGAGATTCTATGAAGGAGTGTAAACCACCCTCTTGCACACTGCTTGTGTGGACTGGGTGTCTACATTCTTAGGCTAGTTCTCTCTCAGCCTGGAGCACTTTCTCAAAAGTTCAGCTTCTTGCTTCCTCGTATGGCAGCCTTATTCTCCTCCCACGTGCTGTTCCCGGCAAAGCAGTGTGTGTGCTTTGTCTTTCCTTGGAGGTATCCGTCTGTACTGAGATTTCACATTTGTTGCTATCTCTTTGACCCCCCCAACGTTTGGTGGACTCAGTAAAAATGGTGAGTCTGTAGAGTATCCAGTCTTTTCTGGGTTGTCAAGTGGGAGCAATCCTGTCTTCGGTTTTTGACATCCTGAGCAGGAGCCAGAGATCTCTTTGCATTTCAAAATCCTGTACACATTTCATTTTTTCTTTTTCAAAAATGCCTTTCTCCTCATCTGTTTGTTGGGAAACTCCAACCCACATATCAAAACTCACGGATTTTGCCACTTCCTCCATGAAGGCTTCCCTGACTCCCGCGGATAGAGTCAACTGATGAAAATCTGTGTGTCCGCACAGCACCCCGTGTACCTCTATTTTATCATATTTGTATTACAAGTATTTCTTAATATGCCTGTACCTCCCACTAGATTGGGAGGCCTCTGAAGGCAGACTCTCGGTCTTTTTGGTTTATGTTGCCTCATAATTTCCATAATTTCCTTACCATAATTTCCACTATGCAGTCAGTTCTCAGAACATGTCTGCTTCAAGAACAGTTCTCTTGAGGAAAAATACTGAAAGCTTGGTCCTCCCTTCCAATGGCCCAAAATAACACTACAGAATTTCACACATAGGAGAGACTTCCTGGTCTCTTGCTTTTTAGATAATCCGGTTTTTCCTTTTTTAAATTTTTTTACATTTATTTATTTATTTATTTATTTATTTATTTACTTTTGAGAGACAGAGAGAGAAAGAGACAGAGCACAAGCGGGGGGAGGGCAGAGAGAGAGAGAGAGAGAGACACAGAATCCGAAGCAGGCTCTAGGCTTCGAGATGTCAGCACAGAGCCGGACGTGGGGCTTGAACTCACGAACTGAGATCATGCCCTGAGCCAAAGTCGGACGCTCAACTGACAGAGCCACCCAGGCGCCCCCAGTTGTTTCTTTTTTCTTACCATATATACCTGCCAGGTACACTCATGACCAAGAGGAGAAATGCATTGAGTCATAATAGGTGATAAGACACAGTGGCTAAGAGCACAGTCTCTTGAAGTCAGGATGCCTTGGTATTCAAATCTTGGCAATAGTACTCCTCAGCTGGAAGATTTTCTGCAACTTAAGGGTCAAAAACTGTTTTCTCATCTGTATAAGAGTATCCACTTCAGAGGGACTGTTGGGAAGGTTAATTGTGAATCTCGATGTAAGGTACTCTGCACATGGCAGATGCTTCGTCAACACCTCACAATATTAGCATTCGTGTGTGCTACTCCACATCATCTTCCCTGCATGCGTGGGCCCAGGTCATGAATTCCACCAGTACAGTCATTTACCTTTAGATCAATGACACCTTTTCCAGAAAGCAGTATGACACCCTTCAAAATTACAACCATGAAATCCACTCCAGTGGAGCTTTTGGGAAGTGTAATGGTTCGATTTTACATGTCAACTTTACTGGGCTGAGAGATGCCTCAATATCTGGTAAAACACTTCTGGGTGTGTCTGGGAGGGTGTTTCTGGAAGCTATTAGCCTTCGAATTGGTAGACAGAGAAAAGAAGCCGGCCTTCAGTGTGGGTGGGTCTCATCTGATCTTTTAAGGGCCTGAACAGAACAAAAAGGCAGAGGAAAAGCAAATTTGTTCTCTGCTTGACCTTGGACATCCATCTTCTCTTGCCCTTGGATGTTGGTACAGCTGGTTCTTGAGCCTGAGGATTCAGACCAGAACCTACACCATTGGCTCCTCTGGTTCTCAGGCTGTGTATTTGGACCGGAAGTTACACCATTGGCTCTCTTGGGCCTTCCAGCTTGCAGATGGCGACCGTCAGACTTCTGAGCCTCTGTAATGTGAGCCAATCCCTCAGAGTAAATCTCTTTTTACATATCTCTGTATATCCTATTGGTTCTGTCTTTCTGGAGAGCCCTGACTAATAGACGAAGACATACTCATTGGTCACATTTTAGGGGGGAGCAAACACACTGGGGATGACTGTGGGATGTGCCAAGCGCCCAAGCCCACTATAACTGGCGTAGGGGGATGGCTTGGAGCACAAGCTACCGTGTTGGACAGACTCGATTCGTTTTGAGCCCCGGCTCTGTCACTTACACATCAACGGGACCTCAGACAAACTGCATCACCCTGTACGCTTTGTTTCTTCGTTTCGTAAAATTGTGCTGATCGTGACAGTACCAGACCCCCGTGCCCGGTTCAGGGCACATGATCCAGAACTGTTAGCTGTTTATTTAGCCGAGATTATCTTGAAAGGTTGGCACTTGGCTGCACGGTTGGCATTTCCTGCGGCACGCGGCACTGCCGGGCCCCTGGCTTTGCCCTTTCCCCTTTTCCCAGGCCGGATGGAGCTGGTTTTCCTTTCTGGCACACAGTCGACAGAGGGCCTTGGGAAAGGAACAGAGACTGGAGAACAAACCAGTCACTTTTTCCGCTTTTTACAAGTAGCTCTATCAAAAGGTTGCCCTGGGAGGGGTTTGCGGCCATTGGCTAAAGTGGGGGGCTCTCTTTCCTGTCTACGGACACCCATGAATTCTACCCTCCACTACTGCTCTCTGGCAGGACAGACCCCGGTGGTGGACCCCTCCCCCGACCCCCGCCACCCCGGTCTGTCTCCCGGAACTTGGCACTTGCCCCTTTCCATGTTCCACGTTCTTCTAGAAAAGAGCTCTGGCACGGGGCACAGCCGGCAGGTAGCCGGCATACCGAGGGGCGTCCTGCCTTGAGGCTGCTGAGCGAGGTCCTGGGCCTGACAGGACAGATGAAGCCTTTTGTTCCTGCAAATGGGCCTTTCCTGGCAGTGATGGAGCTGCCTGCAGTCGGGCCCTGCTCCTCCTGTGCGCTGCAGCCATTATCCTAAAGTGGTTCTATTGATCTGCTGACTCTCCGTCTCCTCCCGCTCTCGCTCTCCTCCTCGCTCCCCTCCTCGCTCCCCCCCCTCGGCACCCCGTGCCCGGGATCCTGACCGCTCTGCAGCTGGCTTCACGGACACGCGAGGCTTCTTCTTCCGGGGTGAGTGGTGCTTTGGACGTTGGCCCGCACGGCTGCACCTGCCCCGTGTGAAAGCCGAGATCCCCTCGGGAAAAGCGGTTGCGGTCTGGCGAAGGCCGCGTCTCCATTGACCGCCCACCCCGTGGCCCGGAGTTTAGTTTCTGTCGCTTCAAGTTTTTGTATTCCAACTAGGAACACGCACGCTACGGAAGTCTGATTTCCAAGGTTGCCTTTTGGCAAACCGTTGCACGTTTTGCAACCTCGTGATGACACCTCGTTTCGGACAATCCTGTTAATGTTACTACAGTTTATGTGTAATGCAAAGAATTCAAGCTCACCCAGCATTTCTCCGTAAGACGTAGTGACGAGGTCCTTAAATGTAGTATTCTTGTTTCGTTCTCACCGATCTTGGGAGATAACTGTTTTTAGCCCCATTTTCAGGTGAGGAAAAAGAAACGGCTGGTAATTCATAAATCTGGCAGCAACATGGATGGGACTCGAAGCTGGGCCATCTGACACCAAAACGCGTTTCTCCACGTGACAGGGTGCATTTCTGAGAACACCTGAGATTTTAGGCACCTGTCTGATCAAGCAGGTGTGCTACATTAGACAACACTTTTGAAACTCGGGAGTCCTCATCTTTCGGGGGGGTAGGAATGACCTAGGTGTTCATCACCTGAGTGCTGGGCCATCCTGGGGAGTTTTAACTGAAATGTCCCCACTTAGTTCTACTCTGGCTCTCAACACTATGTTAAGTTTTTTGAGAGAAGGTGGAACAGCTCTCCGTCAATGAAAACGGGAACCCTGGATGGTGATTTAAGCCTCGACCCGAAGTCCATGAAGAAAGCCCGCGAAGAGCCTTTTTCTCCTGGCGAGATAACGGAAGCAGAACACCGACGTGGAAGGCCCACGGGCTCTGATTCTTGGACGCGCCAGGCATCAGCTTCGAGGCAGCTTGCTAGGAACAATAGGAAGGATGAGGGCTTCCTCCTGAGAGGCCAGGAGGCTGTCATGACCTTTAATTAAACTTATGATCACCCTATATGCCACTACGGAAGGCACATTTAGAAGAGATGTATGTACTTTCCACGGGCAGAGGATGAATTACAGCCTTGTTAGAATCAGAGTGAAGGGTGGTCTCTGGAAGAAGCAGATTCTGATTATTCGGGAAGGCAGGGGAATGGAGCAGTAGGGAGACAATGCCTGTACATAATTATTATTTATTACTATTGAACAATACTATCTGCCGTGCACCAATCCGGTCGGCTGCCATATATAACATTGACATGCTCTTGGCCCTAGCCAAATCAATACCTTCCATTGCAGACTACAGAGATGACTTTTGTCCTTTCTCTGCCCCCCACTCCCCATTTTCAAAGTGGGGGATGTTTTAGAGTGGGATACAATTTTCAGCTTTTTTTCATTTTAAGATTCGCTCCCGCAAATGTTGTATGCTTTACAGCAAAGTTTGGCTGTATTTTTTTTTTTCCTGCTGATTCACAGAAAATCGGCAATGCGTTTTTACAAGAAAAAAAAATAACAGCGTATTTAGTAGAAATATAGACTGGAAAAGGTGCCGGATTGGGAATGAGGACGTCCAGGATCCAGTTCTATACTGGTCACTCCTGTCAGGACTTTGCTCCTGCGAGAGTGGGGACGGGTTATCTAGCAATCTTTGAGCCTCGGCTTCCACATCTGTACAAGGACAGGTCTGGACGAGCTCAGAGGTGGCAAATATATAGCATGTAAGCTATCACTCACGGTTTCTATGCCTGTAGCAGACATCATTAGTCAATAGCATTTCTCTTTCTGATCGAGCCAAAATACAGTCTCAGCACACCCATAATAAATGAGGACTGTGCACTGACCAGAGTTCAAACCTAAAATGCTTGAGTTATATGCTCTTTCAGGTTTTCTCCAGGGCAGACCTCCTCGGATCCTGAAAGAGTGGCCATCTTCTTGCAGCTTTCAGCCAGAAGACTTCCATACATTAAGCGTATCCTTTACGTAACTCTCTCAATTCATTTCAAAGAGTGGCAGCAGTAGAAAAATGCAGTAACAAAGAAGACTGGGTCAATGTCACACGAAGTATTTTCGTTAGAGGACGATACTGCTTCCTCTTTAGCCGATTTGGTCAAAATGACTCTTGCTCTGGATCTATTCTAATCTGGTCTCCCTTCTTCCTCTCTGCCTTGGCCAACTCTCCCATTCTGGTTCTCCCCATCGTTTTTAAAACTGATTCTTAATAAAAATTCATAATTTCAGCAGTAGCTATGCCCTCACGTTGGGAGCTGATTTTCTGTAGGCACTGGACAGATAATCTCCACCATTTATTGCTTCACAAGAAAAGACCTTACGCAGGTACAGCCACACAAACGCAAAGTGGAAAAAAAAAAAAAAGACACAGTCCATAACGATGGCAAGGGTTAATTCTACCGCTGTATTATTCTGAAAGTGGACGCTGAATGACTGTCTCTAAGGAATGTTGGTTCTACCATGCATTTACTTCTTTTTGTTATTGTGAAAAAAAGTATGCATGAATGAATCATTCTTTTATGATGCCATCTTGAAAGAACATGCATTTTAAATGAAATTGGCCTGTTATTTCTAACATGAAAGTTGTAACACTCAGCCCTCAATTTTGAGGAACATCTTTATGTCACGTTACATGTCTTCAGTTACTTAAAAAGAGGGATACTGGTATTGGAGGCTGAGGGTGTTTTTTTAAGTTTATTTATTTTGAGAGAGACAGCAAGAGAGCATGGATTGGGGAGGGGCAAAGGAAGGGGGTAGAGAGAGAGAACGCCAAGCAGGCTTCATGCTGCCAGCACAGAGCCCGATGTAGGGCTTGAACTCATGAACTGTGAGATCATGACCTGAGCCAAAACCGGGAGTTAGACGCTCAACCAACTGAGCCACTCAGGCGCCCCAGAGGCTGAGTTTAAGTAAAGATTGGATAGAAACTTTAGCTGGTAGCATGAAGTTTTCATCTTATAAAATATATGCACCCTTCCCCCTCCCCACCATGACACATGTTTGCTCTTGCAGTTATGGCCATTTGGGATCAGGTAATCCTCAGCTGAACAGGTCACGTAAAAGATCCACTGCCTTGCAGGGACGGTGGGTCCTCTGAAGGAGGCATGTTCATTCCAGACGGAAAGAGGAATGAGTGAATTACTGAATGAATGAAGGTGCGAACCCCTGACTGTGAAGGGACAGGCGGCACGACAGAACACGAGGAATCCAAGATGCGTGCTAAGGCGGGGCTGTCACCACAACTGGAGCTGACACTTACCTGTGACCTAGAAGGATAAGACTGAGGGGCATTTCTATTCCTGTGGCTACACCTCTGGCCATACTTTCCTTACAAGCTCTACTGTCAGTAGTGAAGATCCGAGAATTGGATTCGTGGGAGTACGTTTTATGAATGGGAAAAGCGACTATGAGTTCCAGGTCAGGGCTCTCAGAAATGTTTGATTTTTTTTTTTCTCTCCGCATTCTGGCTCCCCTGTAACAAGTTCCACCATAGCAGGTGCACTGATCTTCTGGGTCTCTTTTTCAGGATTGCCCCTGCCCTCGGAGCTTCTTCATAACAAGGCAGGGATTGCCCTCGGGCGATGATTGACTAAGGTTAACTTTTAGATTTGGAGCCAAGATGAAGAAAGCCTTATTTTGACATTCAGTACAAGCTGCAGGCATTCGTGAAACTCAGACTCCACCAGAGAAACTTGCATTTTGTGTGTCTGTGGGAGAAGGGTGGTGACTGCATGCTTGCCTGGGTATGAAGAAAACAGAAGCCTTTGCTCAAGACGGTCTGGCCCCGGTGAGTTGGTGTCACTCCTGTAACACTATTCTGCTGTCCTACCTTGGGTGGGAATAGCTGCCCTTCCACGGGAGCTGTGAAGTCACGAAGACTTAGAGGCAAAGGCCTCTAAGGGGTGCAAGGCCTCTGACTTTCTAACCCATTCTTGTGTCTCCAGTAACATCCCTCTAAACTTGGGAACACTTAGGGGGATCTCAGAATTTCTTATGCCTCTTTCCTGAAATGAACTGCCAAGTTTTTGAATAAAGGACGGTTTGAAAGTCACCAAAGCGCTTTCAATTTTGCCAAATGTTGCACTTGTCAGAGAATTTGGCGACCTGGGGTTTGTGGTGCGAATTTTGGGTTTTATCTTCATGCAGGTTTTTATAAGTGTGCACTTATGCCACCATAGAGCCAAAATGTCTTCTTAAAAAATGTCTGTTGAGGATAAATATACCCGTTCTCAAAAACATATTTTCTACTTTTAATGCTTAACGTTAATTTTCTAGTTTTCTACATGCTTTTAATACATGAATTTTAAACACATCCCACAATTCATGTGGGGAACTGGAGAACTTATTCGTAGTCCTTAATTATATTCGATCGTCTTTTTTCCCCCCAAAGTTTATTTATTTTGAGAGAGAGAGAGAGAGTGCACATGCAAGTGGGGGAAGGGCAGGGAGAGGGGGAGAGAGAGAGTCCCACTCAAGCTCCGCACTATCTGTGCAGAGCCCAATGCAGGGCTCCGACTCACAAACCATCAGATCGTGACTTGAGCCAAAGTCAGACGCTTAACCGACTGAACCACCCAAATGCCCCTAGATTTGATCATCTTTAGCAACACTTCCTAACTCTTAAGGGGGATTTAATGGCATTGATAATGAGTTACACACTCTGACATGGGGAGATGACCAGAAGAAGAAACTTCACCTAATTTATGTCAGTTTGCACAGACTTCTCCCTCATAATCATCACTAATTAGAAATGATAAGGGACAATGATTAGAAAGTAAAGAAGAAAAGCCCTCATTTAAGAGAAAGAATAGATCGAAGGCGATCAGCTTTCCAAGAATCTGCCACCAAAGTCACAGTGAAGCTCTAGGATTTGAGATCCGTAAAAGCTGTATCTAGAACGTGCTTCTCTCTCCCCATCGGGATGGTGTGATCTTCAAGGAGTGGAATGAGCAATCACCAGCCTCTGTGTGCTGCTGGTCGGTAGTCCTGGATCCTCTGTGACCTATAAGAAGAGGGCTGGGAGACCAGGAAGACCCCAGCCCCTGGGAGGACTTAAATTTTTATAATCAGTGCTCTTCATATACTCAAAACTCTAATGTATATTTTCTCATGATGAGTCCCTTGGGTAAAAACCAAGAGCTATTGAAATTTAACTATATTAACCACTGGGTACGAAGCTTTCCTCATGAGGATTTAGAAGCCAGAGGCTGGAAAAGGGCCTTCTATAGAATCAAGGTACCTTTCCACCCTCTCCTCAGGTTTAGTTCTGGTTTCCACGGGCCCTTACCTTTTTTATCCTGACAAAACCAGGAGAAACTTTAGGGTGCCCTTTGGCTATTCTCTGAGGCTGAGGACTTCATCAGGCTCCATTCGGTAGGCTTTTGGATAACAGGGATTTGAAATGTCTCCGTGACAGGAAATTCTCACTGTTATATTTGTGCTTTCCTGTTGGACCTAGTGGATTTTGTTTTCATATTATTATTTCATTTACAGACAGGAAAATCATTTGGATCTGGAGTCCTCTTGATAACACTGTTAATGCAATAGCCAGGACTTCCCTGTGTGAACTGTCCGAGCCCGAGGACACTGAATGGCCGTCCTTTCAAAGATCCAGGTGTAGGTTTCAAGGGTGATCACGTGACATCCCATAATCACATTTATGAAAGAGCTAATTAAAAATACAGATGTCTTCGGCTCACAATACTCAGACAGCTGAAATACTGATTAGGTTTTTTGTTTTAATGTGAAAACTGTATCCTCACCTCTCTCCAACAGAAAAACTAATAATAGATACCAAAGCCCAAAGAGGAGGGCCCTCGGTCATTTTTTCTCCCAATAAACGGTATGCTTTGTTTACAGAGAAAACACCTATACTTCTGCAAATTGGTATTTTACAAAAATGCCCTTTTAGATGACTTTGTCTTCTATTTCAGGATGACTCAGATGCACAATGTTGTTGGTATAGGGCAAGAGGGATTTGAAAGGCTTGTAGCTCAACCCTTCCTACAGAGCTGATGGCCATTCAAAAGATGGTCTTGTCCCAAAACAGAGAACCCTGTAGAGTCATTCAGTCTGAAGAAGAGAGTTCCTTGTGCTGCCAACGTCAAGTTGTCTCTGACTCCTGGGAGGCAGAATAAACAGGACGGCCATCATATTAAAAATATGTCTTAGAGATGTGTGGACCTAAGAACTTTGCCCCAATGAGTTAAAAACCCTTTAGAGACATGCTGGGTTTGCCTATATGAACCAGGGCAAATGCATTTCCCCTCTCTGGAAGACAAAAACTTTAGATTTGAATGTATGGCTAAAAATACCAAATTGATGTTCTACCAAAATAATGCCCTGTTAAGGTACAAAGCTATATTAAAAATGCTGATATGACCTTTTGTTAATTTCCTCCCTTCCTCCCTCCCTTCCTTCCTTCCTTCCTTCCTTCCTTCCTTCCTTCCTTTCAGTATACACAACCACTATTTTTGGAGAGCTTGCTGGGTAAAAGGCACCATGTTGGGCATTGAGGCACTTAACACAGAGATGAACAAAACTTTCCCTAGAGGAAGTCCTATGTGGACAAGAATTATACTCTGTGGTCAGTTTGGAGAGTGGACTGGAGGGAGAGTATAACTAGACATCATAAGGTTGGAGAAATGATCCAGATCTTTGCATTATCCTTTTCTACCCAGGGGAGATGATGAAACATCTCTGGGCAGGAAACCTACAAACACTTTCAATGTCCCAGCCCCTTGGAAGGAGAGTGAAGGCAAGGCACAGCTGGGAAGTGGGGGCATTAAGGCTTCCTCTCACATGGATTTTCCTTTCTGGCTCTGTACCCCTATATCCAGCTCTCAGGAAAATTTCATGGGCTTTTTCTCTCTTTTATTTTTTCATTTCAGAACTATTTTTTTGAGCATCTACTAAGGTACAGGCACTTTACCAGGCATTGGGAATTCACCCATGCCTAGGACTGATTAGGCATCCACCCTCATCCAGCTTATAAAACCACATGGTCCTGAGGAACCACATGGTCCTACCCTAGACTTCTAATGGCAATGGCAAGTATTGGCTTTGGGAAAACAAAGAGGAATTTCTCATTATGATGCTACTTCCTAGTCTTTATTTTCTCTAAAAGTTTTCTCCTATCCCTTTTCTTTTCTTCTTTCTTTCTTTCTTTCTTTCTTTCTTTCTTTCTTTCCTTTCTCTTTCTTTCTCTTTCTTTCTTCCTTCTCTCTTTTTTTTTTTTTTTGTTGGAACTCATGACCAAGAATCTAAAGTTCAACTGACGGAGCCACCCAGCACCCCCTTATCAGTTTTCAAGTGCTAAAATATCACTAGCCTTTCTAGTAGAATCCACTGTGGTGAAACGACTCCCTATTAACTTTCTCTCTCTCTCTCTCTCTCTCTCTCTCTCTCTCTCTCTTTGGTCATTTGAACTCTGTTTCATGTTCACCATGAACTTAAGTGTGTATAATGTCAGTTAAATAAGATGTTCTCACAGTAGTCAACAATTACAACCAGACAATGATTTCTGGCTCCTATCCATTTACTAGTCTGCGTGTTCACCCCATATCCCCAAATTTTGTGTTGTACTCGGGAAGTCTCTATCAATGATGTCTAATACAGTGGCCACAAGTGGCTATTGAATACTTGAAACGGGGCCAGTCCAGCTAAGAGGTAGCTGTCGATATCAAGTACACATCAGATTTCAAGGGTTTAATATAAAAAAGAATGCAAAGTATCGTTATCACCCTGTTTATACTGATTACATGTTGGATAGACGGTGTTGTACAAAATACAGTACTAAAATTAGTTCTGCCTCTTTCTTTGTTTTACTTTTTAGAAGGGAGCTCTCAGAAAACTTTAAATTACATAGCAGCCTCATTGCATCTCTACAGGACAGCGTGGCCTTTCTTCCATGCCATACCCCTTACTGATTCACACATGCAATGTTATCGTTAGCTCTTACAGCTGGTCATTTGCTCCCCCCTTCCCCCCTGGCAACATACAGTACGCATTACTGGATGTTTACCAGGCCCCATGCATTGTGATGGATGCTAAGACTACGTTTGTGAAGAAAAAAGGGAAAAGAAAGAAAGCCTTGTGACCTCACAGAGCTTCTGTTGTATAGGAATGCCCAATGGCGTTACGGTGATCACCCCGGCCACACGCTCCGCTGCAGCAGTCATTAGACTAAAGCATTTAGGGAGAAGTGCCACCCGTTCAGATGTGAGTCACATTATGATCGGCCCAGAGTTAATCATACGCCTCATGATCTTAGGGTCTGCGGCATCACCGGTGCAATGTTTCCTGAAGCGGCACAGAAAATGATTGGAAAATCGCTTTGGAAATGCTGAAAAGAAACAGATTGAAAACACGTCCGTGGTCGAAGGTGTTTGGGGAACTTTGGGGGAAAATAAACACATGTCTATTGCACAACTCGCTCTTTCAACGCATCTTTATGAATTACCGACAGGAGGAGACCACGAAACCACGAAGATTCCCTAAGTGGATTTGACAAAGGATTCTGTTTCTCGGCTTCCTGTTTCTCTCAGCAATGCCTTTAGCAATGCTTCTTCACCCTGATACTGGCTCTTCCCCATCTCGGCAACTGAATCCAGTTGGCAGCATTTTTAAAATGACACTTGCAGAATGAGCGTCATAACACCTTCTACGGACTGAATGTGGCCTCCCCCAAATACACACATTTGAGGCCCCAACTCGCCGTGTGACTGTATTTGGGGATAGGGCCTGTGAGGAGGTGAGAAGAGTTGCGGGAGGTCTCAAGGGTGGGGTCATAACCCAGTAGGGCTGGAGGCTCTATAAGAAGAGGTAGAGACCAGAACGCTCTCTCTCTTCCCCTTCTGCGAGGACACAGCGAGAAGGCAACCGTCTGCAAGGCAGGAAGAGAGCTCTCACCAGGAATGAGATCTTGCTGGAACCTTCGTCTCCCACCTTCCGGACTCCAGAAATGAGAGAAGATACATTTCTGTTGTCTAGGCCACTCAGTCTGTGGTGTTCTGTTATGGCAGCCGAGCGACTGAGGAAACCTCCTTTACCCAGCCAGCACTGGCCGGCTGGAACCCCTCCTCACTTGCCTGCTTCACCTCCGGGTTTCCCTCCTCTGAGTTTCTAAGTTTTCATTACTCAAATCTCTGTCCTTTGTTCCTGCAGCCTAGAGGGGGTGGTTACTTCCCGTAGTCGCTACCTGTGGAGACCCCGGGGTCGTTCTCTTTGTCTTTCCAGCTCCTCACCATGTAGTTTGTTATATTGAATTTTCTATGAAAATCACCTGTGTGGTTTCTAACTCCGGACCGGACCTGTCTAATATTATCTTCTTCCTCTCCCCCACTTCCTAGGCTACCAACCGGAGGGGTAAACCAGGAAGTTATTTGACTGAGACCGCAGCACGCTATTCCAACATCAGGTCAGCCAGTGTCTCTGGGTGAGCCCTTCTTACCCTTCAGGAAATCCGGGTCTAAGACGAGGAGCTTCCATGGAAACAAACCTACCACGAGCCTACCCCTGCTGACCTTTCCTGGTGTGCTCAGGCATGAACAGAGAGATTAGGATCTGCCATATTTGGTCTTCTCACTTAAAACCCTGATCCATATGCTTTGACAAAATCGGAAAGATAAGTCTTGCCCACACTTCTATTTGCTGATTGTCCTGGCGATTCAAGGTTGTGACTTCCCCTGTCTGGCTGCTGGAGTAGCTAATCGTGTCTGAAGAGTGAAACCTTCTAACTCAAGGAGCGTTTGGTTCTCAGAACCTGACTGTGGCCTTTAATGCATGTTTGCCCGCCTTTTGTGCATACGTGCATGTCTGTGCGTTGTGGGTCTATCTGTGTCTATGCATGCACATTTGAATACACACGAGCATGTGTTGTGAAGGTGTGTGAATGTGTGCATGGATATGCTTAAGATACACGGAACCGGGCTACTTTTTTATTGCCGTATCTCCAATACCTAGCACAGGGTCTGTGCTAGTGAATGTTCAAAGATACTTGTTGAATAAACAAATGGATGAATTAATGTGTGTTAATGTTAATGCAAAAAAGAATGAAATATGGCCATTGGTCTTGAAGGTAGATCCATCTAGATGAGCTCTAATAGAAATATTATGCAAGCCACACACATAATTTTAAATTTTCTAGTAGCCACGTTGAATAAAATAAAAAGAAATAGGATAAATTAATTTTTAAAATATTTTCAAATTAACCAATATATCCAAAATATCATTACGTTTCTATAATTGATAGAAAATAATTATTCATATAACTTACAGGAAATAATTCTTAGTGATATACTTACATTCTCTTAGTCTTTGAAATCCAGGGTATATTTTCCATGCACAGCACATCTCAGTTAGAAGTAGCCATATTTCAAAAGCTCAGTATCCCCATAAAGCTCATGGCTACATTATTAGTGTAGCTCTTGATAATATCCTATGGGTGGTACAGCATAGTATGAAACACTTTCTATTTTCTATATTGGAAAGTTTGAGATCAGGAGTCTTGGGAAGTGGGGGCTCCCTCTTGAATTTGGAAAACATTGGTTAGGAATATGTATCACTGACACTCTTCAAGTCGCAGCAAAAGTTTACACAGTTCAGCTTACAGCACCTTCCCTATCCTCCCACACCAGCACAGTGGGGGTGAAACACAACCTACGACCCAATTCTGAGGCCCATTACCCTTTCCCTAAAACCCAATCTTCTTGGCTGGAAACCCATCTCCCACTCCGGAACTTGGTCCCCTATACTAGAAAACTAGAGACATCTCTCCCTAGAATAGTCTCCAACCGATCTTTCCTAATTCATGCTTCAAGTTCGGCCATGAAGAAATAAAAAAGTAGAAAACAGAAATATGCACACGTACACCCCCACCCCGTCTACACACACCAGGAAGCATGACTGGCCCTCTTCTTCTCTCTCGTATTCTGTATCCTCCATCTTTCCTCATTACATCTGATATGAGCCACTTTATATAGGAGTCTGATTTTTCTCCCCACTCTTGTCTTGAGCCAGAGATCTCCCAGGTTCACAATCTCTTCACCCACCCGTATCAATACCCCATTTTATGGTTGTGACATTGATAGAAATCCCACATTGGTAGAAAGCTCCATGTTTTCTCTTCCCCCCTCCTCCCTATCTCTGTTATTAGATGAGATGGACTCTTGGAGATGGTTCCATTGGCTTCAGACCATCTACCCATTATACTCTTCTCAGTGTCTCTTTCAATTCTCCAAACTAGAGTCATTTGTAACATATAGGCAGTTAAAAACAACAACAACAAAAAAAAAACCACAAAAATCCCACACAAACTCCATATTTTTCATTAACGTATACTGTTAACTATGCCAGTAAATTATGGATAATTTAATTTAATTTAGGCTTAATGGCAACGTTTCCCTCACTAATGAAATGGTTATTTGTTATTAGGAAAATATTTATTGAGGTGGAATTGTGTGATCTCTCACATCACTATTAAACCTTGTTAAACCATTTTTAATTTCAATTTGGGTTTAATTAAGATTCATTAAGCATTTTATTAAATCCAAATTAAATCAAAATGGAAATGGGGTTTGCCAAGGAAAGATGGTGGTGCCTTTCCTTTGCTCTCCATTCTTTCAAAATGCCACAGTTACAGAAGTACTTGGGAGGAAGTTGGGCTCCTTTATTATGGGTAGAACAGAAAGAGCACAGACTGGGTCACAGATTGATCAGGGTTCAAACTGAGGAAGTGCTACTGGCTCACAATGAGACCTTGGATGAGTCAGATCATTTCTGTGATGATCAACTTACTCCATTAGAAGATAAGGATTGCAGGTGTATCTGGCTGGCTCAGTTGGTTAAGCGTCTAACTCTTGATCTCAGCTCAGGTCTTAATCTCAGGATTGTGAGTTCAAGCCCCATGTTGGGCTCTGTGCTGGGCATGAAGCCTACTTAAAAAAAAATAATAAGATGAGGATAGCAATATTAGAGTGGTCGTGGGGGTGGATGGGCAAGGATTAGGTACAAAATGGATATTTACATCTCATTTCCTGTCAGGTATCTGCAACTCCCTAGAAAAATGGAACTAAATAAATAAGTTCTTAGAAGAAGTAGAAGAAGAAGAAAGAAAGAAAACCATGACTTTAAAAAGTGGTACATGCATGAAGTTGTCCATTGGAAGCCTAGATTCAAAAGAGGGTATAGGTGGAACAAAAGCAGGAGAGTCGATTAGACTTTGATGAACTGGGCCTTGGAAAAGACTGGACCAAGAATACAGGAGCTGCGGCTAAATGCAGGTCAAATGGGATGGGTCTCGACCACCTGAAAACTCAGAGAGAGGGCCTCCCCTTGGGAATGAAAGTAAGTTCATGGCCTGGATTTTGGGGAGGAGTTGGTTAAAGTGAAGCCTGAATGGCATGGATAGCTCTTTCCTGGCCCAACCCAGTAGAACTCAGAGCTACACCCTAGTCCCATGTAAATAAGTGGGCAAATAGCAGTGTTCATTTGTCCAACAGGCTACTGCTGTGGACTTCCTCGGTGCTAGGCCACATGTTAGGGATATGGTGGTCAACAAGAGTTTCATGACCTAATGATACAGACATGCCAATAACACACTCCAAACTAATCGTGTCATATTTTGGACTTGAATAATGTGCTGTGCTAAGGAGACTGTGTAATGTACTGACTATTAGAGACCTACTGTATGTGACATCAATTTGATCTCTGATTCAGAGCGTCTGAATTCCACTTTAAATCTCTACTTAGCTGTTGACTCAACCCAGTCCTTGATTTCAATTTCACTTGAAGTTCCCAGGAAAAGCCCCTTTCCTTAATGCCCCATCATTTAAGTGAGTCTCTATTACCCCCATTCAGGTGATGTGGTCGGGATGTACCTCTTCGAATGGAAGGATTCACCCTTGATTTGACTTTTCCTTCTCCTGGAGTGAGTTCTTCAGAAGCAGGAACAGGTCTTTCCCTTTGACATATCTCATCCTTTGACTGCAACCTTTTGCCACCTTAATATCTAAAGATAGTTTCTACACATATGATCCTAGAGGAGACTCTCACTTCCAGTACTCTGCCCTGCTCTTCAAACACTAAGTGATCAGAATGGGAGGAAATCAAGACTCTCAGTAATCTATACAGACCAAACAGAGCAAGGGGTAGCCCCTGAATGACTCCTCCCTTGGAGAAAACCAGGTATTTCCTTTCATCAGCCTAGCACACACTCATGTACATATATGCATGTATATATGAGCATAGAGGTACATGTACATACATGTTCATTTTGCTGAATAACTTTCATTTGCCCCTCCAGATCCATTCTCCACCCATTCCCACCCTGGTCTATGACTCAGAAGTCTGATCATTATGGACAACCCCAGTGGGTTCTCTTGACTTCTGGTTTTTTGATTAAGGGCAGCCAATGGGGAGTCCCAGCAGGAATGTTCAGAGGGGAAGAAGTGGGATGGAAGCTTGCAATTTCTCATTGCCCTTCCCATGAGTACCAAGTCTGGCTGCATCCGTGGGCCAAGATGGCACTTCCTTCCATAGGGTTCTTTCTCTCCAGAGGGCTGCTCCCTGCCCTTATCCTTTCAGGAGTATGGTGATAGCAGAACTCTATTGTTGCTATCCCCAGGACACTGCTCTGTCCTTTGTGGTTTCTCTGCAGCCTTGGTAAATCATTTTTATTAAACTCTTTTTAAGTTTCCCAATTTGAGTGTGCCAAATGCTTTCTGCCATGGCCCCAACTGAGAGGTACACATAGACATGCTCAGATCAAAGGTCCCACCCAGGGCATAACTAGACTGTCTTTATGGAAACCAGGAACATTAATTGTCCTAGTGGCCAGTCAAGATGTCTTCAGCTGTGTTACTAGTCTATCTGAGACATAATAAAAGTTCTGGAAAGATCAGCAGGTGGATTTAGCCCTTTGCTAGGCCTTCCTGCTCTCAGGGGCAGACCGGGCTCTCTGAGTTTCAAATACCTCCCTTTGTCTTCATTCCAGAAACGGATTGAACCAAGTGGCCCAGATGGAAAGCAGAAATCCAGACAGAGGGTTGTGGAAGAGGAAACTTAAAAATAACTGAACAACTTAAAGAAAACAAGCAGGGATTTATTGGAAACAACTGCCTCAAGAGGGAAAAAAAAATACTCCGGCTTAAGAATAAAGAAGATGAGAGGACACAAAAACAAGCCAGATGAGAATCACTGGAAGGAAAACCAGAAAGAAGCAAGAAGGGGAACAGTCCTGCAGAGAATTGGTTGAGGGAATAGAGGTCCAGGGCAGCCTGGCCTCTCTTCCTTTTATGCAGGAACGGGCCATGGCGGGTGTAGGTGCTGGAGTGTGTGCTCTGCTACTAAAAAACCATAGATGGAGAGTGGGGCGCACAAGAGAATATTGTGAGTGTCTCCTTACCGGTGCGAAGTGTCAGGAAAGCCAGGCCATCTCTCCATAGGGTGGGATGGATGCTGACTTTGTGGGGACAAGCCCCCAGGCCGGCCTGGCACCCCGGGCCACACTTAGCCAGGGACCAGCCGGGGAGAGAGCACCGGGAGGCCTGGCCATCCATTCCACCTCCAACCCGGACTCACTAGCTATGAGGCCGGAGGAGTTGTCCAACTTCTTTGTTTCTTTATATGCAATAGAGCAGACAACTCATGAGGTAGTTCTGGGGATAATAATAATAATGATGATATAAAGAGGCATTGCTTGTGTGGTCTAGTATAAAATTAGGACTTTGAAAATTCATTTCCCTCTCTCCATCCCTTTCTGTTCTTCCATGTTCTTTCCTTCCTTCCCCTTTGGGTCTTGTGGTAAAGCTCCATTTCCATATTTGACACTATTGCCATCAGTGGTGGTGGTGATAGTATTATTATTTTTTTATCCATGTCATTGTTGTTGGTATTGCTGCTATGCAATTTTCTTCATTCTGCTTTTTTTTTTTTTTTTCGGAAAACCGCTGCCCTGAATTCCCTCTCGCAAGGTCCCTGCCTGGAGAATATTCTCCCCTGCGTGCCCCGCCCTGTGTCCTGTGTCTGTACCCTCTATGGGCAGGGATGATCGGGGCACTGGCCATTATCCCACCGATTATAATCCTAATCCTTGCTGGGAGGGACCCACTATGAAGAGGGACTAGCCTCTCTCCAGGCTTTTCCACTCCTGGAGTCCTGGGACCAGCTTTTGGGTTTTAGTGCACTGTTTTGTCTTACTTTTCAACCAATCCATTAGCAGTAGACCGAACAGAAGGTGGGGGGGGGGGGAGTCAAGAGTAATATCTCCAAAAGATACAGTTTAATTTCGTTTTGTGCTTGTTGGTACTGGCTGTTCTTGCTAATCAGTCTGTCCATGTCTAGAGCTCAGGTTGAATGTCATTGCCGATATGACTATTGATAACAAAGGCCATCTTTTCAGGGCAACGAGTCTGAGATGGCATCCCCCTGTAGCTGACTGGATCAGGCAACGGACATAGAGGCTACGGAAAGGCCTCCATCTGCCAACTTGGACACATGCTTTCTTTTTCCAGCCCGGTCGAACCCTCTCATCTGTCCGCTCTGATGATAAGCCTTGTTAAGGCTCGAGCTTTCATCTGCCTGGGTGGTATCAGGATTTGGGGGACATGTGGCCTCAGTGCTTGTGTTTGGGTGGCATATGGCTGTGAGCCTCTGCTGAAGTAAACAGGTTTTATGAAATAGACAAGGATGACAGTAAAGATAAAAAACATGAAAACTAGTTGTGTAGGGCATCCCCTCTGCCACCCATGGAGTGGGGGACTCTGGCGAAATGATGTCTGACTCTTACAACAACCACAGAAGTTAGGGACCATTAGTCCATTTCTTAGATAAGGAAAGAGGCCCAAAGGGTTGGATATTTTCCCCAAAGTCACATGCCCTACAGCTAGCAAGAAACAGAACTGAAATTTCCTTTATATTTTGTTTTCCCTCTCTCTCGGGTGTATGCGTGTGTTTATGTGCGTGTGCACACATTTGTGTTGTCTCTCGATTAAAATATTTTGGGTGCCATTTTTCTCTTTGCCATGCATTAAGTACCTGTCATAGTCCCCAAGAGAAGTGAGAGAAGAAGGAAAGACAAAGGTAAGTGGGGGAGCACTGGTCTTGCTAGAACTGCCCACTCCGGGAGAAAGGGTCTCACACCTTCTAGATGTTAGATCCAGGCCACAGTATTATTGAGACTACTCTACACTCCTCCCCCAAAGCTGTTTTCCATCTGTTCATTCAACAAATATTCACTGAGCGATGAAATGATTAAAAATCCAGGCTCTGGAATCAGACTGGCTGAGTATGTGTCCTAGCCCCCCCACCCCCCCACTTTATAAACTTTGTCAACCTTGAGTAAGACACCAAAGTGCTTTCTTCAGGCTTTATTTACCTCTTCTGTAAAATGGGGTCAACAATGGGTAAGTGCTGTTGGGATTAAATGTCTGCCAAGTACTTAGCACAATCGCCCAGCACATAGGTCATGAAATCAAAGATGTTTTGACCTCTGGAAGACGTCTACGTCTGCGTGTATGTATTTGAGAGAAGCAGGGAGAAACTGGAATTTTTATATGGCCCCCCCTCTATGTGACTCCTTGTTTCTATTTACATGGCTATAGGCAAGTCACTAGTCTCCCTGACCCTCAGCTTCCTCATTTCACGGTATGAGACTTCAGTAAGTATGTAAAACATTCAAAACCATTCTTGAATAAATGTAATTGCTCATTGAAATGCTGTTTTCCCTTCTTTATCTCTTGTTTTATTAATCCACCAGGGCTGCAGATCCAGGGACATGTATTAGGGTTTTCAAGAAGCCATTATGAATTCTCTCAACTATAGCCAGGAATGTTGTCCAATGGGGACAATGTGTCAGGGGGAGGGGGTACAGAGTCATAAGATATTCATTGACTTTTCTGAGAAAAATGAGCTCAGGAAAACCAAATGTTGGCCACTTTTCCCTTCTGACACCTCATCTTTCTCTCAAATTAAGCTAAGCTGGTGACCAGGCTCTGGCATGGAGCGGGCCCCTCCCCTGCTATAGCCAGATCTAGAGAAATGAGAAAAACAGCCAGGATGAGGCCACAGGAGTGACTCTCATGCTGGCTTCATCCAGGGACAAAGGGCTCAGTCCCTCCATCCCCTCTAGGTATCACCCAGGAAGTAAAAATTAAAGACATGACTTTAAGTCTAAGTGAGTCCACTGTGGAAAGTTCTCCAAAGGCGAAAGGGATCTATTTGATTTTTTTAAATAAACTTTTTAAATTTTAGAAGAACTTTAAATTTACAAAAACATCTCAAAGTTAATGCAGAGAATTCCTGGGTATCTTTTCACCCAGCTTATTATAATATTAACATCTTATGTAACCAAGCACATTTGTCAGAACTAAGAAACCACCAGTGGTTGGTTTACTATGGTTAATTACTATTAACTAAACTCCAGACTCCCTTTGGACTTTGCCCGTTTTTCCATTATTGTCATTTGTTTTTGTTCCAGGATCCAATCCAGGATTCCACATTGCATTTAATCTATTTGATGTTTAATGTGTCAGTATTTACCTTTCTTTTAAGTTTATTTATTTATTTTTGAGAGCAAGAGAGAGAGGCAGAGGGGGGGGGGGGAGGAGAGAGAGAATCTCAAGCAGGCTCCACGCCGCCAGCATAGCACCTGATGTGGGACTCAATCTCACAAACTTGAGCTGAAATTGAAAGTCAAACACTTAACTGGCTGAGCCACCCAGGCACCCCAGATCTCTTTTGATCTAGAGATCTCTGTGTCTACTAAAATAAGTCTGGAGTTTGAGCTCTGACTTTAACATCCTCCCTTCTAGAACAGACTACCCCCAGCACCTTCATCTTGGTCATATCCGAAGGATGTGGTCAGGATGCTCAGATTCTACTTGATGCCTTTATGAGAAAGTGTTTTGACTTTTTATCCTCACCTGGGTGGTTAACTAATAAATTCCCTTGCCTATGGAATGCATTGATTTTGTGCTGGGCAGCATGCTAAGTGTTTGCATAGATTATCTAATTCAATTTTCATAGCATCCCTTTGAAATTGGTACTATTATTATTAGTATTTTCTAGATGAAGAGACTGGGTTTCAGGGAGGTTTATAACTAGCCCAAAGTAAAACATTTAGTAAATGGTAGGAGCAGGATTTCAAAGACAAATTTGTTTTCTCTAACGTTTCCATCTTAAGACCTCTGCCTTGTGAAGCTCTGCCCTAGAATTCCTAGTTTCTCTTCCGCATATCTAGTGGAATGGTTAACAAGGCTGATGGATGGTACCCTTAGTTAGAAGGCCCTCAGGATTAAATGCTTCAGAGCCTCAAGAGGAAAATGTCAGTGGCTCCAGCTGATGGATCTAAAATAGCTAGCAAATCCTGAAGTGATCTAGAATGTGGGTGTAAGAGCTTATCTGCATGATATCCCTCCCTCCACAGATACACCCTTATTAAAAAAAAGCCTGACAGTTTATCTCCCGAATGCCCAGAATTCTATGCACACATTCCACCCCCACCCCCACCCCCAGTACTGTAGGTGTTCCTTTGGGAAGAGTAGAAACACACAGTCAGCCAAGGAAAGCTCAGAATCAGGGTGTGGAACATCTGAGTTGAGCATAGAGGACTCGCACTGAGCACTCAAGGAAAGGTCAGGGAAATTGTGCAATCAGGCTGGAGACTCATTTAATCAACTTGGGGTACAGGGTGTGTGTGTGGAGCCATGTGTAAATCCATTTCAAAGAGACAGAGGTAGGACAGATACAATTGTAGATTTTTAGACACTCTTAGGTGCAAATCAGTTCATTCATTTATTCACTCATCCATTCATGGAACAAGCATTTATTATGTAAGTTTGATGTGCCAGGCCCTGTGCCAACACAGGTTTCTGGTCCTGGTCTGTGTTTCAAGACTTCAGTTAAATCTTATACGGGTATAGCTCAAGAAACTCATCTTTTTGGAAATTAACAACCATCTTTTCACTTTTGTCAAGGGAAAGAAGAAGCTAGTTTCTAAGAGATGTAAAGGACCAGAGAATTCATTTCAGAGCACTTTGCAGGGTGTCCCATTCCTGGTAGCAGAAAAAAAAACATGGCCCTGCTGTCCTTTGGTGATCAAGAACTCCTCAGGGTAGAGCAAATGCGGGGACTCTGGGGCCATCTGAGGTTTTTGGTACTGCATCCTCTCTCTCTTCCTTCCTGTGTAGATCAGGAATCAGGATGAAAACGAGAGAGGCACATTTAAGTGTCAGGATAAGGTGACGTGTCTGGAGAGGATGCCCTTGGTGTCTTCTGGGCGGGCCCATGATGAACCCTGTCAGGAAGATATAGAACAGGTGTGCTCTGATATGCATGGACCATCACCACTAAACTGGACAGTGTTCGCACTAATAGGGTTGAACCACAAGACCATCAACAGGAAGGACACACACTCTCTTGGGAAACACCCACTGTAGCAGTCAAGAAGGGAATAGAGTCACTTGAGAAAGCCAGAGTGGTGAGGAGTAGGCGGAGCATAGTATCCACACTGCTCCTTTATATCTTCCAGAAACAAAAGATGTACCGACAATTCCGCTGGCATGTGAACTGTGCCCAGAGATGGGCACTTCCTAGGCAGGCTGGTTGAGAAGGGTGCTAAAGGTGAGAGAATCTTTTCCTTACCTGGAAGTCAGGTATGCCCTGAAGGAAGGAGAGCAGAAGGAAGGATTGGAGCAAAGGAGAGGGAGGGAATAGAGGGAGCATCTGTCACCCGTCTGCTTTGGGCTCAGTAGGATGTTCCAACAGGGCCCACACTGGGAAAGTTCAGGTGCATTTGAAGTTTTCTACTTGGCTCTGTGAGATGGGATGATGCTAAGGAGAGACTGTTCAGCTGGATGTCAACAAATATTTCCCTCCTAGGAAGATAAATTTGAGCAGGGGCTGGTGTTCACAGGAAGTGGTTTATGCCCTGTAATTTGTGTAAAAAAGAAAAATAAAAAATGGCTAGGAGGCACATGTGAGGGGCAAGCTGTATCTGGTTTTGTCTGCTGGGTCATGTGAGCCTGGGAGGAGCCAATAAGGATTAAGCTGGGCTCTGGGTTCAGGGGATTGGGCTGGTTGATTGGTGATACCAGGATCGGTGGCCCCAGTGCCCTTCTCAATCAGGAATTTACAAGAAGATTGGCCTGACATAGCTTTCGTTTCTTGAGGTTTCTGGTCATCCTTTGACTAAAATCTCTGTGACTAGTCTGGGCCTTGGTGGGTTCAGCGCTGGAATACAACCAGTAATTTGACCAACAGACAAAACTGGCCAGAAGGCATAGCAAAAACTAGCATCACAGAGATTCATGATACTTGTTATTCCCCATCATTCCAGAAACCATGCTAGACTTCAGTAGTCCATCATGGCCCTCCTACTGTGCTCAGGTATAACCTCACGATCCTTAGTAGGACAGAGTTCCAGAGAGCCATATTATTCACTGGATGCCCTGAAGATGAAATCTGCTAGCCATCTTGGAGAAAGAGGTAGCGAGGGACAATGGGACACTGCCAAGCAACAGGGGGCATTAATTCATTCACTCATCTCTGTATTGATTAGTTCACAAAACATTTGCTAAGAATCTATGATATACTGAGCTTCCCGCTAGACACTAGGGACCATGAAGATAAAGTTTCATCTCTATTGTACACGATCCACTATGGGAGAGAGAGAGAGAGAGAGAGAGAGAGGACAGGAATCTTTCAAATAGGATTTCAAACATGTTGCAGGAACAGAGGAGGCTGTGGCCACCACTACATGGGGGTTGCAGGTTTCACAGAGATGGTGACATTTGAGCTTGGTCATGAATGACTCAAAGAATGAATGGGAATATGGACAAATAGAGTTAGTGCAGTTGGCAGTCTAGAGGAGAATTAATATCTGGAGATATTACTCTTCTTAAACATTTCATAGGACATGCTTGGTCAAATGAGATAATTTTTTCATTCGTAACTAGTCAGACTGACTTATAACCACAAATGACAATCTAATAAGTAAGATGGAGAGAAAGATCCAGGAAAGGGGGGAAGAGAGAAAGAGAATTACTTCTTTGAAAGCCTCCTAAAATGATCAAGAGTTAATCCAAAGCTGCCCTCCATAAAAAAAAAAAATAGGAAGGGGGGGATATTATTTTCTATGTTAGCAACAGCCATTGAATAGGACATGTAGGTTGACTTTCTCTTCCCATCATCCATTCAATCGTTTTTTTAGAAATCCCACATAATTGCCTTCTGGGGAACCATATCTTTTACTCTAAGCCCATATGATTTGGGGGCTCCAGCTCTGACTTCAGGATGCAAGATGTCACCTGAGCTTTAGTCAATCAGATCATTGAATTTTGTTATGACTTACTGAAAAAAAATTATTTATTTATTTTTGAAAGAGACTGGGGGTGGGTGGAAAGAGAGAGAGAGCTGGGGAGGGATAGAGAGAAGGAAAGAGAGACTCCCAAGCAGGCTTTGAGCTGTCAGCATAGAGCTGGACACAGGGCTTGATCTCACCAACCATGAGATTATGACATGAGCCAAAATCAAGAGTTGGCTACTTAACCAACTGAGCCACCCAGGTGCCCCAATTATGACTTACTTTTATACCCAGTACGACAATCTGAACATTTTAACTGGGTTGTATAAATCATTTACATGGTGTTCATTAATATGGTTCAATTTAAATCCACTCTCTTGCTCTTTGTTTTCTGTCTTATCTCATTGTTCTGTTTGTTATTTCTGCTTTCTTTTGTGATAATTGAGTACTTTTTCCGATTTCATTCTGTTTTCTTTAGTATTAACTATAAATCCTTTTTATTATTTTATTTTACTCATTGCTTTAGGGTTTACATTACACATCCTAAACTCATCACAATCCACCTTCAAGTAATATTATACATTTCATGTATAAGAACCTTAAAATAGTATACTTACATTTCAATCCTTTGGGCTTTTGTGCTATTGTTATAATACATTTTACTTTTGTGGAAGTAATAAATCATGCACTTCATGCTTATTATTTCAACAGTCAAATATATTTTAAGAATTTAAATAATAACAAAATTTTATATGTCTACCCATATAGCTATTTCTTGTGCTATTTATTTCCTTGTTTAAATCACATGTGGTAGGCAGAATAATAGCCCCTCAAAAATGGCTGTGTCCTAACCCTCAGAACCTAAGAATATGTTTTCTTACATGGCAAAAAGGACATGGTGGATGCTATTGAGCTTAAGAATGTTGTGATGAAGAGTGCCTAGGTGGCTTAGCCGGTTAAGCATCTGACTATTGATTTCAGCTCAGGTCATGATCTCAGAGTTCATAAGATCGAGCCCTGTGTCAGGCTCTGTGATGACAGTGTGGAGACTGCTTGGGATTCTCTGTATCCTGCTTGGAATTCTCTCCCTCCCTCTCTCTGTGCCTCTCCCCAATTTGTAGTCTCTCTGTCTTTCTCTCTCAAAATAATAAACTAAAAAAAAAAAAAAAAAAGAATGTTGTGATGAGAACATTATCCTAACTGGACCCATTCTAATCACATGATTCTCTATAAGTTAAGAATCTTTCCTGGCTGAATTCAAAGGCTGAGGTTAAAGGGAGATACCTCTTTAAAAGAATGGTCAGAGAGTTATAACATCATTGACTTGAAAATGGAAGATAGGGTCATGAGCCAAGGACCTTCTAGGTCCTTTGTGAGGTCAAGAGTAACCTCTAGAAGCTGGAAAAGTCAAGGAAACAGATTTTCCTCTTGAGGTTCCAGAAAGGGACACAGCCATTTCGGACTTTTGACCTGTATTACTGTTTTTTTTCTTTTAATTTTTTTAAATGTTTATTTATTTTTGAGAGGGACAGAGACAGAATGCAAGTGGGTTAGGGGCAGAGAGAGGGAGACACAGAAGCAGAAGCAGACTCCAGACTCTGAGCTGTCAGCACAGAGCCCGAAACGGGGCTCGAATTCACAAGCTATGAGATCATGACCTGAGCCGAAGTCGGACGCTCAACTGACTGAGCCACCCAGGCGCCCCTATATTACTATAAGTTAATAAATTAGTGTTGCTTTAAGCCACTAAGTTTGTAATATGTATTTTTTACAGCAGCAATAGAAAAGTGATACATCATGTATTATCGGTGTAGATATCATCCCCACATGGGTGAAATTGGTTGTTGGGAGGCAAAACTATTATTTTTAATGTAGAAAGCAGAGATAATATACTCCATACATAAGCAGATGTACAGTGTATCTGAGATATTAAAATTATATGAGGTGGAAATTAGGGAAAAAGTCTAAAAAGACTCCTTAGGGGGATAATAATAAAAAACAGTTGGGAAACAAGATGCATATTTACATCTGGTATAGCTTTTCTTCTGCCTGAAGTATTTCTTTTATCATTTATTGTTGTGTAACTTCACCATCTTGAGGTGATTCAGTGTTTTTATGTCTGAGAAAAATCTTTGTTTTGCCTTCATGTTTGAAAGATATTTTTGCTAGGTATAGAATTCTACATCAACAGTTATTTTCATTTCAGTACTTCAAAATGTTGTTCCATTGTCTTTTCTATGTGTTTCTGATATGAAATCTTCTGTAATCTTTATGTTTCCTCTTTTGTGTTTAACATGTCCTTTTCTTTGGGTAGCTCACAATTTTCTCTTAGTCATCAGCTTTGAGAAATTTGATTAGGCTGTGTTGTGGTATACTTTTCTTTGCATTTCTATGTTCTAGGGTTTTCTTTGCATGTCTATGTTTTAGAGCTTCTCATACCTGTATATTGATAGATTTAATAAAAGTTTCCATTGTTTCTTCAATTATTTTTTTTCTGCATCCTCCTTTCTCCTCTGCTAAGTACTCTGCTTTAGTGTACATTGGGTCACTTGAAATTGTTCTACAGATCACAAATGCTCTTTTCATTTTTCAATTTTAATTCCAGTATAGCTAACATACAATTATATATGTTTCAGATTTATAATACAGTGATTCAACAATTCTGTACGTTACTTAGTGCTGATCATGATAAGTGTACTCTTAATCCTCTTTACCTGTTTCGCCCATTCCCCTACCCACCACCCCTCTGGCAACCATCAGTTTGTTCTCTACAGTTAAGAGTCTGTTTTTTGCTTTGTCTCTTTGTTTGTTTTGTTTCTTAAATTCCACATATGTGTGATATCATATGGTATTTGTCTTTCTCTGACTGACTTACTTCAGTTAGCATTATACCCGTTAGATCCATCCATGTTGTCGCAAATGGCAAGATTCCATTCTCTTTATTTTTTTAAATTTATTTGAGAGAGAGAGAGAGTGAGTAGGGGAGGAAGTGACAGAGACAGAGAGAGACAGAGAGAGAGAGAGAGAGAGAGAGAGAGAGAGAGAGAGAGAAAGTACACACACACACACACACACACACAAATGTATATATATGTATATATAAATAAATATATATACATATATATATATATACTACCTCTTCTTTATCCATTCATCAGTTGATGGACACATGGACTACTTCCATATCTCAGCTATTGTAAATAATGGAGCAATAAAAATAGGGGTGCATAGATATTTTAGAATTAGTGTTTTTGCATTCTTTGGGTATTGCATACCCCATAGTGTGATTCCTGGATCATCAAGTAGTTCTATTTCTAATTTTTTTCTGAGAACCCTCCATACTGTTTTCCTCAGTAGCTGCACCAGTTTGCATTTCCCCCAATGGTCCACAAGGATGCCTTTTTCTCCACATCCTCGCCAACACTTGTTGTTTCTTGAGTTGTTGATTTTAGCCATTCTTATAGGGGTGAGTTGATATCTCATGGTAGTTTGATTTGCATTTGCCTGATGATGAGTCATGCTGAGTATCTTTTCATGTGTCTGTTGGCCATCTGGATGTCTTCTTTGTAGAAATGTCTGTTCATGTCATTCTTTTCATTTTTAGGACTTTTTAATATGTCCAGTTTTGGAATAAATTTCTATTTCTATGTCTGTAAGTTTACTAATTGTTTTCATTTATGTCTCGTCTAGACATATTGTCACTTTTTCTTGGAAACATTTCAGACTAGACTAGAAATTTGATTTGGTTAATATTTATATCTTACCTGTCTCTGATTTTTTTAAACATATGAACTAGAGTTATAATAACTTTTAATGTAATTGTCTGCTAATTATAACATCTGTGTCAATTCTGTAAAATTTCAATTGATTGATTTTTCTCATTTTTTTAATTTTTTATTTGCATGCCTGATAACTCCTAGTTGAATTGCAGACATTATGAAGTATACTACATTAAGGGTTTGATATATGTATATTCAGACAGATAGATGGATAGACAGATCTTTTGAATCTTGCTTTTAAGATTTGTTTGGGTGAGGTGAAAGTAGGGTTTATTTTAGGACTAATTTTCTCTCATTACTGAGGCAACACCTTGTGTTGAGAAGGAAACTCAAGATCTCTTTGAGTTCAGCAAGAACACGTGTTGTTATTATCAGCTATGTTTTTTTTTTTAATTTTTATAATGTTTATTTTTGAGAGAGAGAGAGAGAGGATGTGGGGGCAGAGAGAAGGAGACAGAGAATCTGAAGGAGGCTCCAGGCTCTGAGCACAGAGCCTGACACGGGGTTCGAACTCACAGACCGTGAGATCATGACCTGAACCAAAGTCAGATGCTCAACCGACTGAGCCACCCGGTCACCCCTATTACCAGATATGTTTACCATGGGTGGGAGATGGGAGTGACAGGATACATAGTCATCACATGTAACTCATATTATAGAAAGTAATGTGACAAAAGACAAAGAATATAGCATCAGAGAACAATGGATGTCTTGAAATTTTCCCAAGAAGTTGGGATACTCCCACTAGGAGAGTAGGGAAGATGTCTTCGATTATTACCCATGTTTTCAAGAAAGTAAGATTCAATGAAGTTAAGCGACTGTTTAAGGTCCATCAGATTTAAATGCAAGAACCAGGATTTGAATCACATTTAGACTGGTGTTACCATTTTTTAAATTGCCAATAAATAGGAGATGGCAGCAAAATGACAGACAATTAATGGGATATTTGGGGCCTTACAGGAGTTTGTCACTGTTCCCCAACAACATTATGTGGGCTGCTGTTTCATCTACTTATTCTCAGACAGGACAAAATATGGAAAAGGGACCTGTTATGACCAGATCTGGGAAAAGGAGATGGAGAAAGTATGGGAATGGCAATGTGTGGCTCTGATGAGAGTGCCAGAACTTATGAAAAAAAAAAAAATCATCAGAGAAGTAGAGGAGGTGCACAGGCACTTTTTAAAGGCACATCTGGGCTCAAAGTTTTTAGAAAAGATGCCTTAAATCATTATCAGCATATGCTTTGAGCATGGTCAAAGGGAGGTGAGGGCGTATAAATAAAGGCCATTACGCCAACAACTTGGTCCTTTTTTTCAAATATCATAACTAAGACCTTGGTGGGAGAAAATCATACTTGGGCATATTTTTCTTTTGATTGTATGTTTTTTATTCTAGAATCCCCTGTGTAAAACCATTCTTTCCCCTCTCTGAGTGTTCTTTGTGTATGGAACTGCCGCTGTCAGTGTCCCACCCCCTTGTAATTGTTATGAGTCCATGGGATGCACACATAATCACAGAACCAATCAGAATCCTCCCTGGGGTGAAAACACAGATGCAGAGACACAGGAGACCAGCCAGCTCCCTTTGAGTCTAACGTCGACCCAAAGTAGGGACATGGAGTCCTCCAGTAAGAATGGAGCGTTTCCACATTCAAACTATAAACATCATCTCATTTTGTATAGGTGTCTCTGTAGGAGCACCCAACTGGGGAAATGTGACCATAGGCCACATTCCCCACTGCCTGGCCCCAGACCTTGCCAACACGACAGCCTCCATTAGAGCATGCCAAATCAGAGACAACCTAGTGCAGCCGTTAAGAGTAGGAGGCGCATTGTTCAAAAGCTCTGTGATCTTTGACAAATTTACTTTTTTGGGGAAAAAAAAATACCCTGTTTTTAAGCATCTACTACACTCCAGGGTCTATTTTCGACACTTGATATAAAATGATGACTAGGATGGCCAGTCCCAGCTCTCATGGAACTTCTATTCGGGTTAGACAAGCAGAAGACAAATAACAAATACGTTAATCCAACAGTTATATAATGTTTCTGTGCCTTAGTTTCTTCCCTCATCTGTGAAACGGAGGTGGTGACAACACCCACCTTGTATTGTAAGAGTTAGGTAACCCAGGGTGGAGGGGATGGAAAAGATCTCAGCCTTTTTTATCGCTGTTTATCATTGTTCCCCGTGTATCTTCTCCTTGTGAAAGGTTGGATTCTAGAGGTCTAGCTCAGTGAGGCTCTGGATCTCAATAGGCCTGAGTCAAAAGAATTCTGCAAGGGGCAGGCCTAAGACAGGACACCTTTCGCATACTCTAAACACAGGCCCCAAGCCAGTTCTGCCTGGTCGTGGTCTTCCAGGATGCACAGGAAGTCCTCACTCATTTCTGACTTGCCTACAGGAGGAGGTGAGAGAGGCCCTGGGCCTTGGCTTTACCCTTCAGTTTCACCATTCAACTTTGCTAGCACTGCCCTCCCATATCTCTTACCCCAAGGCCTGGGAGCATGGTCTTTGGTGCCCAGTGGCCGTCTAGTTGTGCCTCCAGGTTCAGACGTTACTATCCCTGCTTTTTCTGGTTTTCATTTCCTTTTCTTGTCTGCTAGGCTTTTGAAATGCATATTGCAGCCACTTGTTGCCCTGTTTTCTAAGCTGCCTTGAACTGCCGCCAGGGGCTGTTGCCAGAGGAGCTAATGACTAAGTCACTCTCCTTTCAGCCTCTGGCAGGACTGGGAATTCGCTTGAGGATGGGGGTGGGCAGCAAAGGCCCAGCCATCCTGAACCAATCATGAAACCACAATAAAAGTGCCGACCAGGGAGTAAGTCACTGACTCTCAAAGCCCAGCGCTGAGCTCAGCTTGGAGGTGATGACCAGGCAGAGGGTGCTCTGGTTTGTTCCTGCGGAACCACATCAGAGGCAAGAGACTTGGGCAGAAAGGCAGGCCCATCAGAGCGGCCTTGTGGGGGATCCCAGGGTCAGCGAGAAAGAGATACTCACTGTGTTTCTGAGCCAGGAAAGGTCACAGAAGAGCAGAGAATCACAGGACGCGAGCCAGCACAGGCAAACCCAGGTGAAGCATATTACAAACGATCATAATAAACTAGCTAACACCCACAGAAAACTTACTTTGTGTCGGGCTTTATCTTAAGCACTTATAAAGTACTATGTCATTCGGTCCTTCCAATATCCCTGTGTGGTAGGCTTTACTATTATTCCCACATTCAGAAGAGGAAACTGAGACCTCAAGAGATTTTAGCTGGTGGTGGATAGCCTGAGGTTTTCCCACTGATCCTCTCACCTGGACAATTACAATGTCCCCCCCCACCCCACCCCCACCCCCCACCAACCGGTTGTCTAGCTTTCTAAATGCTTTTCCCAGATGGTTCATCGGCTCAAATGTATCCAGCACTTGTACTGAGTTTTATCATCAATTACATGATGTTAGAAGTGGATCCTTCCCTGCTCCAGCCTCCAGATGAGATCTCAACCCTGGCTGACACTTTCGATTGCACTTGGAGACATCACGAAGCCAAGAACCCATCTAAGCTGTGCCCAGATTCCTGACCCACAGAAACCACGAGATGATAAACGTGTGTGGTTTTAAGCCACTGAGTTTATGGTAATTGTTATGCCGTAGATAATTAGTGCAGGGAGGTTCAGCAGACAGTGACATGCTTCAAGAATTGAAAGGTACAACGAAGGGAAAGGAGGGAGTAAGGAGGGACATTCCAGGCTGGTAAATGGCTCTAGCGGAAGGTTCATCAAAGAGCACCAAACAAACCTAGAGAGGTTGATTAGGAGTTAATGAGGGAAGGCCCTAGAGGATTTCATCCATTTGGCAAAGCAAGAAGGGAAAATGGTGGAGGATGCAGGGGAATTATGAGAAAGTGAGGGAAATGTACCTCCGTCAACATTTAGGAGAGCAAGCGAAGGTGCTGCTTTCATACCAAACAGCTTTGATGTTTCTGCAAAAGCAAGCACTGAGATTATCTGCTCAAAGTGAGACAGGATGGGAGGGCTTCCAGACTGGCAATACTACTGATGATCCTAAGTCATCCTAGCTTTACACGGATCATCTCACTAAGGATTCACCGCCTCCTCATGGGAGGTTTTATTTTTATCTACGTTTTACAGGTAAGTGTTAAAGTATTCAGAGAGATTAGGTTATCTTCTGACTGTCACCTAGTTCAGAAGTGGCACAATTGGAAAACGAACCCAGGTCCTGGGGTCGGGACGTCACACTGACATTCTGGAAGCTTTTTCGGCAGACGCCACGGGGAATGTGTGCTCTCTGCCAGAGTGGTTTGGCTGCTCTGTAACAAGAGTGCTTTGGAGACTGTTGGAGAAGGCATGGTGGGGTTCAGCCTCAGAGGAGGAGGGTAAGAGGGGGAGGCAGATGCAGGCAGAAAAGAAGGCTCTTTCGTTGGAAGGACAGGAAGTGAACTGGTGTAGTCAAGGGTAATCTCTCAGGAGGCGGGAGACACTCCATGTGCAAAGGTCGTAGCCACCGGAGCATCTGCACACGGGAGGCCATGGACTTCCCAGGAACTTCAAAACAGACAGTTCAGGAGACAGAGTGGTAATGACGAGAGATGGAGGTCTGTCCCCAGTTATGAGGCAGAGGGCGGGGTGAGAGGGCAAATGGTGAATGACGAATGTAGGCAAGCAATATGGGAAGCCTCTCCTCTTCACCGCCGCAAACCAAACGCAAGTGTCCAGAGATTCGTCGAATCTTTGTGAGTTCTGGACAAGACACCGCCCGCCCTGGAAGAAGAGCCTCCATCTGCGCAAACATCTTTATACACCACGTGACTGAGACGAGGCTTCCAGGAAGAATTCGGCCTTTGCATTTGCAGTGACCCCTGCTAGTCCAAAGCAAACACTATCCCAAGGCAAAAAGATACGATGTTGTAATGGATCTGAGTCTGCAGAGCTGGCGCGGGGAGGCTACCGGAAAGGGTGCAAGGGTCTCCCTAACTTTGAGCGGAAGGGTGGATGGGGCGCTCACCTTGCCTTTCCAGGTCTGGAGAGGTGGCCTGTGATCCTGGGGGACTGAGAAGCAGCCCTCGTGCGAGACAGAGAGAGCCTCTAGGAGGGCAATAACTATGCTTCTTTCATTTTTTTTCCTTTCTCAGTGCCTGGCTGTGTGTTTGGCAACTCACAGGTGCTTTATGAAAGGAAACTGAATGAATGAATGAATGAATGAATGAATGAGTGGGCATGATTGTGCATGTTCCTCGGCTCAGTCCGCTTGCAGCCCGTTTTAGATCAACAAACATCCTCAAGATTACCCCGAAGACAGCGCACACACATGTCAGAGACAGAGGGTTGGAGACGTCCAGGCTGCACACACGCTCCCTCCTGTCTCAGGCTTCACTCCCTTTTCACGGAGGAAACCCACCTCCTCTCCTGCTCTCCCCCCCTCACAGAAGAAGGAGGCCAGCTCTAACGGCCTTGGCCCCAGTTTGCTTGTATAATTAATGTGGGATTTTTCCTCCTCTAGTAAAAAATGACCTTGTCAAACCAGAGACGACAAAATCTTGGTTACTGAGCAATTGCGGGCTCCCTGCTGGGATGGCATCCCGGGCCCTGCAAAGAGAAATCTAATAAAATCAGTGTCGGGGGCTCCCTGGGTGCCAGGTCCCCTGCTGCCTGACCCCACGATCCCAATTTATTAGCCAAACCCAAGGAAGCAGACAAACCTCGCTGGCTCCAGACAGGAGACTTCCAAGCGGGAGCTAATGTGGGGGCTGGGGCTGGGTTTCAGCAAAAATGACAAGGGAAATGACAGGAGGTGCCAGCTCGACCGGGGAGTCTGGGGAAGCCCTATTCAGAGGATCTTGCTGCCTTGACAGGGCCGATTTTAACTCGGTGGAGGAATGTGTTAGACTGGCCCATTGGGAAGGGAAGCTGGTCTTTTCTCTCTGCACTGTTATTAGCCGGACCATGGACCTCACGCCTTATAGTAGCCATGTTCCTGGGAGTCAGCAGGCGTCAGTAGAGGGATAGCCAGAGCATAACATTTGCACGAGGCGTTTCCATTTTGTAAATTGAGCACTTCTGGCTGTGCCCGGGAGTTTTAAATGTACTGTCACTATTTACCCTTCGGCACAACCAAAGCCCTCTGTGATGGGAATACTGCTTAGGATCATACACTAGCTTCTTCCCTGATTAGCTGAATGATCTTGGGCCAGGTACTTAACTTCTTCACCTATAAAATGGGATAAGAGTGCTCATCTCATAAGTCTGCTGATGAGGATTATAATAGGAGAAAGCAAAATCAACCCACAGAAACTATAGCGTTTCTCCATAGCAGCAAAAATCAAGTAAATGGGAAAAAGGGGAGGAAGAAAAGAAAAGAGTTTATTCCAAATAGTTCACGAGAATTCTCACGTGTCTAGGAATTACCTGAACAAAGAACATAAAAGTCCTATGGACAAAATGCTAAAACTCGATGAAAGGATATACAAGATAGTCTGATGATTTGAGGGATATTCCATATACTTAGGAATGAGACGTCACAATTTTGTAAAGCTATCCGTTATCTTCAAATTAAACTATGACTTCAATGCAGACACACACAAAAAATTCCAGCTGGGTGTTTTTAAGGATCTAGAGACTAGAAACACACACACACACACACACACACACACACACACACACACACATGTATATGGAAATGTAAAGGTCCACATATATCTAAATTCATTTTGGAAAAGAAGCCTAAAGAGGAGACATACGCTGCACCAAATATTAAAATATATTATGAAGCCACAGAAATAAAAACAATATGGTAGTGGCTGCCCAAATGATAAATGCCATCAATGGAACAGAAGAGGAAGCTGTTGGGTGGATATATATATATATATATATATATATATATATATATATATATATCTGAGTGGTTGATATATAATGAAGATGACAAGACCATCAGGAATTTTATCCACCAGGTTTGACCTATGGTGCTGGAAAACCCAACTCACTGCTTGAATTTCAGTGGAAATCTCTTCATTATAAATAAAAGCGTCTTCAGATGGATGAAAGGGCAAAAGGTAAAAGGTAAAACTCTAAGGTGAATCACAGAAAATACTATTCTTGTAATCTAGGAGTGCGGAGAGATTTCCTTAAAAAGTCTCCTAAAGAACAAATCGTGCATGGTCAAGATTAAGAATTCCTGATTATAGCGGCACCTGGGTGGCTCAGTCGGTTAAGTGCCTGACTTTGGCTCAGGTCATGACTTCACAGTTTGTGAGTTTGAGCCCCATGTTGGGTTCTGTGCTGACAGCTCAGAGCCTGGAGCCTGCTTCGGATTCTGTGTCTCCCTCTCTCTCTGCCCTTCTCTCTCTCTGTCTCTCTCTCTCAAAAATAAATATTAAAAAAAAATTTTTTAAAGAATTCCTGATTAAAAAATGCCTCAGACATGGTTAATAGACAGTTAACAGATGGGGAGAAATTATTTGAAAATTATGCACAAGTTTTAAAACTGAAAAAGGACTAATATGTAGAATATATAACAAATTCCCACCCATCAAGAATTACAGAATAAGGCAAAAAGCACGAACAGGCTGGACACAGAAGTGGTGTTAATGCGCAATAAATACAGGAGGGACACTGCAACTCAGCAGTCAGCAGAGAAATATGAATAGAAAAAAGCAATGAGATGTTACTTTACCCCATCATATTGACAACAACTACGATCATTGGATAATGTTGGGAGGGATGTGGGTATGTTTGTATGAACTATTGTTAAACTGCTCCGTTCAGAATGAAACCCGAGAAATCCTTAGTCTGGTGATGTTTGAGATTACTCTATGATGCTGTAATTTCACTCTTGTGTGTACAGTATACTTGAGAGGAAGATGTCCATCATTAGCCTTGTTTGCAGCCGGACTTGTCAAACTGTGGCCGATGGGCCACGTCTAGCCACACCCATTTATTTACACACTGCCTCTGGCTGCTTTTATGCTACAACAGCACTGTTGAGTCCTTGCAACTAAGACCTTAGGGCCCACGGAGCCAAAAATATTTACTGTCTGGATCTTTCTAGAAAAAGTTTGCTAACCCCCAGTTGAAAGTATCAGAACTCCTATAGGCAACCTGGGAGTCCTACTGCTGAGGGCAAAGTCAAGTAAAATATAATGGACATGTACCGTGGAACACAACTTGGCTCCTACAAGCCATAAACTGTGTGAGGTGTATACATTTCTGTGTATACAAACACAGAAATACCTGCTCAAAAGGATGCTGAATGCAAGGAAGGAAGAAACAGAACCACGTTAACAGTACTTGAACTTATGTTTATAACTTGTTATCGTGATGACAACACTGTACATTTTGCAAAGGTAGGCACAAGATCAAGGTGTCACATCAAAGGCATTATGGTGGCCGGAATGAGGAGTGGTAACATACGGATAAAACACCAGGAGGGGGCCATTGCATGACCTGATGATGGAGGCGTGCTACAAAATGGGAAACGTGATTTGCTCACTCCCTCATGCCTAAGATACAAGGGAGTTAACGTAGAAATTGCTTCGTACAATGTCAAGCACGTTGTGAATTTTCAAGAAGTACTCATTGTCACTGTCATCGTCAATGTCATCAGCACCGTCACCACCACCATCATTCTCATTTCATTATTAATCTTTTAAAAGTGACATACTAACCATGGAGCTAAAATCACTAAAGAGGAACATGCTTAAGACAACCCTGTTTCATCGGGACCCCCACATAAACAGACAGACAGTAAGTCTCTTCAGAGGAGCAAAAGGGATTAAATTTATGGAACCCATGAATTGATGGATAAGGAAAAAGGGCTTATTTACTGCCACAGTCATCTTTTCTGTTCACCAACCATTTGTCTTCCTGACTGCACATCCTTGTTCTCCTTTCGGTTGGATGGGGCTAAGGTACTCAGATACCTTAGCTCTGGCTGAGGAGTTGTTTGTGTAAGTCCTATGGGCCATCTTTGGGTCAGAGTATTAACTGTTCTTTCTAGACCCGCCAGAGCTCTCTTTCCTGCTGGCTTGGTGGCTAGCTGCATTTGAGAAGGTAGTTGGAGGGATTACAGTGATTGGAGCCCCTGACGTCCCGCAACGGAGATGCAGATGAAAGCCACTGAGATTTTCAGTGTTGTTTCTTACTCCAGCATAGCCTAGACTACCTGACTGACATGCCTTCCAAGTTCAACACTTACATGCAGGCACTTACAAAGATCCAGACACAGAATCGGAAAGACTCTCAGAGGACAGCGAATCCCAAAACTCTGACGTGGATTGAGTCAGATGAATGTCTAGACCAAGGGACCCGGTCCCAGCGAAGAAAAGCCCACATCCCCCCAACAAAAGCTCCTACTACCCGATCTCACCTCTTATCACTACTGAAATTCTTCTGTTTGGAGTCAAATGCTGCCTCCTTGCCACATTTCACCCATTTGTCTTAGATCCTTGAGAGAGGATCTTGTCCCTTATCCGTCTCTCACATAACAATCCTTCAGGGAAGTGCAGAATAATGTCTCTGCAAAGATGTCCCCATCCTCATCCCAGAAACCTGTGAATCTGTTACCTTACATGACAAAAGGGATTTTTGCAGAAGTGATTATGTGAGACGTCAAGGGGTGGAAGAGTGCCCTGGAGTATCTGAAGGGGCCTAATGCAGTCACAGGTGTCCTTATGAGAGAGAGGCTGAAGGGTCAGAGCAGGGGATGTGATGATAGAGGCGATGCAATGTTGGAAGGGAGACTTGGTCCGAGGAACCGAGGCAGCCTCTAGAAGCTGGGAAAGACAGGGGACAGATCCTCCTCCAGAGCTCCAGAAGGAGCGTATCCTTGCCAGCCCTTGGGGGTCAGCCCCGTAAGGTCCACCGCAGACTTCTGACCTCCAGAATTCTACGATACAAATTTGTACTGCCACCCTAAACGGGCGGCGACGTGTCACAGCAGAAACAGGAAACCCAAAAAGTCTGATTAGGGGCCATTATTTCTTTGCATTTTCTGGTTCTAAGCCAATTGCTTTTTTGCTACACCTAGCTTCATCTGTTAGCGTGGTTTCCCGATACTTGAAAAATTCGACCTCAGAATCCGGTTTGTTAATAAATGGATTCCTAGAACTTTGGCTTCATTTTTATTCTTGTTGTGACCTGACAAAGGAAACTTCCTGCAAGAATTCACCGTAGCTAGAGTAGACACCAAAGCAACATGGACTCTTCAAGAAGCTCCCTGAATCTGGGGGTCTACACGGACTCTAAATCCTTCCCACGGTTGATATCTGGTGCCATTTAGATCCACCTCCCTGATCCCACACTTGTTCAGTTGATTTTTTTTTTTTATACTAAATACAGGTTCTACCAATCTCTTTGTATTACCAAGCAGGAGTTTGTTAACTCGTAAGTTGTGTGATGTAGTAAAAACGAACTACCTTTAAGAGTCTATATTGTGGCTTTAATAAGAAATCAAGAGTTTGACAGAACTTATCATATTTGAGAAAAGGACATGGCAGCCAGATCATAACTATCTAATTTTTTCTTCACTGGTTGCGATTTCGCAGGCCCTTTGTTAAAAAACAAGCAGTTATTGCCTTATTTATTTTCCAAAACAGTCGTCTGAAAAAGTCATATGAATATCATTACTGCTGTTTCCTAGCGGGGAAAATGTCAGTAAGGGATGGTTAAGCAACTTGCCCAATTTTCACAGCTAGTGAGTTGAGGGAGCTGGGCTGAAACCCAGGCCGTCTGACTATGCGTATGGTGCCTTGAGTCCGTGCTACGGCATCACCCTTGAAGACATCTGTATGGCCCTCACTTGCCTCTGACTTGGATTTGTCTGCTTCCAGGTCCAGAGGCAGCCTGGAATGTGTGGACACTGTCCTTGGAAATGAAAGGACCTGACAGCTCATTTTTGATGGATCACATTTCTTAGAATAAGCACAAAATAAATATTTTCCATTTGCTGAGTGATTTTATCAAGCCTCTCTGGGTTGAGCTTCGGAGGGGAGAGAGGAAACAGGTTTCATGGTGAAAGCCTGAGAAATACCTCTCGGGCAGTCAAGGGTGAGGGGTTAGTAATGGGTGACTTCAGCCCCTAGTCATGCTCACCTGGCACAGGGAACTCTGGGTGGTTTGGCCCAAACTCTTCACAATAAGCTCCTCGTTTGTCCTCCTGAGTTGATGGTCTGGTGGAGAGTTTGTCTGTGGGAATTTGTTCCAGGAGAGACCCAGCTGCATCTGACAGGAAATGAAGAAAAGAGAGACAGAGGCATAAATCTTTGGCCTTCTGCCTCTTTCTTGGGAATCTGTTCTCTCCAGCCCAGAAGTGTGGAAATGAGTAACTAGTGAGTTTCAAAGCCTGGATGAGTGTCATACCAGTGGGTAGACATGTGGGGCCCCCTGAAGAGAGAACTGTCCCTTTTGGAGGAAATATCCCTATCCAATCTGAAAAACTGACATTAGCCATTAAGCACATGAAAAAATGCTCAGCCTCATTAGTCATCAGGGAAATGCCTACCAAAGCCGCAATGAGATACCACCTCACACCCACTATAATCAAAAAGACAGACAATAACAAGTGTTGGTGAGAATGTAGGGAAATTGGAACCCTCGTACACTGCTGGCGGGGACGTAAAAATGGCACAGCTGCTTTGGAAAACAGTCTGGAGGTTCTACAAAAATGGCAAACATGGGCTTCCCCCCAAACTCAGCAATTCTACTCCTAGGAATATACCTAAGAGAGCTGAAAGGAGTCGGCTAGGTGTAGTCTCTTGGGAAGTCTCAATCGTCTTGATCTCCGGTGTGCCCTATGCCCTCCAGTCGTACCCTGGTTTATTTTGTGCCATATTCCCTAATGATAAAAGTCGGAGGAAGAGGAGTACAGACAAACCTGTAATTGGCAGTCACCAGCGATGTAGCATGGTCCACACGAGAGAGTCGAAAAGCACAAGGTAGGAATGGAGGGTGAAACATTGGGAAACGGATTTCAGGGAGCAAGAGTGGAGGCAAATGAAACGAACATTTTCAGCATAAAAGAGAGAAAAGTGTAACCCTCTGGGCCTGATCAACAATGGAGCCTTGGGGGACGATCCCGCAGAGTATGAAGCCTCATACTCTTGGGTGTTGGAACCTGATCCCTGGGACTTCTCAAGGCTTTTGGTTCCTTGGAGGCCCGTAGGAAAACCAGCAATGCTCTTTAAAGGGTTTTCTCCGTTTGCAATTACTACCTTCAGGTAGAATGCCTACACTCAGCTAACAGTCAGTTCCAAGCAATCCCAGACTTGTCCGCATGGGTCCGGGCTTTACTCATAGGCAGCGCGTACATTCTGTGCCATGGGAGTGCTGGGTCCCGTGTTCACCAACTTGAAAGTACCAAAGAATGTGAAGGACTTCTCACTCCACATCGACGTATTTGGCCGATAGAATTCTTTCGAATTGTCTGATTCCTCTAAGTTTTTGTTTCCCTTGATCCACCTCCTCTCAAAATCAAAGGCAACTAGCCTTCCACAATTACTTATCCTTCCTGACCATTTAATGCTATGTCTATGACTTTCTACGTACGTTGCTTATTTGTGTGTAGCATATGAGTTTCAAATTTCTATCAAATAGTCAAATGCATTTGAACCTGTTTCTACTGTGTTTTCTATTTACCATGCGTTTTCTGGGTGTGTCCCCGCCCCATCTCATTTCCTGTTTTTGCTCAGAATGTTCTAGGCAGTTTCATGTTTTATGGGGGTTCCCCCCCCTTTTTCCCCTACCTTTTTTTTGGGAAGTTACAGATCGCCCATTATTTTAGTCGTGACCCTTGAAGTTGTTAGCATGCATAATTACCTTAACAAAGTCTCAGGTTAGGCTACCCATCTGTCTCGTTTCTTAGAGTCAAAAAAGCCTTTGAAATTCTTTGACTTGGGTCTTTCTACCTCCCATCTTCTATGTTACTGGTTTCCTTTATTTTAATTTCTCCCTTTCTCAGCTATCCCCTAAATAAGACATTATTATTATGAATTGTTACATTCTAAGGGATTTTTAAAAGATTTACTGTTATGTCTACCACTTTTTTTCTTACCATTGCTTCCTGTATTCCTCTTCTTCCTCCTTGAATCAATTTCTATTTTTCTGAATCACATCCTGGTAGAAGAGAGAAATCACATAGGATCTTTGCTAAACACATAGTAACCCATCATCGCTTGTAATCATATCAGCAATTCTACAGAATATTGATTATTATTCCCATTTTACAGAAAAAAAAAGAAAGGCATGGAGAGGAAAGTGACATGCTTAACCGAAATTATAGAACTGGTATACTTCAGATGCAACCAGATGTTCTGTTCAAAGACATTAAGGAAGCATCACACTTATAGTCAAATAGAAATATCTTGGGGGGATCAAGAAGAAAGGTGGGGGTTGTGGAGTGCTTGTTGGCAGGCCGTGGTGCTTAAACTCAAGTGACTTATATGAGAAACGTACTGACAAACCATCCATTATCCCCAAAAAACTGCTTCAATGGAGAGTTTTCCAAGCCTGAGGGTTGGATTTGGCCAATAATTAATCTGGAGCAGGGAGGGTGCTGTGCTGGGGGGGCAAGTAATACTGTCACATTGCTAGTTTGGCTTTACTCTTCCTAAACATCTGAATCCTACAGTTTAAGAGAAAATGTTTGGAGGTAACCATTTAAAAATTTTAAATTAAAATGTATTAATTTTAAAATTAATAATTTATTACAATTTAAAATTGTTAGCTACATAGGTTTTTTTTTTAATGGTTATTTATTTTTGAGAGACAGAGAGAGACAGAGCATGAGCAGGGGAGGGGCAGAGGGATAGGGAGACACATAATCCGAGATAGGCTCCAGGCTCTGATCCATCCGTTTAGAGCCCGACGTGGGGCTCGAACTCACAAGCCGTGAGATCATGACCTGAGCTGAAGTCAAACGCTTAACCCACCGAGCCACCCAGGTGCCTGCTACATAGGTTTTTTTTAAAGACTTTTTTTTTTAACGAGCACTTTAAGTTTTACAATAAAATTGAGAGGACGATACAGAGATTTCCGATATACTCCCGCCCTTTCACATGAACTGGCTCCCGTGTTATCAGCATCAGTCCCCAGACTGTATATGTTTTACTAAGGATGAACCTACTTTGACGCATGATGATCTCACAGAGTTCATAGTTTACTTTAGGGTTCATTCTTGGTGCTGAACATTCTATGGGTTTGTACAAATGTATAACGATGTATACCCATTATTATAATAACATCAGAGTATTTCCACTGTCCTAAAAGTCCTTGTGCTCTGTCGATTCATCTCTATCTCCCACTGCTAGATAGGTTTTTACTTTAAAATTTTCAAAACATCTGAGTCAGAGCCTGAGCAAAACACATTCCATCAAAGCTCATTCAGGGTGGATGCATGATGGCTGGTGATGTTTATGAAGATAACATTATGATATTATGATATGATATTGGTAATTTGTCGTTGCCAGTCATTGCCTTTGGTGATGTTTATGGTTGTTTGTTGACTTGAAGCCCTTTGGGGATGATGATAATAATAATAAATAATAATAATAATAATAATCTTAAAAATGTATCCAAAGTCAATGTTAAACAGTGCGCAAAACAAACCACACCAATTGCTGGACAAGATAATGCACCCAATCTGTCCGTGGATGCTATGCTTCTCACGAGCATGGAATTTACTTTCACAACTAAAGCTAGATCATTAAAACTGCCGCCTGTTTGGCGGTGACACATTTTGCAGCTCAAATCCTCCTTAAAACAAAACTTGCGCTCATTAGAAGGGTGACAATGTGCTGAGAACACCCACAAGCACCCTCCCCTGGCGCTCTGTCCTTACTGGCTTGCTTACACTCCAGCAAGTTGACACCTTGGTTTCACGGGCAATTTTAGCAGACCGTTGATTCTGGGGACCACCCATCCTCAGGTGAACTCAAGGAGAGTTGTTCCTCCCCAAATGAAACCCGCCTCACCTAATTCAAGTGACTTTTGTGTGAAACTTGTGACGTTCAGGGAACCTGCTGCCCACAAGCCCTTCGATGGTGTGGACGTGTCAGAGTCAGGAGAATTGCCATCACTGAAATGCCAAACCACAATCTGATGCTAATGCTGGCTGGCTGTGTGACCTTGGTTACATGACTCAATCTTTCTCTGTCTTGGTTTTTCCATCTGTAAAATGGAATTGTAATGCCTACCCCATGAGAGTGTTGAGGTGGTTCAATGAAGGCAAGTGAAGTTCTTACTGAATAATCAGTAAATGTTAATTATCAGCAGTTCATAGAAGCTGATTAGACAGGGGCTGAAATCAGCATAAGATGGGTCAAGGTCAAGGCAATGTCTGGGCAAATGGGAGACATTTCAATATTAGAGATCCTGTCACTTGAGCTTTTCTGAACAGAACTGACTTACTCTCCTAGTAATATTACTCTATTACCATAATATTGATGGTGATTGGTAATCATTCTAAAAATTACACAGAAAAGGAACAACCAGCTGGCTGTACTATTACAACTTATTCCGAGTTAGAAGTAAATGTGCCCTCCCGCCTGCCCCATTTCACCACTCCACAGCACCACGACAATCTGCTGGACCTCATCTTCCTGACTTTACAGATACACCCATGTCTCATCCATATCTGTGTCTGTATCTAAATATCTCATCTGTTCCAAACGTACTTTGCCAAGGATCATGCAGTACATGATGACCTATAATTTTCTTATCTGGTAACATCATGTACATCTTAACCTATCAGGGTACACAAATCTTCCTCGTCGTTGCTAACGATTAGTAACACGAGTCTTAGCAATCTGGGCTTTCACCTGGCAATTTTTATCTTCTGTGGTTTAATTACATTTATACAGCGGTCAAAAGAAAGTTGCCATTGGGATCAGCCTCAAAAAATCGATTTCTTGAATTAAATACATTGCTCAGCCTTACTAAGTGGAGAGAATTAAGCTGCATTGTGTTGCTTGGGTTCTCGGTCTCATGCATCTTCTCCTTCCCATGGGCTCAATGTTTTGGTCTACTGGGCCACAGTGGACAAGTCTGCTGGGTTTGGGAATGAACTTTAGTGTGGTCCCTAAATTTCAGGCAGTCCAAATTCAAAGCTTCGTGGGAACTCAGTGTGGCAGTGCTTAACCTTCTGCTCTTCTAGACCCCAAATAGCAATGGACTACTTGTTCAGGGTTTTTCAAGATTTGCTTAAGTTAAAAAAATTCAGTCTTATTTTCCCTTGAACTGGACGGACCCTGACCTCAAAGGTGGGAGGTTGGAAAAGATGGCTTAGTACTTGTTAGGACTAATTCTCACTGAGGATTCCAGAGAAAAAGGAGAAGGCATGCACCAAAGGGAATATATGTTGCTTTGTACACAGATGAACAATGGCAACCAAAGGATCTATAACCCTGATGTCTCATGAAGCAGTAAGGAGGAGACGAACAAAAGGAAGAAGACAGGAAAGGGAATGGAAACTTCTAAAGCACTGTGCCATCCAATATGGTAGCCACTAGTCACACGTGGCCAGTAAGCACTTGAAATGTGGCTAGTCTGAAATTCAGGGTGCCGTGAGTATACAATGCCTACCAGAGTTCAGAGACTTAGTGCGAGAAAAGGAATGTCAAAGATGTCACTAATAATTCTTATAATGACTTCATGTTGACATGCTACTTTGCATACATTATGGGTTTTTTTTTTAATGTTTTTATTTATTTTTGAGACAGAGAGAGACAGAGCATGGGCAGGGGAGGGACAGAGAGAGAGGGAGACACAGAATCGGAAGCAGGCTCCAGGCTCCGAGCCGTCAGCACAGAGCCCGACGCGGGGCTCGAACTCACGGACCACGAGATCGTGACCTGAGCTGAAGTCAGATGCTCCACCGACTGAGCCACCCAGGCGCCCCTACATTTTGTTAAATAAACTACACTATTCAAATTCCTTTCACCTGTTAACTTTCAGTTTTCAAACATGGCTCCTATAGTGTTTGAAATGACATGTGTGGCTTATGTTGTATTTCTATTGGACAGCACTGCTCAACAGCTTTCTTCCACGAACAGATAAGGATAATTTCCTATTTCTTGATGTACATAGCATCTCTAGCAAAGTAAAAACTGTTTATATATTATTTATGTACACAGGCCTACGAAAATATCAATTTCCCCCGAAAGCTTTTCTCAGTAGCCCCTGAGATAAATCTAAGCCTTGCCCCCATTACACGTGCACAAATCATAAATTTGTGGATTCTAAATGAAAGCAGGCTCACCACACAAAGCACAGGAGAGACAGCGGAATTAATGTGACTCATCTGTGAGCCTAAGTTTGATTTAGAAAACCAGTGATTAGCACGGCAGCCCCACTCTCTATATAGACAAGGCAGAAAGAAACTAAACAACCTGAGCGGATTGCACAGATCACTCAGAGAGGCCTCAGAATTTGATGGCAATGTGGCCCCTGTTCCCCTTCTGGCACCTGAAAGTGCATCTAACTGTTATGGCTTCTCAGTCTTTAATACTTCCTTCATCTCCATGAGACGCTTCGCTGGGGAGGGGCTGGCGGAGCTCTCTTCACTTCTGGCTGCAGGAGCACAGACACTGTGTCCAGGTGACACGATTCCATGGGTCAAGCCTGATGAAGGTGCCTGCCTCCGTCCTCCCCATCTCCCCAGTCCACTGGGGATCTCTGTTGGAGGAGACTTCTTCGCCCCTCCCGTGGCATCCTGAGCTTATTCTGTGGGTTATCTTCACGCCTACACCCCCACACAGGTCGCAGCGGCCAAGAAACCTGGCTGCGCGGTGTCTGTGGAGGGAGGCATTGGGCTCAACGACATCTGCAGCCTGCTGCCAATGGCTAAATTGCAGTGCCGTGGGCCAAGGTTGAGGATACCTGTTACAGTGAGACCTCTTAACCAGAGAAGGCATGCCAAAGACGTAGCTCCTTTTCAGAAACTGTTACCAGAGGCAAGAAAACTGTGGTGGTAGAGGGGAGTGTTCTAGAGCCCCAAAGATGGGACGTGATTGCATACCCTTATCTTTAAATGCTCAGGAAAGTAACACGAAGTAGTCCAGACAGCAGAAATACTATAGCCCAAGGGGTCAGAGGCAGAGATTGGAAAGGGGTAGGGCGCCTGATATTCTGGTGAGGTGGGGAAGTGAGTCTTGGATGGGGCAGAACGGCGCTCAGGCAAGGGAGGGAAGGCGACGGTAGCAGACGGTCAATCATATCAACAATCACGCTGACTGCGACCAGTAGTCGATTAAGTCCCTACTTTGCATCAGACACCGGAAGTGCTTCACGTGTATTGACTTATGTTCTCTTTAGAACCAGTCTGCTGTCCACTGCATTTGGTAGACAAGAAAGCTGTGGCTATGGGGGCCTGAGTAAGTTGTCTAGCAGCACACAGCCGTTTACAGGTTTTCCTGGGATGCAGACACGAGCCTGTCTGACTCCGAAGCTCTGGATTTTCCGCGGTGCCAGGAAGCCAAATCAGGAACACGTTCTGTTCTCTTATTCTTCCCAGTGTTGAGAATTTTGTGGGTATTGTCCTCGTAACCACTATAAATCGCAGGTGGCTGAGCCCTGGCTCGTGGAGAGAGTTGATTTTCACTTTGTAATTCTAGATCAGAGGCTCTTAATTTGGAGATGCCTGGAGACAGGTTTGATTGCCACCACTGAACTGCAGGTGCTACCCCCATGGAGTGAGTAGCCGCCAGAGAAGCTGCTAACCCATCCTATGATACACGGGCCAGCCCTTACTGTCCTTACTTACAAGCCTTACTCTTTCCATATCTTGTCGCTATAACGTTAGATTTTTCTGTCTAAGGGCATTTGCTAAAAAGTGCAAAGAGCTTTCCTAAAACATTGAGGGGTTTGTTTTAATTGTATCCGCAAAATAAGATTGACTTGTAACCTTCAGACTTACATGTGGGTTATGGGAAATTAGATTTGTTGTGGAGAATTATATTTATGTACTTACAACTGGGTTACTATTTGTCGGAAGAGTCGAAGCGTGTTCACCGATCTTGTCTCTGTGAACCCGGTGACTTCACTGAGTTTGTGAAGAGGAGTGACGTTAAACTGGTAACATTTTCGAAGGCCTTCCCCCTTGCCTGAATCTGTACAAGCAAAAATGCCAACGTACCTCAAAGAGAGTCATTTTGTAAAACATCTTGCGAATTTCCACAGCACTGGGAGTTCGGTGGTTAGAAGAAACGAGACGTGGCTCCTAACCTCAGGAGCTAAGTGTCGAACTGACAAGGGAGACAAAAATCCAAGGGATAATCACACCAAGAATAACACTACAGCTGTCATGACTGTGACGACAGAGAGACCCAGAGCATAAGGAGTAAACAGTCGGGAGCATGGCCTCGTCCTGGCGGCCTGGAGGGCTTGTCTGCAGAAGCGACACGGGACCTGGGTACTCATCAAAGTGGGCAGTGGTTACTCGTGGCTGACGAGAGCCAGTGTGAAGGCCTAGAGCCAGGGAGAGTCTCGGTGGGCAGTGTCCCTGGAGGTAAGGGTGTCCGAAGGAGTCGGAAGAAAGGCAGGAGCTGCACTTTCTGGGTCCAGACAGGCCGTGTTACTCAGTTTATGTTTTCACCCTGCCGTCAGCGTGGAGTGACGCAAACGTCAAAATTAATAGCACAAAGTGCTCAGTGTGCATTTTGCGAAGGCTGGTCTGGCCACTGGGTGGGGAATGGATGATGGCAGGAGCAGAGTGATGGCAAAGAGACCAGCTGGGAGGCGGCTGCACCAGCCAGGACAGAGATGCTGACGACTGGGTGTGCGGAGGTAGCAGTGGAAATGGAGGAGAGTAGGTGAAGCCGAGAAAGGAAGGTAAAATCTCCGGGGCTTTATATACAGTGGATGGTCTCTGATGGAGGAAGATGAGGCCAACAGAGGTGCGGAGGACTGACCCCTGGATTTGGGGCTTGTCTCATACACTGGGAACAGCCGAAACTCTGGCTGATGATTCAGAAGTTTTGTGATGCACCTGCACCGTCCTCTACGAATGAGCAGGGGGTAGGACTTGCCTCCCTATGATGGCATACGTTATTATTACCGGGTGCTTGATATGGCCTTTAACTCAGAGGAAAACAGGCATCAGCTCTGAAACAGGAGGGAAAGTCTGGGCCATCTGAACATTCAACTCAAGGATTCGAGCCCTGCCAAGTCCTAATCACAACGCCAACCTTTAAGCCCCTGTTTCCTTCTGTGCCAGTAATGACATTTGAAACAGGAAGGAGACGTCTACTGAGAAGCAGGAGCCTCCTCAGTGAGCACACCGGTCAGTCCTTGCTGGGCTGTCTGCTTCGGCTGTTAATTTGCACAGGAACAGCTTCTGAGCTGATTCGATGACGGGTCCGTTGCCAAGACCAGCCATTTCAAGCTCACTTGCATTTCTGCTTTCTGCACATGACACAACCCGGGGCCAACAAAGAGTGAATAGGGGCAGAAACCATAGCCTGAAGAGGAAGGCGATGGGACAGTTGCCAAAAGCCAAGGGAAGAAGCACGAGGGACTACAGGGGGAGGAGGAGGAAGACTGCAAGTCCTGCTTGATGGATGCAAGGTCTTGGCTTGAGCCCAGGCAAAGAGCTGCCACTCTCCAAGGGGCACCGGCATGGGTCGCAAGCAGAAGGTCAGAGTCTAACTTGGACTCAAGTCCCAGCTTCGCAAGTTGTTAGCCTTAAGGCAAGTCACCTCATCCTTCTGAACCTCAGTTTCTTCCGAAAAGTAGAAACTGTGTCTACCTTAGGGCTCTGAGGGCAAAGTGATTCTGCCACAGGTGTTGAGGAACCCTTCCGTTGGCTCCAGGCCTGTTGGGCAAACACCTAACTTCGAGGGAGGGAAGGGCGCATAGGAGAGTTTGCCTCTAGGTCCTTCTTCATCCCTCCACTCTCCTGACCAAAACCATATGGGCCTTAGACACGCACAGTCTTTGCTTCAATGTATCAGCTGACTTAGTGAGTTTCTCCATTGACCAAAGGCAAAGTAGCTGAGGTAGGCATTTCGATGAACCTTCCTGGGTAGCACACACTCATCTTTCTGAATCAGCTGGGTGAGGTAATGGGTGTTGGTCACATGCACTCTGAGTAGCCAGGGGATTTTAAACTACATCACTCTGATTGTTGTTGTTTCATCTGGTAAAATTAGGATTTTGCTTGAAATGGTTTAGTGAGAATACTCCTGGACTTTTTTTTTTTTTCCCAAAAGCCATAAAGATGGCCTCTCAAATTTAGAAAATGCTGAAATGGTTGGAAAGTTTTATTAAGCTGTTTAGAATTTAAAACAGCAGCTTACAGCAAAGCAGTTAAGAAATAAACAGCATCTCCGCGTGTTTTCCACTTCCTTCATGGAGCAACTCAAATCTTGTCACATTAGGAAAAGGAGACAGATCAACTATGTAAACATCCTAAGCATCTTCAAGGAAAAACACTCCTCCCTCTCCAGCAGCAGATCCACTATTAACACGGCTGCTTGGTGAGTTATAGCATCTTAGACCTGGGGAACCCTTTACAAGCCACCCCTCGGTCTTTTTCCCAAGTCAACAAAAGTTTCCTTTATGAAATGGGTAAAGTTTTCCCCGTAAAAATTTTAAAGGCTAATTGCATCCATTAGAAGCAAAGTCTAATCTGTGTTTCATTTCCAGCTCTAACTTCTACTTGTATCTCTCTTCAGGTGCCTGAAGAGGCAATCACTGTCTCATCTAAGAAGATCTTCCCTTCTTTCTGACATCATTAGGTTCCCGCTTCTCCCAAAGCTTGTGTTATAACCTCCTCTGTGAGAAGCTTTCCTCACCTTTGGGAGAACCACACTGCTACCTGTACTGAGTAATCTTGCAACGGTGTTCATTCTTTCTCCCCTTAGTATATTTCCCCATGAATAAGTTCTTCAGTCTAAGGTCACATTTTGGGGGGCTTTGAGTGGACAATTCATGCTGACCATTGACACCACAGGGCTCTAAAATACCAAGGAGACTGTGAACACATCCTCGCCCCAAACTCCAGAGAGGAGATATCACTTATTAAAGAACGTGTAGGTACATAATGGCATAACTGGAGTCCAGACTAGATCTCCCAACTCTCAGCCCAGCTCTTCCTCAATTATAACATATCAACAAGTCTGCATTTGACCCTTTTTCTAGAAGAATATAACAGGCAATCAATAAATTTGTATTGAGTGACTGAATTGGTACTGAATGAGAAAATAAGAATATTTCCTTAGGAATTTGGTTTTAAATAAAACATTTGTGCCATGTCACATGGCAGAACTCATGATCACCAGCCCTTGGTCACGTATGGATGTTTGTGGAAAATCTCGGTGATGAAAAAGACAGTGTCATCCTGGAACTCACTAGAGCTAGGTCAGTGAAAATCAGAAAGCATCTGATGCTGTTTTGATTCCAAATCTTATTTGCCAAGTTGTCTAGGTTGTGAAATTAGAAGTCCATTAATTTACTAACTCAGTCAAAGCCAGTGATTCTGGAAAAAGTAAAATAACATATTGGAATGAAGATAAGAAGATATATCCCAAATTCTCCTGCCCTTAGTGGCTCAAGTTTGCCAGGGCCTTCCTATTCCTGCCCAAGCACCATCATCTTGGGAAGCCCTCTTTGTCAGTTCCCAGAGTGTCTCTCCTCTTTTGGCTTCTGAACATCCATCACTCATCCAATAGACAGGGGTACTAATGTTCCCCTACCTCAGCGCATTCAGTAGAAGGGTTTGGAAAGCCCTTTATTTGCATAGCTACCTGTCTCAATACCTAGCAGGTTTCTATCTTTCTTTTCCTAGGGAACGGTGGGCACATTTCTGCATTTGCTAGAACGTAGTTAAGTGATGTTGAGAACTTTGCATAGAAATCTGATCCAATGGTGCACCTCAAAACTATTAACAGAGGGAACTCTTTAAAAGAGGAAACCAATGGAATGGGAAAAGATATTTTCAAATGACATATCAGACAAAGGGCTAGTATCCAAAATCTATAGAGAACTCACCAAACTCCACACCCAAAAAACAAATAATCCAGTGAAGAAATGGGCAGAAAACATGAATAGACACTTCTCTAAAGAAGACATCCAGATGGTCAACAGGCACATGAAAAGATGCTCAATGTCGCTCCTCATCAGGGAAATACAAATCAAAACCACACTCAGATGCCTCCTCATGCCAGTCAGAGTGGCTAAAATGAACAAATCAGGAGACTATAGATGCTGGCGTGGATGTGGAGAAATGGGAACCCTCCTGCACTGTTGGTGGGAATGCAAACTGGTGCAGCCACTCTGGAAAACAGTGTGGAGGTCCCTCAAAAAATTAAAAATAGGTCTACCCTATGGCCCAGAAATAGTACTGCTAGGAATTTACCCAAGGGATACAGGAGTGCTGATGCCTAGGGGCACTTGTACCCCAATGTTTATAGCAGCACTTTCAACAATAGCCAAATTACGGAAAGAGCCTAAATGTCCATCAACTGATGAATGGATAAAGAAATTGTGGTTTATATACACAATGGAATACCACCTGGCAATGAGAAAGAATGAAATCTGGCCTTTTGTAGCAACGTGGATGGAACTGGAGAGTGTTGTGCCAAGTGAAATCAAGTCATACAGAGAAAGACAGATACCATATGTTTTCACTTTTATGTGGCTCCTGAGAAACTTAACAGAAGACCATGGGGGAGGGGAAGGAAAAAAAAAAGAGAGGGAGGGAGCCAAACCATAAGAGACTCTTAAAAACTGAGAATAAACTGAGGGTTGATGGGGGGTGGGAGGGAGGGAAGGGTGGGTGATGGGCATTGAGGAGGGCACCTGTTGGGATGAGCACTGGGTGTTGTATGGAAACCAATTTGACAATAAATTTCATATTAAAATAAATAAATAAATTTATTAATTAATTAATAAAATCATGAAAATAAATAAATAAATTAAAAAGAGCTGGATCTTTGTTAGTGAAGAAAGAGACAGTCGGTGTTGTTGTAATTTGGGTACAAATAGTAGAATGGCTTAACTGGCGTTCGCCGTCTGGGGAAGCCAGGGATGGATACGCGGCTGTTACTAAGTGGATGAATGAATGGACCATCGGACTGAGTAATCTACAAGCTCCTTTCTCACATCTACATGGAGCAACAGACTTAACTTCTCAGGATGAGGAGCCTAAATGCCAAACTCACACTTAGTGTCTTTTCTGCAAAGTGTCTATTGATTGTCCTTTGCTTCTAGAAATTATATTCCATTGCCTGTGCCCTTACAACACCTTGCAGTCGACTGAACTATGTTCATCTCTTCATGGTGACTTGCCCATCTGTCCCCATGAGGCTGTGAGGAACTGGATGGTAGAGATCATGTCTTCTTTTTTAAAACTTTCTGGTTTTATTATTTTTCACTTTATATCGTGAAATAATTTCAGACTTAGCCCAATGTTTCAAAGATGTATAGGGGTGCTTAGGTGGCTGAGTTGGCTGAGCATCTGACTCTCGATTTCAGCTCAGGTCATGATCCCGGGGTCGTGGGATTGAGCCCCATGTCGGGCTCTATGCTGAGCATGGAGTCTGCTTAAGATTCTCTCTCTTTCTCTCTCTCTCTCTCTCCCCCATATATGCTCTCGCCCTCTCTAAAATAAAAATAAAAAACAACAAAAACATACAAATAATTTCTCTATAGCCTTCATCCAGATTCTCCACAAGTGCTAAAAAATTTACATTTGCTTTATAATTCTATCTGCCTATACACACACACACACACACACACACACACACATACACACACTTTGTTCTGAAATTTGAATGGAGGTTTAACACATGATACCTTCATTCACCCCTAAGTACATCAGTGTGAATTTCCTAAAATCAAAATTTTCTCCTACAACCATAATTCAATCATCAAAATCAGGAAATTATCATTGATTCGTTACTAGTATCTAATCTGCAGGCCTTATTCAAATTTACTAGTTGTCCCACTAAATCCAGGCATTGGTCCAGGATATAACCTGGGATCACATCGTCGCATTTAGTTGTCACATCCCTTTAATCGGTCATGTACCTTTATTTTCCTTTAATTTGGAACAGGTCCTAAGCTTTTCTTTGTCTTTCATAATCTTAGCATTTTGGAATAGTACAGATTAGTTATTTAGTAGAACATCCCTTAATTTGGGTTTGTCTGAGGTTTCCTCATAATTAGATTCAGGCTATGCATTTTGGCAGAAGAACCATAAAAACGATCTTATGTCCTTCTCATTGCATCATATCATGAGGCACATGATGTGACTGTCCCATTTTGTGTGTGTGTGATGTTTACTTTAATTGCTTCGTGTAAGTTATATCTACCAGGCTTCTCTGCTGCAAAGTTACTATTATTCTCTTTGTAATTAATGAGTATCTCATGGGGCAATACTTTGAGACTCTGTAAATATTTTGTTTCTCATAGTACTTTCACTCATTTTAGCATCCACTAACGATCCTTGCCTGAAACAATTATTACTGTGGTGATTGCCAAGAGGTGATTTCCTAATTCCATCTTTCCTTCTAAGTTTATTAATTGGAATTCTGGCCTGTCTTTTCCATCTGTGTCCTGTTTGTCTAGTTCGGTCTGGTCCAAAGAAGGCATTATTTGTGCGAGTTGTTTTAGTTAGTTATTTACTTGGTGTTATCATTGAAACATCTGAAGCAAGAACATGGTTTGAGAGAAGAAATTATGCCTACGTAATAGGATGTGTCGTTCAATAAACTTTAAATGGATTACAGTTCAAGTGGGTCTTTAAAAAATTAGCATGGATAAAGGCCTTTTGTAAAAGTTGTCAGAGAAGATAAAAGTGTCCCAAGACCCCTTTTGTAAGCTGAGAAAAGGCTTCAGAGTGAGGGCTTCCAGCCCCTCCTCTCTCAAGTGGGAGAGTGTTGGCTGTCTCAGAGCTAGGGGACTGAGATACGCCAGGCACCGTATCTTCACAGACAGTTCCTACTGATTCTCTCTGCTCTCAAACTTCCTGCTTTTTTGTTTCTCTGTGATCCACACACAATAGAACTGATCTTTATGCTGGCCCATCACCCTTGACTCTTGGGAGGTGGACATATGATCACATTTAGACATGCATGATAGAGCCACAAGAAGGGTTAAATAAAGCTATTATATAGATGACACAACTAACTCCCCAGGGTCCCACAAGAACTTTCTTCCCTGCCTTCTCTTTCTTTTCTCACGTTCCCTGGACAGTGTTTTGCTGTCCTGAACTTGACCCTGGCTGCTGACCAGTTTATCCCCATGACTCAGCCCAAATACTGCCCAAGTCTTTACCTTCACCCCTCTGGGGTTTAGCATCTGGGCAAGTGGCTCTCATTCCTGGCCAGCCTCTGATCTTCCTTCCTGGAATCCTCCACTGCCACATCTGTCAGTTTGAGGTCGCTGACCCCATCTGGCTTTCCTTCTGGGCCACTGGCCCTCTCCCAAGGACAGCCAGAACTCCTGTGTTAATGATCTAGGGTCACATTGCTTCCCTGTCTATCCTGACTTAATAGGGGGAAAATCCATTTCCCTTTTTGTTCTCCAAAAGAGGTCAGACTTTCTCAAAAAGAATTTCCACTGAAAAATAAGAATAAAACAGAGATCGGAAGGTTAACCAATAGTTTAAAGAAATCCCAAGTGTCACACAAGATTCCATTTGGAGCATAGGCTGTATTAAATTGTCTAAGGTAGAATACAGGGAACCACAATATAGATGAGTACACCATCCAGCATTTTTGACTTTTAGGGAAATCCCTTGGTGAGGACATCTTTTTGAATTATTGAGTGTTTCCTGGTCCTACCTTATAAGAGAGCGATCGAAGTATAGTCCCATCATCTCACAGGATGCCTAACTCAATGAGGGCCAAGGATATAACTATGGTGCTCACAGACAAATCACCTGGGACTCCTCCAGATCTGGAATGGAGTAGGTGACTGAATGAACATTCACTTGAATTTTCTCAGAACACCCTCCGCAAAACTTTGGCATATCCCCGAAGTTCCAATACTTAAGCACCAGAACTATAGCTTTCAAACTAGAAGACTAGAAGATAAAGTTATATGCAAATGGGCAATTTTCAGTTGGCATTAGAAACTTACGCTTCTCATAGCAATCCACACAAGGTAGGGTAAACAGCCTAGTCTCTACCCAATATGTTCCTTTACATTTTTGGAAGGACTCAGGGTACTTACCAGCTTACTGCACATACAGTCCTAAGACCTGAGATCACCAAAATATTCAGAGAAAACAAGTGGAAATATGGAAACAGGGTTAATATGGTGGATAGCTGTCTCTGATAAGCTTGTCAATGACCACATAATTTTCCATGAAAGAAAATTCTTTTTTTTTTTTAAGTTTATTTATTTATTTTGGGAGCGGGGAGGGGCAGAGAGAGAGAGAATCCCAAGCATGTTCCACGCTGTCAGTGCAGAGCCTGACGTGGGGCTTGAACTCACGAGCTGTGAGATCGTGACCTGATCGGAAATCCAGAGTCAGATGCTTAACTGACTGAGGCACCCAGGTGCCCCCAAAAGCCTTTCATTACTGTCTTCTATCTACATTCAGTGTGTGTCTTCTCTTATTTTCAAACAAAAATTTGGAGTCCTCAATTAGACTTATTAATACTGGGACCATGATAAAATTGTCCAATGACTGAAGTTTCTTCATCCATAAGATGGGGGCATGACTCAGCCTATAATGTTATTATGAGGATTAAGTAGAAAATAAAGGACCTTGCATAGGACCATCCTGAAATGACTTGGGAAGCGGTTTTACTCCCAGAGTCTCCAGATAAGAACCCAGCCCAGCTGATACATTGACTTCAGCCTTGTGAGAGTCTCAGCAGAGAAAGCAGTCGAACCCACCAGGACTTTCAAACTTACGGAACTGCAACATAAAATGAGTCTTAGGCTAAGGCATTCAATTTTGTGATAATCTGTCAGGCAGCAATTTAAGACCGATACCCATCCCTTCCTTCCTTCTTCTTGCATTCATAAACATGTATTCTTGGCCTAGCATGTTCTGGGTACTGCTTCAGACACCCTATAAAAATCAGGGCATTTAATTCACAAAACACTGATACGAAGTAAGTTTTACCATCTCCACGTTCGTAAGCATGGGCATAAGGTTTTAGAATTTTGGAAACTGGTCTATAGCCCACGTCTTTCTCTAACTTTGGGTCATCTCCATTTCCCCCCTCTTTCATACCAGACTTGGAGTTTCCTCTACAGACATGGTGGAGTGGAATAGCAGAATCTTCGGGCAGGGGAGGAATGAGAAACATTACTTCTGAGGTTGCCACGAAGACAGCGCAAAGTAGAAGCCAACATCGTGAGGTAGGAGCAGCCCATGGAGACTTCTGAGAACTTTGAATACGGTCCAGCTTGCTTTTCCCATCTACCTCTCAATTCCTGAGAACTGTGTTTGGCACAGTCAGCCAGAAGTCCTGCTTCTGTTCTGGAACTCGCCGGAAGGGATCACGGTAATGGTGACACCAACTAACATTCAATAAATATTTATGCTGTTCCGGGCATTAATTGATCTTCAAGCCTACCCTCTGCCTTTCCCGGGGAATGTTGTATCAAATCACATTAGAACCTGAGACAGAAGGAATCATGTCTGCTCTGGATTTAATGGAAGCGAACACATCAACAATACTCTCAAAATTTGCTTTATTGCTTATCTCATGTTCAGTTGAGAGAGTGTCATGTTGACAATTTCTCTTCACCAAGTGACAGTCTTAAGCAATTCTTAATTAACTTAAGCTGAAGTATAATGATCATAAACTGTATATCGGTATAAATAAGATACTTAAATTGGAAACGGTGTCGGTTTTAAACGTTTTCCGTATTTCCCAAACTACAGTCTTTTGAAAAAAAAAACACAACATATAAAACACTAATAAAATACACAAAAATATGTGTATAGGGGCCCATAGTTTTCCTTTTGCCTCAGGCTCAATATGGTTCAATAGAGCAATGGTCTCTATTTAAGATTCTCATATTTTGTTCATCATGGATTGTTTTGCATTAATTTTGACTTCTAGGAAACATATTGCATTTAATTATTACTTATCTTGACTCCCGAGTTTCTTGGCTCCCTCTTCAATTTTACACCTGAACTGAATGCCTTACTTTCCTCACCGTAGTCCTGGCCCTTGCTCAGGGCAACCCAGCTTCTAGAGAAACATCTTTATAGAATTTTCTGTCCATTACGGAGAGTCCTAATTTAGCTGCCTTATTCTCCAGACATGTACTGGCAGATTTTAATATTTCAAAAGTGTCAAAGTGTCTAATTGTCTTGGTAACTGAAAAACACAAGGCTTTGCAAAGCTTTGGTTTGAAAAAAAACTCTTGCAAAAACCAGACTTGTACTAGGACAGGAGGACCCGTAACCTTAGCCTGAGACACACGCATCCTAACGGAAGGCTGCTGAGGGCCAGTTTACATGCAGAATAAAGGAGCCTCCTGGGAAAGAGAAAAGGCAGGTGTACAATTTTCCACAAGGAGGAAGTGTTAATTATTTGACCACCAGCGTCTTTATCGTTTTGATAATAATAGAAAAAAAGTCTAAATGGAAATATATTCTGGGTCATAGAGATGACTCCCCTAAAACTAGATACTGCCAGATACCTTTATTTCCCTGTTCTTCCATTTGTAGTTACTAAAAAGAAAAAAAAAAGAAAAAAGAAAAAAAAATGAGAGGAGGTCTAACTACACGTAAATGAAGTGACCGTTCCAAGTGAAGGTCAGTTAAAATCCCCGACCCATTTATATGAACCCAGCTTTAGGAATAGTTTAAACAGGCAAGTGAGACGACGGAATGGGGTGGATGCAGCGCATTGTAGTATCGACTTTCCAGACAGAAAAGATACTGTAGAAACACAGCAATCAGTGTCATGTTCAGATCTCAAACAGCGATTTAGTATCAGCAACCCAAGATGCCACATTCAATTAATATTTCAATTCACATGTAATGGGTATTATTTTGCCTCTGTTCAACTGGCGGATGTGTTTTATACCAGCTGTCTATGAGCCATGAGGACGCTGTTGATACGGAGCTTTACATTTGTGTGCACTGAAGTAATATGATGATGCACATTATGACAATGCTGAGCATACATGTAATTGTTTCCCTTCAGACAGGGTCGCTGTGTTACCCACACTGAAAATCCTGGGACTCTAAGCAGAGATAGAGACTATCTGGGAAGGAGAGCACAGGTGGTAGTCACCCCAAACAGACTAACAGCTCACCTTTGATGGAAGACGGATTTGGGAGCCTGAGCCTTCCAGGCGCCTTTGACCATCACCGTAGCCCTTTCTTCCCGATGACACCGGCCCGAGCAGCTCTGTAGTTGGTTCGCCAAGTGTTAGAGCAAAGTTAGAAGGGCTCTGGCTTCCTCCTCACACCAAACAGCCTAATGAGGTTGTTAGCTGCACTGTGAGAATCTGTGATCGGTGTTAACATTTAGCGGGAAGGTGTGTACGTGCGGGTGGGCATGCCCACGTGTGGACGAGGTGCGGAATTATCATTGCTGCTACACTTCCAAATTCCGGGAGCTGTGAATTTGGCTGGGCAGGGTCTGGGCTTCCTGCCAGCTGCTGAGCTGCCCAGGTAGACGACACACTAATTAGGGGAATTGCAAACCAATTAGCACTTGGGCTGGATTGGCTGATGTGTCTTCGAGACTTCTCCATGGAGTATTTTGTGATAAGATCTGACCTGGTGCCCTCTTTCTACCATCCAGATGGGTCATCCAGTGTATCCTGGAAAGGGTGGGGGGGGTGTGTTGCTCTAGCCATAGGGACGCTGTTAATTTTCCAAGGGAGGTTTCCATCCTTAGATGTCAGCCTGTCTTTAGAAGGTAACCATTCTCCCCTGAGAGGTGACCGTCATGATCGGGGGCAGGTGGAGTCGGCCATCCCCTCCATGGTGAAGAGAAGCGCAACAAAGCAAACTTGCCTGGGAGACTGGAAGTTAAGCGGCTCCCCGGCCGACAACGTTAATCCATAGGAGTTATTGTCACTTCTGATATAGATTCCAGAATGGGATTTATTTTATTTCTGAAGCATCCTTGCCCTCACCTCCTACAGATCGCAGGCCCCTAACCTTGCTGCTCTCTTCCCTGGGGAGCTCTGCCTCTTGCCTTCATTCATATGGGCCCCCTACACCGATCTTGCCCCATTGACTTCTGCTGGCCTTGTGGCTGAGGGCAGCAAGGACGGGAGCCCCGAGAGGAGAAGAGAGACCCCCCCCCCAGAGGGGAAACTTCTCCTTAATTAATTGCTCTCTTACATCTTAAGATGCTACTTATGCATTTGCGAAAATTGTTTACCTCTCAACGGTAACAACACGTAGTCAGGAAATACATTTCTCATTGCTTTGTAATAAGGTAACAGATATGTTATTTTCTTAGTATGTCACAACTGCTCAGGGGCAATAACAACTGGAGAAAAAGAACAAGGCACTGTGTTCTAGAATCCTTACCACTAGCATCTTTTTTAGGGTTGTGTGATTAACAGGAATCACCTCTGAATGTCTGACTCCAGATGTTTCCCTGTGCGCATGCATGTGTGTGTGTGTGTGTGTGTGTGTGTGTGACACAGACCCCAGTCTTAACTTCTGGCGTGTCACCCATTGCATTCTAACCAGCACCCGACTTCTCCCTTCCACAAGGAAACATTTAAAAAGACCTCCTCTTTGAGAACAGACTTATCATAGAGCTGAGGATGATGTGTCCCAGGTTCACGGTTTTGTGCGAGGTTATACCAGTTTGGCCTCCCTCATTGTAGAAGAAAAAGAAAGAAAACTTAAGTGTATATTTTCAGTGGTGATGCTCACACACCTCTGTCAGTGGCCTCTGCTCTTCTTATCTTAGCACCTTGACACGGTGTTTGCAAGCCTGGAGAGCTTAGCACGTTTGGGGTCAGGACTTTGGATTAGGGGCCTCGGAGCCTCTTGGGACAGGATATATCTTCTATATGTTTCATTTTCCAGACCCAATCAGTTTACTGTGGAATGCCGTACTGAGAAAAGTCCTAAGTGGGTCCCAGATCATTCATAGAGCATGCTGGAATCTATCCACCGTAACTGACAAGGAGTAGGAACAGGGAAAGTGACACTTGTAATCTCTGCCTTAAAGACAGGAGAAGGTCAATATGCAAAGACCGAATCATCAGTTACACTGCGTTATTCTCCACATTCCCTGAATCCACACACATGCCCTGGCCTCATCATAGGTGCAGTGCATTTCCCAGACCTTTGACTCTGGACTGGACCACGTGATTTGCTTTGATCCATAGCGTGTGGGTGGAAGTGACAGTGGGCAGATTCAGAGACGAGGACTTAAGAGGCCTCCCCTGTTTCTACCGGCCATATTCATCACATCTCTGCCACCACTGGGGGTGAAACGTGCCCTGACGAGCGCTCTGGTCTCAGGTGGTGGTTGAAGGATGGGACAGAGCTGCCCCAGATCAGCTCCGCTAGCCAAGCCCAACCTGGACCAGCTGAACTCCAGCCACCATGCAGACCTGTGAGTCTAGGGATGGCTTGGAGTAGTTAACAGTGCCGTCCACAAACAAAAACCGTACGGAGTGAGAGTCACGAAATCAGAGTGGGATTCTGAGTCCAGGAGAGTGTCATTTTCCTGGGGTAGCACCAGGCAACTTGTGTCTGAGTCCCAGGGCAAGGGGACTGCAAACAAACACTGCCAACAAATACAATGGCAAGAGGTGTTTCATTAATAAATCATAATAAAGACTGAGGGCCTGCTAATGCCAGTTTTTTAGCCCACGTTGCACAGCGTAAACACTTAAGGGTTTGGGTGTAAAGATGTGTGTGGTGGTTTCAAAGCATGTCTGTAAATTCTTGACACTCTTAACGACAAAACGCGAAGTCTAATTCCCTTCTCCTTGACTACGCGCCAGTCTTTGGGGCAAGAAGTGACTTGCTTCTAATAAATATTATTGCAGTGACATTGTGCGGCTTCTGAGTCTCGGTCATAAAAGATGATCTCTCTCTCTCTCTCTCCATTTCTTGCGTATGCATCCTTGCCTTTGGAGCCCAGACACCACGCCACAAGGAAGCCAACCAGCTACACGTAAAGGCCCACAAAAGCAGACCGGCCCCAGTTCTAGCTAAGGCCCCGGCTAACCATTAGCTGGTTGGTTAATCAATTATCAGAGACAGATATCATGGTTATTTACGATATAAATAAATAAATAAATAAATAAATAAAATGACTGGTTATGATATAATTAATTATCAGAGACGGATATCATGGTTATTTACGATATGAATAAATAAATAAATAAATAAATAAATAAATAAATAAATAAAATGACTGGCTATGATATAATTATCAGAGACAGATATCATGGTTATTTACGATATGAATAAATAAATAGAATGACTGGTTATGGTATAATTTTTTTTTTTTTTTTTTTTTTTTTTTTTTATTTTTTATTTTTGGGACAGAGAGAGACAGAGCATGAACGGGGGAGGGGCAGAGAGAGAGGGAGACACAGAATCTGAAACAGGCTCCAGGCTCCGAGCCATCAGCCCAGAGCCTGACGCGGGGCTCGAACTCACGGACCGCGAGATCGTGACCTGGCTGAAGTCGGACGCTTAACCGACTGCGCCACCCAGGCGCCCCTGGTTATGGTATAATTAATTATCAGAGACAGATGTGAAGAAGCTTCCAGATGATTCCAGTCCCCTGTCCTTGAGGCTGAGTGGAACAGAGAAGACCTGTCCGCAGAGTTCTGCTCAAACTGCAGACTCGTGAGTGACAGAAACGTTGCCGCTGCTTAAATCACTAGGTTCGCGGGTGTTTTTTTATACACAAATAACCAGAACGGGGCACTTCCTTTTTGAGGGATAATATTGGCATGGGGAGAGACACAGTTGGGTGGACTAGCCAGCCCCAGGGCCGGACTAGAACAAAATCGCTTGCCAAGGGCTGGAGGAGGAGGAGGGCCTCACAGCTTCGCCTGGACGGGGAGATGCACCCGAACTTTCCCCATGAACTACGAGCAGCTGGAGCCACAGCAGTAACGGAAGCAGGAATGAAGGCCATAAAGAACACCGTGGAATGGCAGAGAAGCCCACGTATGCGGGGATCCAAAGGCGCCCTGCGGGGACACCCCAAGTAGCCAAGAAAACGTGTAGTGAGGGCTGGCGCTCCCGCCCTCCCGGCTGAGGCCAACGGGGGTCTGTGCGTTGTGACCTGCTTCTCCTCCCAGGACTGCCGTGGCCGGGAAAGCCGAGCTTGCACATTTGTTACAACACTCCGGTCTCCCGAAGCCCTCCCATACATCATCTGTTTCAGAGCTCACATTAACACCTGTGAGGTAGGTATTATTATTCCCAGGTCTCACAGCCCATAAATGGCAGCTCCACCAGGAAGTCAAGTCCTGGCCTGTTCCCTGTACCACAGCTGCCCTGGCAAATTAAATCTTATTTTTAATGTAAGTCTACGGAGAGCTTCTTAAATCAACCCCGGGGTAAATTCCGCCCCTCACCCGAAACCCCTCCTGATTTATCTATTCTGCGAGTTCAGGGTTCTGCATAGTAAAATCTCATTAATTCTGCCTTCCTGAATGTCGAATGTGAGGTAGGAACCCGAAAGAAGTTCTCCCCTCGAGACAGCAACCCTCGTGCGGTGTTGGTGGGCATGCGAGCTGGTGCAGCCACTGTAGAAACCAGCATGGAGGTTCCTCAAAAGGGCACAAAAAGAACCATCCAATGATACAGCAATTGCGCTGCGAGGTGTTGACCCAAATACGAAAATACTAATTCGAACAGATACATGCACCGCGATGTTCGTAGCAGCATTAGTTACAACAGCCAAGATATGGAAGCGGCCCAATGTCCACTGATCGGTGAATGGATAAAGAAGATGCGGTGTGTATACACAACAGAATATTATCCAGCCACAAAGAACGGAATCTTGCCATTTGCAATGACATGGATAGAGCCAGAGAGTATTATGCTAAGTGAAATAAGTTAGCTAGAGAAAGACAAATACCAAATGATTTCACTCATGTGTGGAATTTAAGAAATAAAACAAGTGAGCAAAGGAAAAAAGAGAGAAAGAGAAACCAAGAAAGAGACCCTTAACTACAGAGAACTGATGCTTATCGGGGGCAGGGGCGGGGGAAGGGGCGAAACAGGTGATGGGGATTAAAGAGTACAGTTACTCACGGTGAGCACTGAGCAGGGTATAGACTTGTTGAATCGCTATATTGTGCACCTGATCACTAACAGAACACTCTATGTTGACTATACTGAGATTTAAATTAAAAACTTAATAAAAAATAACAAGAAGGTCTCTCCTTGATAATGTACACACATCGAGTTTGGTCCATTGACAAACGGCTTTTGTGTTAAGGCCTTTCTTTAAAATGGCCTCGAAGGCAGGCACTTTATAAAGACCGTGGCCGTATAAACCCAAGACGTAGCAGTCTGTCCGCCTTGGTCTTACAGGTGTGGCTTGTGTACCTGCCTGAGGAGAGGGCCTATCCACAAGGGCTTAAGGTCATTCCAGCCTGGCCCCTTGACTCTCACGCACCGTGTGAAGGGTCAAGACTCGAGAGCACCGATTTTTGCTCAGGAGCCTTACCCACCTTGGGATTTTGCTTCCGAGGCACGTCATCGCTGTGGCTGATTCAGATTCTCCCTCCGATGTGCAGAAGATCTCTTGCCACACATACTTTAATGGTGTTGACAGTAGACATCGGCCCCCAATATCCGCAAGGCATCATGGGCCAACCAAAAGAGCGACACGACTGACCTGGGCTCAGCCTTCCTCAGAGAGCTCCTCAGTCGTCCTCTAACTAGGACTGGTTGCCGAATAATCACTGTTCCGCCCACGAGGGTGGTGCACTCCCGGCTGGCAAAGAGCACCCCCATTCTAGACACTGCAATCCTTTGTCTTTAGCTCAAGGGTAATCCTTTGGAATTGACGATGCACACCGCTGGGGGCGGGGAGGGACGTGGGCCCCTCCTGATCTATTTGGAACGTGAATTAGAGGCCAGTTGGCCACCGTCTCTCAATTTTTTCAGTGCATTTAAACGTTGCTCCGCTAATTAGACTTCCAGGAATTTATCCTCAATCTGAGCGTCACAGAACATCTGAGGAGGCCTCCTGTAGCTTCACTTAACAACGACAAAGTATCAGTAAGCACCTAACCACCCATCCCTGGAAACTGCTTAAATAATTCACTTCGTCAGCATGCAGAAAAGTGCTCAGTCTTTACAGAGGATGAGCTTCACCAGCTACATATTTTCAAGTTAAAAAAGAAAAAAAAATGAACAAACAAACAAACGAAAACACCAGTGACATGATCCAGAGGGTGTGTAGAACAAAACCCAAAGGGTGCACTCATATACGTGTCAGTCTTGTGCAGAAAACGTTGGAAAGATGAAACAGACAATGACCGTGGGCACATCTGGAATTCCGGTATGGGAAGAAAGTTTACTTTCATGGTACCCTTTTGGCCATTTGAAGTTTTCATTGTATTTGACTTCTTTTTCTTTCTGTCTTCCTTTTTACCATGTGCATGCATTAATTTTTTTGATTAAAATAAATCAAAAGCTGAAGGCAACAGTGACACAGAAAAGTAGTTCAGGAAGGGCTGTCGATATGTGAAGTATGACAGCAGAGACTTTTCAAAACTGGAGCACAGAAAGGTCGAGAAACGCCCACATGCTGGAAAGCAAATAGCATCCCAGTCCAAGGAATATTCCCTTAAAGAACTAGATGAGTTTGATTGGAAGACTGAAGGCCTGGAAATTTTACTGCAGAATTGTTCTTTATATCCTACAGTGAGTGCATGGTGGTCCTTGGGTTGAGTGGATTCAACGCTTTGTCAATTCACCTCTCCTTACATTATAGACTGATGTTCTACAAAACTACTTCTAAATAGTTTCCATCAGCTGGTGAAAGCCAATTTCGCACTGGCATACTATGGTCAATAGTTCTTGTTTCAGCAAGTTTCCATCTTTCACACACACAAAAAATGCCACCTCTGTTTTTATTTACTTTTTAAAAGAGACTATTATTGGAATTCTATGGCCCCAAGTTTCCCTGGGAGGAAATTTCGGTGTACTCCAGAGCAAGGATGCAGCTCACATCCTCCCCTCCCCCCCCCACCCCGACTCCTCCTCCTTCCCGAACCCCCAGCCTGCTCACCTTGCTTTGGTTGAAAGAGCTCAACTTTTTATTTATCCCGGGATTCAGGGTAAAATTTTACTGGAAAGACTGAATTCTGCTACTAAAACACATTTGGAAAATAGTTTTTTTTTTATTGCAGTTTGCACATAATATTATTTCAAAATAAATAGAAAACAGACAAATTCAATGGCTAATGCTACGGCTGAGAAATGAGACTTTCCTAAATGTAATATAACAGAAGTAAAGATGACAATTGTTATGCTTGCAAAGGGGTGACTAGCTAAACAGAAGAAGCAGGGTCAGCACATAACTTTTAGAGCCAGAATGCCTGGGTTTGGACCCTAATTACTACCTATGGGAACTTGGGCAATCACTTACCCTTTCTGTGCCCATTCCCAAATATACAACACAGAAATTATCATGGTCAGAGGGATAACTCCTAGCTCTGTTGTGTAATTACATCAAATGCCCAAAGGGCTTAGACCATGCCCAGTGCACTGCAAGTGTTACATAGATATTAACTGTTAGCATTACTTTTAATCAGACGCTCCTCACTGGGCTTAACACTGTGTTCAAATGTAAATATGCATGAAATACTGGAAGCATGAGAGAATTATTTGGAGGTTTAGAATACGCTTTGGCTTTGGGGAAACTGAATTACTCTACGATTTGGAAATCAGTAATTCAACTTCTAAATATTTGGAATATGTGTCCATTTTCAGGAACACACTCAGTAAGACAGTAGAAGCCCAAGTATCTGAAGTCATTTATTAGACACAATCGACAAAGAGTATAGCCCACCAAGCAACTATACGGGCTGAGGAACTTTTACACATGCAGACATCTGTGAAACCACCACTCAGATCACAACAGAGAACATTTCTAGCAGCCCACAAGACTCCCACCTTCTCCTTCCCATATCGGGCACTCTCTGACTTCTAGCCCTATAATTATTAGCTTTTCCTGTTCTTAAACTTCATCTACATGAAGTCATTCAGTATGCTGTCTCTGTGTCTGGCTATTTTCCCTCTGCAGATCTGGGAAGCTTGTGTGTGTGTGTGTGTGTGTGTGTGTGTGTGTGTGTGAGAGCATTCCATGGTATGGATATACTGTAATAACAACCTATTTTGTTGATGGACTTTTCGATTGTTAACAGTTTTCGGCTGTTTGAATTATACATTTTTTTGAGCATTCTTTTGGCGAACATCACACTCATCTTTCTTGGGTATATTAATAGGAGTGGAATTGTGGGGCCATAGGCAAGGTTTAGCATATACAGCTGAGTCCCACCATTCTTATCCCAGATTGGAGGCTAGCCTTCCAGCAACATCGTGGCAGGATGGACTGTACTGTGCGTGAATTCACCGAGCGAGGAATTCTTAAGCACCCAGGGGAGCCCTGCACCAGCAGAGGGAGGTGGCCCAAGAATAGACACCTGGGTTAGGAGACCCTCAGACCCTCGGCTTCTTGTCTACAGTTACTATGGAGGAAGGCTTCTTCTGGCAGAACCCTGCCTTCAGGGATGCCTCAGGCCATGAGGGTGCATCTCTCCCTCCCGGCAAGGTCAAGTCCCACATTTCTAAGCCAGGCAGACAGAACCGTTTATGAATTTATGACAGAGAAAATATTCTTTAAACAGAATCTTCCCTGGTTATTGGAGCAAACTTAGTTGCTAGAAGCTGCTTCTCCCCATTAGCTCCTTGGTGACAGAGGCAAGAATTTCTCGCTCTGCTTAACCCCCTATGGCCCTGTTCTTTGCTATAGACGGGATCGGACAAATCCATGAGTTAAACGGAAGTGACTGTGCCTCCTTTTACTTGTCTCCTCAATACACCACACAAAGCATCATGATCATCCTGCTTTCTCCTCCTCCCGAGCCCTCGTGTCTTTTCCTCCATCCGCTTGTCCCATCTTATTTGGGACTAGACACATGATACGGAATGAATTCAGGGACCAAAATGCCCTGTTCCAAACCCTGTCCTGCTCCTGAATAGGAACGGATCTTCATCACGTGCCTGCAGTGTGCCTCAGTTTCCTCGTGTGAATAAAGAAGTTAATACACACAGAAGTGCGGAGGACCAAGCCAGGCCAAGCCCTGTAAACACGTGAGCAGTTGGGATGGATGGGTTGGGGAGACAGCCTCTGTTCTGCCAGGATTCCTTCTCTACAGAGACGGCTTTGACTTGGAATTACCACTCCTTTATCACTCCCGTGACAGTTTTGGTATTTAGGGCTGGTGAGTGCTCACGTCTGATTGTATTAGGGTGTGTAAGCACATCATATTCAGGATACATTTGGATCCTTGTGAAAACCCTGGGGAAAGGAAATATGATCCCCATTTTGCAGAAAAAAGAAGCTAACAGGGCTGAGGCTTTCTCTCATCCATTCGTGTCAACAGCTATCCATCCACCAGGAAATGTTTCTGCAGATTGTATTGAGCTCCGCCCTCGTAGGTTTCATCATGTGTTCCCACAGAGCAAGTTAGAACCCTCACCCGGTTACCATTCAGTGCTGGTCCCATTGCCAGACCCCTCCTTTCATGCTGGGCTCTCAGTCCAAACCTCATTTCTCTACCTCGGCTTCCTACTTTCTCCTCACCCAAAGTTCTCTCACCTGACTGTCACATCCATCACATTTAAATTAAATGACTCAATCACTGAAATCAGAATTAGGTATTTTCACTATATGCGACAGGTTATAGATTTAAAAGAATGAAAGAAAGTAAAAAGGAAGGGAATGAATGACAGAGAATACAGATATACAGGATAATGAAAAAGAAGGTCTGTAATTTTACCACTCAGAGGTAACTAAGAAAAAGCCTATAAATACCCTCATATTTGCATATATTAGCCCCAGGTTTTTTTAATCTTGAGAATATGTGACATATTTAAGTTTATAAAGTTAAATTTATAAGTATAAAAGATCAAATACATATATATTTAAATTTTAACAAAATTGGTGTTGTAATATATATAATATATTGAAACCTGCTTATATGCTTTTAAAGTGTACAATATCTATCTTTCCATCTCAATAAACATCAACAACATCAGTTTTCTTTATTTGAGAGAGAGAGAGCAAGCAAGCAGAGGAGGGGCAGAGGATGGGAGAGAGAGAATCCCAAGCAGACTCCATGCCCAGTGCAGAGACTGACTCGGGGCTTCAGCCCATGACCTGAGCCGAAATCAAGAGTTGGACGCTCAACCGACTGAGCCACCCAGGTGCCCCAACAACATCAACTTTAATTAACTGAACAGTCTCATACCGTATAGGTATCCCTTGTTTAATTTGACCTGCTATTGACTATGAGACTATTTCCTTTTATAGAAATGTTTTCTGGGGTGCCTGGCTGGCTTGGTCAGAATAACCTTGTTACCAGGGTTGTGAGTTCGAGCTCCATGCTGGGTGTAGACATTGCTTAGATAAATAAACCACCATAACAAAAAAGGAATGTTTTTCTATTATATACAATACTGAGATAAACATCACTGCATGTACATTTCTGATCATACCCTTAATTATGTACTTCAGGTAAATTCCAACTGGTGACATTGCAGACCGATTTTTAAAACTGTGGCACCCACTGCAACACTGTCCTTAAGAAAGACTGTACTAAGATGAGGGTCCCCACCATGTGCCAGCAATGGTAAGTATCATGTCAAACAAACAAAATAAAAATAACAAAAATTCTCTGTCATGGTGCTAGAAAACTTATCATCTAGTTTGCATTCATTTCTATCAATAAGTTAAAAATACATTCATAATCTTATCGTCTATTATTTCTCAGGTTTTAGTTTTGACCATTTCTTTATAACTTTTTGTAAATTGACATGTAAGGTCCTTTTGAATACTGAAGATATCAAATGTTTGCTTCCACATATGTGTTTAATATTTTCTCCATTTTCTTTTTTAATATTTTAGATGTTTAGTTGTTTGTCGTTAATTTTAAGAGAGTTGTTCATTTTAAGACCTCTGCAAAGTGGGTCTAGAGGGAACATATCTCAATATTTAATGGTGAAAAACTGAGAGCCTTTCCTCTAATATCAGAACAAGGCAAGAATGTTTACTCTCACCACTCTTATTCAACATAAAGATTGCCACGGCAATCGAACAACATAAAGAAATAAAAGGCATCCAGATTGATAAGAAATAAGTAAAACTCTCACTCTTTGCAGATGACATGATACTATATATTGAACACCCCAAAGACTTCACCAAAATACCACTAGAAGTGGTAAATGAACTTAGTAAAGTCATAGGATACAAAATCAATGTACAGAAATCTGTGGCATTCCTATACACTGATAACGAAGCAGCAGAAAGTGAAATTAAGAGAACAATCCTGTTTACAATTGTACCCAAAACAATGCAATATCTAGGAATAAACTTAACCAAAGAGGTGAAAGTCCTGTAGTCTGAAAACTGTAAAAAACTGATGAAAGAAATTCAAGACAACACAAAGAAATGGAAAGGCATTTCATGCGCACGGATTGTGAGAACAACTAGTGTCAAAATATCATACTTCCCAGAACAATCTACAAAGTTAACGCAACCCCTATCAAAATGCCAACAGCATTTTTCACAGAACTAGAACAAATGATCCTAAAATTTGTATGGAATCATAAAAGACAGTGAAAGCACTCTTGAAAAAGAAAAACAAAACTGGAGATAAATTGCAATTCCGATTTCAAGTTACATTACAAAGCAGTAGTAATTAAAACAGTATGGTAGCGGCATGAAAATAGACACATCAATCAATGGAATAGAACAGAAAACCAAGAAAGAAACCCACAATTATATGGTCAATTAAGCTATGACAAAGGAGCTAGGAATATACAATGGGAAGAAGTCTTCAACAAATGGTGTTGGGAAAACTGAATAGCTATGGACAAAAGAATGAAACTGGACCACTTTCTTGCACTGTACACAAAAATCAACTCATGGATCAAAGACCTAAATGTGAGATCTGAAACCATAAAAATCCTTGAAGAGAGCACAAGCAGTAATCTCTCTGATATCGACCATAGCAACATTTTTTCTAGATATGTCTCCCTAGGCAAGGGAAATAAAAGCAAAAATAAACTGCTGGACTATATCAAAATAAAAAGTTTCTACACAGTGAAGGAAATAATCAATAAAACTAGAAGACCATCTACTGAATGGGAGAAGATAGTTGCAAATGACATATCTGATAAAGGGTTAGCATCCAAAATATATGAAGAACTGGTACAACTCAATGCCCCAAAACAAAATAATCCAATTAAAAATTGACAGATGACATGAACAGACATTTCTCCAAAGCAGACATACCGATGGCCGACAGACACATGGAAAGTTGCTCAACATCATGCATCGCCAGGGAAATGCAAATCAAAACTACAATGCAATATCACCTCATACCTGTCAGAATGGCTAAAATCAACAGCACAAGAAACAACAAGGATCGATGATGATGTGGAGAAAAAGGAAACTTGTGCACCGTCAGTGGGAATGCAAGCTGGTGCAGCCACTCTGGAAAACGGTGTAGCGTTTCCTCAAAACATCAGAAAGAGAACTAGCCTACAATCCAGTAACCACACTACTTGGGTGTTTACCCCCAAAATACAAAATCACTAATTCCAAGATGTATCTGCGCCCATGTTTATTTCAGCATTATTTACAATAGCCAAATTATGGAAGCAGCCAAGTGTTTACTGACTGATGAATGGATAAAGCAGATGTGGTATATATACACATAATGGAATATTATTCAGCCACAAAAAGGAATGAAATCTTGTCATTTGCAACAATGTGGTTAGAGCTAGAGAGCATAATCCTAAGCAAAACACGTCAGTCAGAGAAAGACAAATATCATATGATTTCACTCATAGGTGGAGTTTAAAACACAAAACAAACAAGCAAAGGGAAAAAAAAGAGATAGGCAAACTGAGAAACAGACTCTTAACTATAGAATACAAACTATAGAGGGGAGGGGGGTGGGGGAAAGGGTGATGGGGATTAAAGAGTACACTTACCATGATGAAAAAAAAAGATACAAAAATGAATGAGTGAATAAATAAATAAGTCACAGGGATGAAAATTACAGCATAGGGAGTATAGTAATAATATTGTAATCACATTGTATGGTGACAGATGGCAGCTGCACTTACTTGGTGAGCATTTTGTAATGTATATAATTGTTGATCCAGTGCGTTGCACACCTGAGACTAATATAATATTGTCTGTCAACTATACTTCAATTGAAAGAAAGAAAGAAAGAAAGAAAAGGAATAAAAGAAAGAATGAAGGAAAAGAAAGAAAGAGAGGAAGAAAGAAAGAAAGAAAGAGAAAGAATAAAAGAAAAGAAAGAAAGAAAGAGAATAAAAGAAAGAAAGAAAGAAAGAGAAGGAATAAAAGAAAGAATGAAGGAAAGAAAGA
>NW_026057578.1:19764493-19864291 GCF_023721935.1 Panthera uncia | reverse complement strand
AAAGAAAGAAAGAGAAGGAATAAAAGAAAGAATGAAGGAAAGAAAGAGAAGAAGAAAGAAAGAGAAAGAATAAAAGAAATAAAGAAAGAAAGAAAAGGAAGGAAGAAAAGAAAGGAAAGAAGAAAGGAAGAGAGAAAGAAAGAAGGAAAGAAAGAGAGTTCAGACATTTATGCCTCAGTTTTAGTTATTGTTTTTTAGTTTTTGTGAAATACTCAGTAATATCTTTCCTAGGCAGGAAGTTATTTCTTATGTTTTTCATTTTTTTAATTTAACTTTTCAAGCCATAGACTATTTATATTCTTTGACAGCAAAAGTTAGGAAGCAACTACTTTCTTCCTAATTGTTTAGCCAGTTCTTTCCGACCTGTGGTTAAGATCCACCCATAGCACCACCAGTTCCTTGCACAGTGGTGTATTCAGCCAAAATGACATGGCCCTCCTTGTGTCCTTCCTCCCTTGCTACTACTCTCATCCCTCCCTCCTTCAATGAACAATTTAATGATGGCCTCTAAGCAAACCATCATGATCTACGGGTAGCTATCACAAGAATATTCCTTGTCTCTCCTTCTAGGGCTCATCCCTGCCTTCTCTTCCAACAGTTTGCTGATTTCCAACTGGGAATTCAGCCTCACCCTCCTCCCTTTCTCCCATCATGCATTTGTGATGGGGCTGACCGTTAGCCCAGAGTCTCTGGCTGAGGACAACCAGCTCCTTCCATCCTGACCACCGTGATGACCTCAGGACCCAGCCTGTGACCCAGCCAGAATCCTCCTGAGGGGACATTTTCTGAAGTTGTGTGGAGAGGACAGCCTATTTCTTCAGAGGGTGAAACGAGAAGCCCCCACTTGCCCCAACCCCCCCGCACACACTGGATGTGAACGAGGAAGGGTGTGACCCTCAGAAGCCGTGGGTGGTTCCCATCAGACGTGAGAAGAGCTTTTCAGAAAATGTTGCCCACGATGAACAAGCACATCCAAGAAATACCTAGATAGAAACCAATTCCTTAATACAACATTTAAATCCTGGATCGTACTCCACAAAGTAGATACACTTGAACACTTGAACTGTTTAGTTACGTGGGCCATTGAATTCCTGTTATCCTTTAAGCCAGTTGAGTTGAGGTTTCTCTTCATTGTAACCATAAAAAAGCGAGAAATAGTAAGTTAATGTTGCAAGGACTAATGGTAACTATGACCAAACCATGGAAACTAACATTTCTAGACAGCCTTCTAGATGCCAAATCACTATTGGCAAGGCAGTGTCCCATGCCAAATGTAGTGTCCCATGTAGTTTCTTCTACAGATTAAATGTTTGTGTCTCCCCCAAAGTGCGTATGTTGAAACCTAACCTCCAAGGCGATGGTAACTAGAGGTGGGGCCTTTGCAGGTGATTTGGTCACAAGGGAGGAGCCCTCACGAATGCCATCAGTGCCCTTCTAGGGAGAAGCCAGAGAGCTGGCCAGCTCTCTCTCTACCACATGAGGACAGAATGAGAAGTCTGCGGCCCAGAGAAAATTCCTCACCAGAAACTGACTGGGCAGGTACCCTGATCTTGGACTTCCAGCCTCCAGAACTGTGAGAAACAGATTGCTGTTTAAAAGCAACACAGTTTGTGGCATTTTGTTTCAGCACCCCGAACAGTCTAAGACCGTACATGGCTCTGGAGTATGTAAATATTCTTGGCCAGTTCGTGGCGCAGAGCGTTCCCCAGTAATCAATAATGTCAGCTTAGAATAATAACCACATGCGAGCACGAGCTGTTGTCCTTAGCATCGGAGGATTCGTGAAGTCTAATGAGGTGTCAGAAGGACAAAGATAGAAGGTTGAATCATTCCCCAGCGGAATGGGAGAGTGAAACACTGAGTGATTCCTTTCGGAAAAATACAAGCAGGCACAGCCCTGGGAGATAGAGCACAGTGCAGGGGAAACCTATCCATACCTCACCAGCCGGACTCGGATGGACAGATAATGGGGAAAGTCGGGCATTGTGACTGGCCTGGTGGGCTTTAAGGTCCAGTGGAGAAACCATATGACAAAGCTAAATATAGTAATTTAACTTGTACTAAACTGTGTGCTGAGGGATACTCTGGTGGCGAGTGGTCATGGGAAGTCTTAGAATGGATGGCGTGGCAGTTGAGACACAAAGTGTGAGAAAGGGCCAGACAGGCAGTCGTGTTGAGGAAGGAGATCCTGGCCTCTGAGCCAACACGTATAAAGCCTTCAACTGTAAAATGGAAGGAGAAGCACAAACATCATAGGCATCCAAAGAGGGCAGACGTGGCAGTTTACAACTTGCAAGAGCCGGGATGTGGTTATGGAGAGAGTCCTGAGGAGGATCAAAGGTGTGGGCCCCCAGGGATGGGGGTGTGGCTGGGATCGACGAACGCCTTTAAACGTGGGCCAGCAGCGACCACAGAGAAGGCTGAGGCCACTGACACCAGCCTGACCCAGGCCCGGCGGATGCTGACATCTCTTTACTAGGTGGTCCCACGGGGCTGGAGCTTTTCATCAGGAGTGAGCATTATTAGTGACCAGACTCAGGGGAGGGAAGAGGACATGTGTGCAGAGAGTGAGAGGAAGGAGGGAAAGTAGGAGGACAGGCCACGTCATGGTGCTAGGGACCCAGGGCCAAGGGTGCACAGCTTTCAGGCTGGGAAGCATCGGGTTAAACCACAGGCACTTGAACTTCTGGCCCCACTGCTATTTCTGAAAGGGAAAAATGTCAGGATACCGGGGTAAAAGATATTGATCTGGGGGCATTTCTGGTTGTCAGGCCCCCCCCCTTACCTCCTTTAGAAGGCACGGACCACTCAGCCTGGGCATGATACTGCTCCCCAGAGAACTAAGCATCTTTCAAGTAAACCAATATTTAGGGCGAAGCTATTATGTTCTAAGCACAGCAGCAAATGGTGCCTCTATATTGAGTGATCGAGTTATTTGTCATGTAAACTGCAACTTTTGAGGATACTAGAGAGAGGGAAACATTCTGAACCCACTGGAGTTAACCTTCCCTACCCTTAGGAAGGTGATCGTTGACTGACTGAATGTGTAATGGGGGTTATACATTGTACTCTCATCTTACCCTTTAAAATATAAGCAAGGAGCAGGACAGAAGAGTCAAGAACATCCTGGGGCCTCGGCACTGAAGCAATTTCGCATTCCGCGTAGCGTGTGGGCCTAGATTTGGAGACTCCTTGATTCCCGTCCTGCTTACTCTGAGCCTCCGTATGATAATGGTGCCTGGTGCATAATATACAGCAATGAATCTTAGTTGATGGTGTTAATTCTCAGGAATGGAGGGAGGGCAATACAAAGTTGCATCAAGACTGTGTGAAACTCATCTTCAACAGTACCGTGCCATCCATCCCCAGGGCCTGGGAGATGCTTTTCCTTTTCAACGGACACACACACACACACACACACACACACACACACACACACCCCTTCTCAGAGCATGTTGCCCCTGCTCCCCAGAAGGCAATGTCCTGATCCATTTTCTCTACTAGAAGGCTGAATGGAGAAGGCGAGGGGAAACCTGTGGTCATTGGCCCAACAACACATAAGCTCCGTTTCAGTCCTACCGGGGGATCACTCTGGATTTATTTACCACAAAGTGACAGATGAGAACAACTTAGTAATTTGAAGGCCTGGGGACAGAGCACGTATTCTAAGATGTTCCCAGTGCTGCTTTGGAATTACCGAGCATTGCTCATTTCAGCATCCACTGGATTGTGCTGCCCTGAGCTGGGGCTGGCGATTCTAGGAAACTCTCGAAATCAACCCAGAGGCTGAGACTCAACTCCAGGGATTTGCATCCCAGTTGAGGCCTTAGCCAGTGTTGAGACCATGTCTGTTAGCTTATCAGTTCTTCCAACAACTGTATAATCAATCTCTTCATTATTTCCTGTCTACGATACTTAGCATAGTTTCTTTCTCAAGATTTAGCTAGAGAATGGAATAAATGTGACAAGACAGCAATGCAAGAAGCACATGAAACAAGGCAAGGGGCCTAACTATTTTCCTGGGTGCTGGGAGATCATGTGAATAGGGCCTTGAAGGATGAGTATGAGTAGGGAGTGTCAGGAAGAGGGAAGGGAGGGTGTTAAGAACACGGGAACAGTTTGAACACTTGTATAGAGACTGGCGTGTCTGGCAGGTAGAGAGTCTGTGTGACATCTAGGAATAGTCCTGGAGACGGAAGCTGCCTCAATTTTCTCTCTCTTACACATTAGATTGGTGTCTTTCTTGGTCAGACTCTGGTATCCAGGCTCCAAGACGGCTCTCAACTGGTTTTCTTATCCAGTGCAGTTGTCTCTCCCACTGAATAGGGCTGACCTATGTAACCAATAGGATGTGGTCAAAATTCAGGTGGCCCTTCCATGGCTATGTCATAAAATAGTTTCTGCTTTGTTCTCTCTTGTCTCACCAGCTGTAGAAAAGCCAACTGCCATTGGCTTTTTGCCAATGCCATTGTCATTGTTGCCAAAAGACAACAGACCTATGGATAGGCCTATCTAGTGAGGAACTGAGGCCTCCGGCTAAAACCAGCACTAACTTGCGAGGCAGGAAAAGTGAGATACACTGGAAGTGAATTTTCCAGCTCAGTCAGGTCTTCAGGCAAAGGCAGACCTGACCAATCGCCACACTGCTACTTCGCGAGGCAGGATCGCCCAACTGAGCTCCTCCTGGATTCTGGACTCATGGAAACTGGGTGAAACAATAAGCTTTTATTGTTTGACGATGCTCTGTTCGGGGATAATCTGCTATGCAGCAGAGGTTACTGATATACTAAGATACCAGAATCATCTCTTCTTTGAACCCTAAATCAGAACAGTCCTATGCTCTGTCTTTTTGGTTAGAGCTCCCACACAACAGGATCTTCATTATGGACAGCGTTGCGGTAATAAATAGAAGACCTCGGGTTAGACGTTTGTCAAGGTGGCTCCAGAGCTTTGCTTTCCCTGCCCACAGACTACATTCTCTTTTGCGTACCCCCCCCCCCGCCGCCTCTGTGGGGCTAGAAGCTTCCACTTCCCCGTAACCTTGACCGGCATACCGTTCCTGTCAGCAACACTGGTTTCTTGCTCTTCTATGACTTTATGGATCCAGAGCCCGTCCCAATCTTACAGCTCATTTTGCGAGGCTTAGCTCAGATCCTCAAGACTAAAGCTGATCGGCTCCACCTGAGTAGGGTACCTTCCCATGAGCTTTTCAGGTAGGACCAAAAAGCAGGGCCACCCAGGGTCAACATGGCTGCCCTGGCCTCTCCCTTAGGGTAGAGTGGGAGGAGCATTTCCAGATCAGGGCCACGGAGCTGGCAAGTACTTCAAATGTGTCTAGCAAATGTAAGAGCTTCCCAGAGGGCCTGCTCAAGATCACCGTCACACACTCTCTCCATTTTTATTAACTCACTGGGGTGTGAGAAGTTCTCTTCTGAATAGGAAGAGACAGGAAGCACCCTCCTCCGCATGACAAAAGCCTGTTAGCAGCAAAGCATTAGGATTCATGACTCAAGTCCTGTATTTCTACAAAAGCAATTCCAAACTCTCAAAAGCAATTATACATCATATTATATCATCAGAATAAAGTAAATATAAATCCCTGGATTAACATGAAGGCATAAACAACTGCTGACAGCCTAGAAGTGGTATTAAGAATATTTTGATAAACTCCCAGTTTTCCATACTTCCCTTAACCTCATGGTGATAGCTGTTCAGATTCAGCACACATTGGGTGCATATGTGGGACGCAGCAGGGAGTAAGCAGGGTTGGAAATGGAGAGAAAGAAAAGCAAAGTAGGAGAAATGGGTGGATAAATAATGACTTTAAGGGGGGAAAAGCCAGAAGAAGTGAACCTGGGAGCCGAGGGAACACTTTTTCTCCCTTATGATAGCTCCGTAAGGGGAGCTGGCTGCTGGTACCCTTATGGCCTTGTTCTTCATGCTTCTCCTCTGGCCCTTAGCAAAAAGGAGGAGATTCTGAATGGGTTATTATGTATTCCAGAAACATGCACTGAGTATGCACAGGCTGAAGGGAATAGATGGGGTCATGATCTCGTCCAATTGGCAAACAAGGGTAGGACCTAGTTGAACAAACAACTGAAGTTCGGTGAGATCACTGAACTTTTAAAAAATTAAATCTGTGCCCAGGGAGGTAGGGGGAGCTCTCAACTCTGTTGTATTGACTCATGTGGTATAAGCGTTGTTAAAGACATTAAAATGTGCCTCCCTCAAAGTTATATGTTGAAGTGTTAGCCCTCGCTAGCTCAAAATGTGACCTATTTAGAAATAAGGTCACTGAAGATATAATTAGCTAAGGTGAGGTCATTAGGGTGGCCGATGTGACTCATATCCTTATATAAAGGGGGAAATTTGGACACAGGGACATATACAGGGGCAGAATGTCATATGAAGATAAAGGCAGAGATTGGGGCGATGCTTCTAAAAGCCAAGGAATTCCAAAGATTTCAGCAAACCACTGGAAACAAGGGGAGAGGCATGGGTTAGATTCTTTAACCTTCTGGAGGACCCAACCCCTACCGATAGACATCTTGATTTTAGATTTCTAGCCTCCAGAACTGTGAGAGAATGAATTTCTGTGGTTAAGCCACTCGATCTGTGGTAAATTGTTACTGCAGCCCTAACAAATTAATATAAGCAGTTTTGATGAGAGTTTAAGAGATTAGATGAAGGATGAAAAGAAAGGAAGGTCCTCCAGGCTGAAGGGGTGGAAATAGAGGCTCAGTTGCTTGACAAAAAAGAACTTTGGGGAACCCTGTGAGATAACGCGTGTTTCTGGAGCGCATGCTTGAGACTGATCAGGAAGTGTGGCTGGAGAGAAAGTCAGGGCAATTGTAAAGAGATGCTTTCTGAGGCTGCAACGTCTAATTACAACTACTGGCCAAAGAGAGGGCTCAAGGCATGGGAACAGCATGAGGGCCACCCTGTGATGTGCCCACGGATGCCTGGCATTAACCATCATTCAAAAGCTATCTGTTATATGAAGAGACCAGAATTGGCTCCTTCGATGCAAATAAGCAAGACTTGGGAACCCGGGTATCTCCAGCATCAGTCTCTACCTGCTAGCCTCCTGCATGAATGTTCCAGTTGCTTCCTTATCCCCAAGTGAAGAAATAGCCCTAAAGGCTATAATGATACCCGGAGTGGAAAGGCCAGTGCTGGCAATGGAGGGGGTGGGGTCCGGTCCCTCTTCTGTCTTCACCATGCTCCCTGCCTTTCAACCTAACCCATTCATCATGTGTACTTTGGAACCATGGGTGGCCAAAGTTCACCCTAAACACAGTTCTATATTTTGGCATCTAGAGAAAAGTGTAGGATGTGTTGAGAAGCCAGGGGTGGTAACTAGAATGTGGGGAAAGAGTGACTATCTCCTGGGACCCTGACCTTGACCTGCCTGCATTCTGAACCGTTCTTTCTCAAATTTCTGAAAAACAAATCACATAGTGGTGGGAACCAGAGGGGGGCAGCCTTGTAGCAAAATGCCCAGAGGCTGCATTAACTTCTCTCCCTGGCAACTTGGAAGGCAGCTAATTTACAAGCTACCTCCTTTTAGTTTGGGGGAAAAAATATAGCTAACAATAAGGAAGAGAATGCCATCTATTTCTTCGACTTAAACACGCCTGCTTCAGTGGTGAATGGTTGATCTCCAAGCTTGCTGTTTTCAGGCTATAAAAGCTGTTTATTTCACTCTATAAAAGAACATTTGAACTTATATAGCTATCTGAGTTTAAATGTTTGGGGGAAAGAAAAACGCAAGGGGAATGAGCAAATCGAAGCTGAAACCTGATCTCTTATGGGCTGCAGGGTTTGCATAGAAACTTCCTTCATTGGGAATCCCTCCTCCCTGTCCCCAGTGCACCCACAGCAGCCCCAGTGCACAGGAAATACATCCAGCTCAGTATGTTGCCAACATCAGTGAGCATTTCAGCAAAGCTCCCCCAGTGACTCCTTTCCCATGCACTGGTGTGATCCACGTTCACCGGGGACCCCATGGCTCTTAAAAAGGTGCAGTTGCCCAAAGGAGGTGACAGACATTGACAAATCTGTGTTGTTTTTCTCCCCAAAATGGTGAGTTGATGTGAGCGCTCTAAGTAGAGATGAGCTCCCCCCCACCCGGCCCCTGGCTGCAGTCAGCCACTCTTCTGGGAATGACAGGCCCCGAGGGGCTGACAGATGACCTAGGCACCCATGCTGCCTTCTCCTGAGAGGTACTCAGAGACCCCCTGTCAGCCCCCAGAACCCTGGCCTGGACATCCTACTGGAAGGATTAAAGCTTCTCTGAGACAGGCTGACCGTGTCTGCCAGCACAGTTCTGTTTATGTCTATTGTCCTCTTGGCATATTTTCAAGTGAAGGGGGCATACTCGGCCCCCTTCACTCTCCAAGTTGCCCTGGTTTAGACCATATGTTATATAACCAATCTATTCCTAGAAGTCTGTGCATGATTTGGGGGCCACACTTCATGCCCAGCTTAGGGGGAGGCATGTGGCGGCTTAGGGACACAGACACGTTTGAGAGAAGAGTTCTCTTGGCTTAGGTTCCCAGAAAAGCAGGTCTGACTCAAAGAATGGATGCAAATAGTGTATTCGGATGGCACAAACACCTGTAGGGAATGGGGAAGTGAGAAAAAGAGACAGCAGCCAAAAAAGATGTGCTAGCAAACTGTACTGCGGGCAACTGGAGTCGAATTCTACTGAGGAAACTCTGGCAGACAACGAACGTCACAGAAGCATTCCTTGTGTTGGGGAAGACTGTTCCCAGGGGCATTACTTCTAGCACTTTCTGTCTGCCTGCAGCAGGGCACAGCAGCCTTCAGCTGCTTTGGAGAAAAGCTATAAGCAAAGACTTACAGAACCTGGTGCATATTCTGCACCAGCAAATTGAAGGGATGTGGCCCAAGAAATGTGGGCAAGGGTTGATATTGGCTGCCACAAGAGGGAAAGACAGAATAGAGAAAGAAAACATAAATATTCTTGAGTGCCCACACCCTCCTTGGCTCTTCGGTTTTGCTTAATGGACACATGCCCTCTTTCACTGGGTTCATCATCAGAATAGCAAAATTATTTTAAGCACAGTATTTAACGTATGTCTCTCCTGCAAAACCATGACCTCCACAGGGCCGACTGCATTCACTTTCTTTACTGTATTCGTTCAGTAAAGTATATTTGCTAAGTGAATCAGCCAACGAATGAATGGTGTCAGTTTCTGTCAGATATATTCTCCAGCCAATCTATGAGCTATATGCTATTATTTCGAACTTGCAGACAAGGAAACAAGAAGAAACTTTCCCCAGTATCGTCACATTGCTGAGAAAGTCAAGTCCAGGTCTGGCTAACTTCTAAGCTCACCCTCTTCCAGCATAACCTTCTGATAAAGGGGAAATATGGATACATAAGGATCTTTTGCATGTATATGTAGGTATATATAATTTATACATGTAACATATATACACACAAGCACGCACACCAGAGTTGTGTAATAAAACCCCAGACACCGCCTAATCCCTGGTTCTCATCACTTCCCACTCCTTTGCATCTCTCCAATGTACCCTCTTAGTTCAGACTCAAGCCTTCTCTAACTACTTGAAGTCTTCGCATGGAAAAAGACAAAAAAATTTTTTTGTTTATTTAAATCCTCAGGCAAGAGGAAAGAAAGCCAAAGTTTCAAAAACTAGCATCTGCCTTTCCCTTGAATGACTTTTCTCATCAAAGAGGTAAAGGCATTTAAGGATTTGTGACATCATTATTTTTTATTCTTCATTGTTCCAAGTCTGGTCCAGTTTCAATGGGGAGGGGAGACTCCAGTGTTCTGCTGGTAAATGTCAACAACCTGCTCTCTTGGAAAACAAACAAACAAACAAAGAATCCAACCAACTTTGATTTGTAGCGTATGCAAATTCCCATGACGTAAATATTCCCATCATGGCCAATTTCAAACTATCAATGCGAAGTCACTGAATGTGGATGCTGACAATAGGCGGACAGTAATACTCCGTTCAATAACGTTTCTGCCACACGAATACAGTAGGTATAAATAATCTCACAAACATACATAATAATAAAATGTGGTAAGCCATTAGAAAGCAATGAGTTTTGAGTATTTGTGACCTTTGCTTTCAATGCAAATTATTTGCGAGTTAATTAATTTAATTTCTAATAGTGGCTATGATAACAACCGGCACAAAATAATTGGGAAAACCTAACAGTCACTCTCGTGACCTGGTACAGGCTGACTCCGCCATATCATTTTGGAGAGTCTCTAACTTTGGAGAGTTAGACTACCCAAACATTAATCCTAAACCCCACCATGGAAGATTTTCAGGTAAAATTGATCGATGACATATGGTTCAAGATTCCGGCTGGACATCTAGAGCATGAACCAACTTCTTTGTTATCAGCCAACTATCAAATCATCAAAAGGGTTTTCATTTTCCTTGTTTGTTATCTGTGTTCCCTGATAGCCTATAAGCTTTGTGCAGGCAGGCATCTCACATATTTTATTCATTAGTGATTTTCTAATATTCCAGTAGATGTCTGGCGCGTAGACACTCGTGTTCAATGAATAAATGCAGAAATTAATGATTCTTCATTTTCCATATAAAGACATTCAAACTCAGATGAATTAATTTTTCAGATCACTTGATTTTGTGCTGCCAACCAGCCCAGGGCACTGCCTTCCTCATGCTAACTGCTTTTTTCTATGGACTTAGAATTGTGACCCATATTCCTCATGGAGCAACCACCTTCCTTGGTCTTAGACCTCCCACTCACATTATCCCGATTTCCCTGCCAAGTATGTGTCTGCTTTCCCCATAGACTGCCGTCATTTGAACATTTCATGTACCAGGGTTTTGGTCCATCCTTCCATAGCATCCTGGGCCCTATTTCCCAATATTGGTCCCATTCCATGGGTGGGCCAAATTTCATTCCAGCCTTGATCCCTGTTCCCATGGCACTGAATTCCAAGAGTCTTCAACAGCATAGAGTAGTGGAACTGAAGTGTTCAGGTGGCTCCCCCAGATGGCTAACTATTGGGATCTCCCGAAGAGATTTTAGAAAACAGAGTCTCAGGTCCAATCCCAGACCTACTTGTTAGGTGGGATCTGGGAATCTGCAGTTTTAGGAATGTCCCTTGTGTTCTTTGAATCAGCCAGGCTTTAGAACAATTCTCAATGTTTCCACAATAACAGAAGTGAGAAGGAAACCACTGAATGCAGGTAGAAATGAAAACAAAGCCCAAGAGTTTTAGGTGAACACCAGGAACGGGGCTATCTGATTCTCAAATATTGTGATTCTCTGAGGCAGAAAGGAGGGACAGCCTGTGCCCAGAACTGTTGACTGATCGTGTCCTGGGACCGCTTCCTGCCCCTGGTCTCTATCCTTGCGTCCTCAGCACTCCGTGGGGCAGAGTCCCTGACAGTAACCAAGCAACAGTGGCGTCTGACCTGAGCTCCCTGCTAGGACTGCCAGATTAAATATAGAATTCCAGTTAAATTTGAATTTCAGATGAACAATGAACAACAAATACTTTTTGAGCTTTCTGAACTTCTGTTCCTGTGAGCTGCTCACGGAGCCGGCGATGGTAAGGAGGTCCCTCTTTAGTAAACATGGCCTTCTGCAAGGCTTAGCATTGGTAGATTCCATTTTTCACACGTTTCTTTAGTGCTTATGGCTGGCTGTTCTATGGGCCCCAAGTCCATCCCAAAGACCATGGTGGCAAATGTTCAGTGCTCTGGAGGACTTGGGGAGAAAGCTCCATCTATTTCAGAAGCGTAGCATCTATTCAGCCAAACCAGCTTCCGGTTTCAGGTGTCCAATTTATCTTTTCCAATTTGGGTTATCGGAACGATGTCTAATAAATTCGTCTAAAGGCAGATCCCACCTTTCTTTGCATTTCTCCTAAATAGGTATCAAACATGGAGCCTTTTCATGAGTGATAGGGTTATTTTCTATTTTGGCGAAGTCTCTGTTTGTCATGCATTTATTCACTCAGCAAATCTTTTCTTCAGAGCATATTATGTACCACGTGCTGTTCTAGGTGTTGGGGATGTTGACGTGAAAAACAATACCTTAAGGAATGTGTGCTTATGGAGAGAATGAGGAAGGAAGAGGGATAGGGTGTGCTTCTGGGGAGAAAATGAAGTTGTAATTTTAAACTATTGATTAGAGAAGATCTCACTGAGCATGTGACTCTTAGGCAACATCTTGAAGGAGCGCTCCTTTTCGGGTTTTAAGAACTCTAGGGCAAGTTGGTTTAATCTTCACTTACTGTAAAATATATACATTTACCCAAAAGGAAGTACTTCATACAGATGCTATCATTTATCAAGGGATCAAATTTGTAACATGGTACCGGAACGTAATGCCCTTAGTGTAAATATCCATTTCTCCATCTCAAATGGACCAACTCAGGAATACACTGTGTATCATTAACACTAATTAATTTTCTAATTAACGTGGGGCCAGGCAGGTAGTGCTTAAAGCAAAGGCTCTGGAATGTGACTGCCTGGTTTCAAGTCCTGTCCCCACCATTTAACAACGATATTATATACGACAAGTTGCTTTAGTTTCCTGGGCCTCATTTCCTAACATTAAATTGGGGTAGTGATGTTAGCTGCCTCATAGCATTGTGAGAATTAAATAAGACAATGTGCAATCTTTGTCACATGGAAAGTTCTTAACGGTGTGATGACAAACTGACTCTCCAAAGCAAAAAGAAAAACAGACAAACAAAAGACCTGATGTATAGTATTTGCCAATTTCCATGGTGTAAATATTCCCACTGTGGTCGACGTCAAGCTACCCCAACACTGTCGCTGAAGCTGGAGCTGGGAAGGGAGGCGCACGGGAAGCTGTAACGAGCCGGCAGAAACTGCCTGTGACGGGATAGGAGTGATTCATGCTCCCACAGGTCAATGGTTAAGTATTTATTTTTCAACATATAATAATGCACACAAAGTATTACATGCATTTATTTATGCCTTTAGCGCAGTTTCTCAACCTTGTCAGTGCTGACCTTTAGCGTTGGATAATTCTTTATTGTGAGGGTTGTCTTTGTGCATCGTGGAACGTCGCACACAACTGCAGACCTCTACCCATGAGGCACCACAACCACCCTCCTGTTCCACTTGTGAGAACCACAGAGTGTCTCCAGATGTTTGCCCTCTGGGGGGCAAAAGGTCCCTGGTGGAGAACCAAGGCTCTAGCAAAATACAAACACAGGCTAGAAAACGATATTTCCAGAAGACATATTTTTAAAGGAAGGTAAATTATACGAGGTGCCCGCATGGCTGTAAATACACAGGAAAGAGAACAAGATAAATCGAGCACCGGGTTCACGCGAGGAGAAAAAGGTGGGTTCGGACATCACAGATGGGAAGCACCAAGGCAGAGCGGCCAGAGTATTTGGGGTGGTTGGTGGTATGGCGCCCACATTTCAACAGCCTCTTGGTATCTTCTAGGCCTCGGTGCCTACCCAGGCTCTACACCTTATCAGCTGTGTGATTCCGAGCTAGTCGCTTCGCTACTCTGAGCCTCAGAGTGTTCATTAATGGAAAAATGAAGAAGACTGACTGACTTAAAAAGCTTGTGAAAACCCTTACAAATATTTATGGAAGAGGAAAGAAAAGGGTCCTTGTTAGCCCTGGGTTTTGGGGGATCGGTAGGTCTTGGGGAGGGACGGATGAAGAGGGAAAGGTAAATGGGCGGGGTGGGCCGGAGAAGGGGTCGATAAAGTGCCTGTGCCGTCACACATGGCTGCAGGTCACCGCTTGGAAATGTGAGAACAAGATAGGACCCCCAACCTAATGACTTTCAGGTGTGCGGGCCCGGCTGTCTGGCCACTGGGGAATGGCCAAGGCCAAGGCTGATGCTCCAGGGCTGCCAAGGCAAACATCCAGGCCTGGAGTAAACCCACCAGAGCCAGGGACCCGGGGCCTCCCACCAGACTGCATGGGACCCTGCGCCTGCCGGTGCTCACACCTGCCCACGGTAGACACGGCAGGCAGGGCCCAACCGCCCCTGCTCCCAGCAGTCCCTGTGACCCTGTCACCTGCCCAGCCCCGCCAGGAGTGGTGCCCTTTTCTCACTTCCCTGGGCCCCAGTGAAAGCCCTGCTGGTTGGAGCTAGGTATGTAGACAGAAATCTCTCCATCCTCAACCGGAGGCCCTTCGCCTTGCTCTATTCTTTGCACCCTGTACCCTGTTCCAGCTCTCACCAGTATTCCACGGTGGTCCTTTCTCCCTTCCATCACCCAGCTGTGGAGATGCCTTCCACCCAAGATCTGCTCTGCTCAAATAACACTCCCTGATGGGTTGCACGGCAAGCCAAATGTCACAAATGCAGCATTCGTTAGTCCCAAGGACATGATGAGAGGCAGCCAGAAAGGTAGGCAAGCGGGTAGGCAGTCACGCCCGTTCAGGATGCCTGCTGATAGGACACGAATTGCACCTTGCAGGCCCATGACCCTAGGCTTGTAAGAGGATCTGCCCTGACTCCACGAGTAAGACTATTGTGAAAATATTCTTGCTCTGAGCCTTAGAGATGTGGGTCAGAATCTAGACAACACTGCTCATGTACAAGCTGTGCAAATATGAGCATTATTTAATGTCTCTCTTTCCTTAGCTAGTGAGATATAATGGTATATTCTTTATATGATGGTTAGGAGTATTAATGAGATGATTAGTCTTTCTTTCAATAAGCATTTATTAAGCATCAACTATATTCCGAGAGCAGTGGTAGTCCCTGGGTGTGTGTGTGTGTGTGTGTGTGCGCACAGATATGTATAGGTACATACCAAGGTCCCTGATCTCCATTCTAGGGAAAAGGCAAATGAGAAATTACAGCAAGGTTATACATTATGTATATAAAATAGAAATAAGAGAGAAGAGAGAAGTCTTCCTAGAATATTACATTCATGAACCCACTCCAAGGCCTTTGCACTTGCTTTCTCCCTTCTACCCTTAAACTCCTCCCACCAGTATCCGCACAGCATATTCCTTAACATTCTTCAGGTCTCTGCTCAAATATCATTTTGTAGGAGACATCTCCCCTCACCACCCTGTATAAAACAACACCTACTCTCTCACACTCCATTTCCTTTATCCTTCATTCTCTTCCTAGTCTGAAATACACTTTTTTTCCCGTCTTTCCCTTACCCTCTCTAGAATGTAATCTCCATGAAGTCAGAGATGGTATTTTGTTTACTCCAGACCTAGGGCGATGCCTGTAATGTAATTAAACACACCAATCAACAGTTCTCAATGGAATGAATGAGTCAATGAATGAATGAATGAATGAGAATTGGAGTGAACAGCGAGTAAAAGGCATACATCTCCCCGGGGGAGTCACAGACAGGAATGCTTGAGGGAAGCCGAAGGAGGGGTAGAGCCGTTTGCATGATGCCAGGGGGCTTAGGGGAATAGCATGTGCAAAGGCTAGCAAAATGTCTTGGCCCCAGACTGCTGGTAATTTTGAGTAACTAGGGAGCTGCAGACAGGACCAGAGGCACTGGCTACAAATGTGTGTGGACAGGAGGCTGGAAACAAGTCTCATTGGATCCCTCTGTTCTGGACGACCTGGAGCCTATGTGCTGACTTAAGACTATGCAGATTATGACCTGCTGAATGAGGAGGCACAAGCCAGCCACGAGAGGATCGGCAGGTCGCTTCCTCAGCACTGGGGCTCCCATTTTGGGGAAGTGAAACTCCAGGGTCATTTTGATTGAAGGCACAGCGTCAATACACTCAAAGGGAGTAGAGTCACAAGGTTTGTTGCTTACAAGTCCCAGGATGGGGGCGGGGGAGTTGGGGGAGGCCAGTCCTCCAACCCAGGTCACAGGCGGGCAAGAGCCTGAGAGCAGGGCAGCAAGAACTTGTGACTTTGAAAGATGGCCGGGGAAGCGCTCACTACGTTTTCGCAGATTCAACTCTGATTGGCTATGTTCAAAGGCACCCCAGGAAAAGCCAGGTGGGAACCTGTGGTAGGAATCCTAAGCTCTCATTTTAGGGTCCTTATCTAAATGCCCAGGCCCTGGGTCTGAGCAGGTTGCCATGCTGTGAAATGCCTGGGAAGCAGCTCGGAATGGCTGTTTTCTCAGCACACCCTGTCAGGAACATTGGACTTGGCATGAAACCTAGAACCTAACTTTAGTTTTAAAAGAACAGCACAGGGGAGTCTGGGTGGCCTAGTCAGTTAAGCTTCTGACTCTCGATCTCAGCTCGGGTCACGATCTCATGGTTTGTGAGTTCGAGCCCCACATCGGGCTTTGCACCGACAGCACGGAGCCTGCTTGGGATTCTGTCTCTCCTCTCTGCCCCTCCCCAGCTTGCGCTCTCTCTTTCTCAAAATAAATAAATAAACTTAAAAATTAAAAAAAAAAAAATAGCACAGTGCCAGGCACACAAATGATGTTCACGCTTTGCCAGCATCTGATCTCTCCCACATCGGACCATGAGGGGTACCTGGAAACCTCCAAGGGGATAAGACTAGTCGACTGGCCCCAGCTGGCTCCACAGTCCCCTGAACCCAGAGGAAGGCATTATGTCTGGGTAGGTCAGAATCAGTGGGCAACTCAAGAGAATGTCTGCCCCTTCCCAGAATTCAGTCAAGGCCAGTCGGCCCCAGTCCGGCCATCCCGTTTTGGAATTCTCCAGTCCAAATGTGCTGTTTCCAAAGTGTTGATGAATTAGGGCTTAATTATCCCAGCTCCAATTCCACTCTGCTCTGGTTACAGTAAATAAACCAGAGCCTGCTTAAATGGGTTTTTACCACCGGCTGAGCTCTTGCATGGACTTTTTGCTGAAATAGTATCGCTGCTTTGAAGAGGGCCCAAGCCGCGTTGAAGAAGTTTGTGGCAACTTCTCCCCTGCTCTGTAGACGTACTTGGAGGAAAGAGGAAGCTGAGTGTTCCCACTGGACTGAAATGAGGGCAGCCGAAGGACTCTGCGGAGTCAGCAATATCGATTCTTTCTCCAGTTCCTCACCCATGCCCAGGGTTTTGCACAGATCATATTCTCAGAGAAACTAAAGAGAGTTATGGTAACTTCTGCTGTTTTTGAAATGCAATTTTTTAAAAGTGATATTTCAGAAATGAGTGAGCATAGTCACTGTGGTGTGGAGGCATGGTGTGAGGTAGGGGTGTGTGTGTGTGTGTGTGTGTGTGTGTGTGTGTGTGTGTGTGTAGAAATGGACGGATTACAAACTTGGGGAAATAACCTCTTAGGGAGGTGGTCATCTCATTTATGATTAATTACTAATAAACCGCATTACAATTTACTCATGATTTTAGGGCTTCTCCACCTCCCACCGCTCACTCAGAGCACCTGTGCCTTAATCAATCCCTGTGCTTCAAAGCTCACCCAGTCCAATCTCCTCGAAGATTGCATCAGAAAATTCTCTGTAGTATACAAATTATGTAATGCGCTCTCTTGCCCAAACGCCCTTCGGTATAAGCCAATGTCCTAGAGATTAACGTCCCACACTCCCTAACCCGGCATTTATAAGTTCCACGTGAGCAGCTGCTGTCTACCTGCCAGCCTGCACCCACAGCGTCCTACATTTCGGCCACAGGGAATCACCAGGGCCTGCTGTGTCATTTGTCTTCACTGCTAACATATCCATCTGCCAAAGACCTAATCATCCCGTTGAGAGGAGGCCAAGCAGATATTTCTCTATTGAAAAACCAAAGGGACGAGAAAAAAGATGTCCACAAACGCAAACATCTGCTTATGTTGTCTCCTTTTTGCCCTTTGCTCTCCCACGATCCCAACACTTTCAAGAATGTGCCACTTCTCCGATGGGATCTGTGAGCGCCGATGGTAAGGTTCGAGCTAGGGCCACTGAAAGGCTAGATAAGTGTGGATAAAAAGTGGATGAACCAAGCTTACTTCCCATTTCAGGGTCGAGCACTGTCAGAGACAATGGCCCGTGCCTCATGAAGAGAGGACTATGCCATCTTTGGGAAATCCGGAAATCGCTGATCAAGAGCCCCAGGCTGAACGAGAGTGACTGAGACCTCGCCCGACCCACGAGAGGAGAGAGAAAGTGTTGCTGGCACTTTCATCCCCACAGATCTGCTCCGGGAGCCACCAGCATCCTGGTCACGGGATGACGCCTGCTTGGGATTTTCTCTCTCCCTCTCTCTTGCCCCTCCTCTGCCCACGCTCTCGCAGCCTGCCATTGACGGTGGCTTGTGACCAGTATGCCTTAAGCCACCACGGTAAAAAGCCAGCTCAAATGACCACCATCTCTGTACTGACTGCAAAGGAAAATGCTCTTGTGTCAGAGAACCAGGAGGGACAGCAACAGGCCCTAAATGGTCAACTCATTTCAGAACTTTTTTTTTTTTAACCTCTCTCGAGGAGACAACATAAGCCTTTTATCTGGAGTGAATCTTCGGGAAAATATCTGGCCTGTGTTCCAATTAGCTTAGGTCCTGGCAGCCCACGTCTCGTGGAAGCTGTTGATTCCGTGGAATGTGGAAACGGTGGAGACCCTCCATGATTCTCAGATGCCTCCAAAGTCGGCCCTGGATGGCTGAGAGCCGCTGCCCTCTTGTTCCAACCCAGGGGCTGGACATATGTCAGAGTCCAGCTGAACACAGGCGGGCTAAATACAATGAGATGAGACCCGTGGAAGGAGACCACAACTGTATCGAACCACTGGGCCAGGCCAGTGGAAACTGGGAAAAAGAGGATCCCACTATGGGTATACAGGGAGAGTCAGGGTGTGAATTCAGGTCTTTTTCTTCTTCTTCTAGAAAATAAGTTTATTTATTCATTTAGAGAGAGACAGAGAGGGAGCACGAGCAGAGGAGGGGCAAGAGAGAGGGAGACAGAATCCCAAGCAGGCTCCATGCTGTCAGCACAGAGCCCGACTCCGGGCTCGATCTCACGGACCGTGTGATCGTGACCTGAGCTGAAATCGAGAGTCGGACGCTTAACTGACTGAGCCACCCAGGCGCCCCGTGGTCCTTCTTATTTTCCAATCAGCATGTACACGTGCTTCTCCATGGTCTCTCCCTCAATTCCATACTGCAAGTGTTCCCTACGGGAGGCCATACCAAAAGGAACCCTTCATGCCCTAAGTCTGGCACACGAAACCCAATCACGACTCCAGAGGTTGTGTTTCTCTGGCTTTGGTTGATTTTAATATGACATGAAGGCCTGGAAGTTCCTCTTATTCGCTTTATTTATTTATTTTAATGGCCTAAATTCAACTCCACTAAGCAAATCAATTTAGCACCCAGGCTAAAATTTACAACACACCCACCAATACCAGGGCTCAACAGGATGCATTAAGAGGCTAGTTAAACACCAAATGCAGTATAAATCTCAGCCTTATAGGTGGGCTGAAAACATAAATAGCTTCCAAAGAGCTTCGATCAATACCAAGATATATGTGCTGGCTCAAAGTGTGCACATAATTTAAATTTTAAATTAGCTCCTCCTTAGGACCCCTCCCCACAGTCCTGGGCTCTGCCATTTCTGTTAATGGACCAAATTTTTAATATCGGAGTGTTGGTCCTTGACTTTCTATTAGGACATCCAAACCGGAACGGAGGTGGCCCCAGGGTGTGTGTGTTGGTTGGAATCCAGAGACGGAAATGGGCAAAACCTGAAGAAGCTGGGGGCCCAGGGAAGAAGACCACAGGGCATCTCGAAGGTACCAGTAGGTGGCCCAGAGGAAAAAAGAGCGGCTAGCGAGCAGGTCGTGAGAAATCCACAGGCAGGCAGAAGTTGCCAAAAAGATGCCTGGAAGTGCCTCACTGGGGCTGGGCTGGGCTTGTTCTGGAAAGCCATGGATTCTGAGCTAGGCACAGAGTGAGGGTCTTGCCATGGGGACGCGACGCACAGCTGCAAAATGCAAGCGGTGTCAGTAACAGTCCAGACTCCGTGCCGCTGTGAAATCACGGAGCAGCGGTTTGCTTGGAGGCTGAGGCGGGCTCACCTCGCGGGGGCGTCAGCGATGCAGGACTGAGGTGACACAGTCCCTCCTCGCCAGCAGCAGTTTCTGCGGCCCTGCATTCCCTGGGTTCTGGGGCAGCCCCGCTTCATGATTCCCCCCTAAGGGATTCTTCTGTACACAGCCCGGATTGCGAATACCTGGGTATGAAACGATCCCAAGGACTTTGGCAGCCCGGACTAAAGTCTGCCTGCCAGACCAGCTTCCCAGAGGATATTGTCTCTGGATTACGCCCATCCCCACTGTTCCCTTGGGTGCTAACCGGGCTGTGGAATCTCCTTTGAGGAGGGGGGGGGGGGGGGGGGGGAGTGAGGCCTCAGAACCCAGCAGTTTCAGGAACGGATATCCATTGGAAATGACCTCTCCCTGCAACCCCAGGCCACCTGTAGGTCAGCCTGGCCATCTAGTGAGTCATGTAGCAGGAGACTGGGCAGAAAGACGCCCTGTGGATAAGCAAACCGCGTTTGCCTTTGGGCCCAAGCCTTGAGCTAAGGAAAGTATGTCCCCAGTGATCAGCAGCGGGAGACAGGGCCTCAGGATGCTGCCTACAGCTGGACTGATTCTCTGAGGACCCAGCGGCCCTGGTTCCACAGGAGGAGAGCGATTGGGGGCTCTCAGACTCAAGGACCGGTAAGACCGGGCAGGGTCCTGCATAGGCCACAAGGGCAAAATGACAGGGAGAGGCATTACATAAGCCTGTATAAGGAGAAATGACATTCACACGGTCGCAATGTACCAGCGACGGCTGCATGAGGAAAGGGCATCCCTACCCCCTTTCCCCTGGATAACTGCAAGGACCCCTCCGGAGGTTACCCCCCAACCACCTCCACCACATTTTCGCCTCCACACGGTGGGCACAGCCACCCTCCACATCTGTCAATCACATGATGGAGCCGCCCTTTCCAGACTCCTTTGATGACCCTGTCTCCTTGAGAATAAACACCGAGGCCTGCACCAGGGCCGCCAAGGCTACCTGCTCTGCTCTTCCCCTTCCTCCTCGCTCACCCTGCTCCCACCGCTCTAGCCGTCCCGCGGCTCCGTGCACCGCAAGCCTCAGGACCTTTGCGCCTCCGGTTCCGCGGCCTGGAATCTTCTTCCTGCGCAACTTTGCGAAGCTTACTCTCTCACTTCACCCGTGTCTGCTCAAATGTCTCCTCCTCGGAAAGGCCTTCTCTGGCTGTGTTAGCTAAAACGGCACCCCCAGTTCTGCTCTGGAACCTGCTCTATTTTATCCTTCCTTTGGAACGCGCCCTGAGTTCTCTGTCGCCGATCTGTCTCCCCACCTAGAACGCGAGTTCCACGGAAGCCGGCTGGTCACCCCCCTCACTGTATTCAAGTGGTGGCTTCTAGTGGGTGTCCCACAGATACTTGCTGAAGGGAACAGTGGGGACTTTGTCAGGGGCCACGTGAAATGCCTTCACGTGATTCTCACCCTTCCATCAACTGGACGAGGCACGTTCCACTGGTCCTCCGATCTCACAAATGAGGACATGGGCGTTTTTTGAGGGCGGGTAACTCGGCCAGGGTGGCAGTGCTAGTTAGTGGGCGGGAGAGCCGGGATTCGGTGTTGGACCCGACTCTCTGGTCCCCTAGGTGAGGCGATGTATGCAAAGCCTCTAGAAGGAACAGAAGATAAATGAAGGCCTCCTGCCCCTGAACGACCCACTGAACGATCCTGAACGATCCACGATGGTTGTGACTCACTTGGTCGTTATACCCTCTGCCCATCCGACCTGCCTACATCTGCTCAGTAGGACGCCCTGCAACCAAAGTACCAGGTGCCCCGTGTGTGGTGACAGACGGCCACTGCCTTCAGACGGTGGACGTACGAGGGCAAGAGAATGCCACGTGCACAGACAACTGGAAAGCAACGCGGGAAATCTGAGATAAAAGCAGGAAACTGTCTGAGGTGCCCAGAGGAACTGCGGGTCACAAGCTGGCCCCATGTTCCAAGGCGTGTTGCAGTAGGATGGGCTTATCTCGGCCTCAAGTGCCCCACCCCCGTCCCCTGACATCTTTGATCTTCCCAGGGCCCCAGAAGAAAGCACAACCAAGCCTGTGTGACTCATATATTGTAGCTGCCACCAGGCCACCTGGAGTTCTCCAGTGCAGCCTGAGTCCTTGGCTCCCCGGCAGGATGCCGTGTGCCCTCGTCTACTTCCAGGCCTTCACATATGCCCTGTCCCCTGTCATTTTCATGACCCAACATCTACCGCAAAAGCACTTTCTCCACGAAGTTTCCCATGATAAGCCCTGGAAATGAGAATGCTCAGCCCACACATCTTCTTACCTTGATTTCAGATTTCCCAAGTGGTTCTCCAATTATCTGGCATTCTCTTGCACTGGTGCAAGTGACTGTCGGAGGTCACTGATGGTTTTATGTCATCAGGCACGGGGCACTTGTTATTGTTGTTTGCCGGTGTTCTGCTAAGTAGATCTAGGCAAATCGAAAGAGCAGAGGGTGTAATGACCAAGTGAGTCACAACTATGGCGGAGAAAATCCCAGAACACATTGCAATAATTTTAGCAAGGGTTCTTCTCAATCATTCGCTCGTTTACTCTTCACATGAAACCCATGAGGGGGGTATTTTTATTCCGATTCTGCAGATGCCAGATTGAGGCTTACGCAGAGAGGTTAATGGAACTGTCCGGCGTCTGACGGTAGCTTTTGGTATGGAAGGCTGGCTTTAAAGCCCACTCTGTCTCCATTTAACACATGAGCTCTTAGCCATGGTAGAAACAGAGAGGGAGAAGGTAGAAACCTCCCTTCCACGTGGGGGCTGTCGATCGGGTGCCTGTACTTGACCAGCTCGGAGGCTGGACTTAACAGTGGATCGCAGAATTCCGTAAGAGAGGCATTTGTAGCGCCCTCTTCAGGGGGTCTGCCTCCAACAGGGTTTACAGACTCGTTTCTCTGGGATGTCGACAGTTCAAAGCACTTAATGTGAAAACAAAACGAGCGAGCAAGACTTGCGTGGCTTGGCCCAACACTTCACTGGGAATTCCGGATCATTCTTATCCACCTCCCCATCCAAGTGGAGCCCTGTCGTCCCCGGAGCAGAGTTTTCAGATGCAAAAGGGATCTTATCTAATTGCTTGGGTAGCACCCCCATGTTTCCCTGGCCTTGATTTGGGGGCAATTCTTTGTGGCTGAAAGCAGTGCAGGAGGACAAAGGGAACAGAGGGGGTGATGTCACCAATGACATGTTGGCAGTTCACAGGCTACTTTTACTCAGCAGGCCCTTCTAGTCAAAAGCCCTATCCCATAATCTGCTCAGAGTGCGTATGGACCATCGTTCATTCAGTCAACACACGCTCACCAACACCTAAGATACCAGACTCTGTTCTAGGTGATGAGCTATGGTGACCAACAAGAGGGGTCTTAAAACCATGAAACTCGGGGGCAAAAAGTAACCACATAACTAATCACAAAAATAAAATCATTTTACGTTGCAGTTAACTAGTCTCAAAGGACTCAGGAGGCAGGGAGAGAAAATAATGCGGGTTGTTTTACTTTCGGTAGTGTAATCAGGGGAGGCTTCCTGGAGGAGGTGTCATTTAAGCAGAAGCCTGCAGAAGGAGAAGAGAAGAAGCCAGGCATGTGAGGGTAGCGGAAAAGAGAACTCCAGGCACAGGGAGTCAGAAGACTGCCCTGGCAGCCACAGGTGCATCCGTGAGGGTCACAACATCAGGATGGCACCAGCGTGGTCTCGGAATGCGATTTGGAATACCACCGTGCCCGTGCACCCAGTGAGCCAGGAAAACTGCTTCTTTTCTCTTCACTTGGATCTCTAACTACAAGAAGCGTCTTCTCCTACCACATCCTGTTTCCTCCGTGGTGTTGGTGGAAGTTGACCACACACTCTGGAGAATCTCTTTGGCCCAAGGTCACCAGAGGAACAGAACGACTGCGAGGCTACCTCTGAAGCCGACCTGCTGTCCACGGGGTTTCTGCTTCAGGCCTGCCCTGAACAGGAGCCCCACACAAGCATCTCGGGCACCCGGGCCACCTGCTTTTCAAACGTCAGTGAGAGACGCGAGCTTCTTCACATGGAAATCATGATCTCGTCTCTCTGAATGGCACCGTATGGTTGGAAGGCAGTCAGGGAAGGCTCCTGGAGGAGGTGACTTCAGGACGTACACAACGCCAGTTGGAGGAAAGGAGAAAGAGGCGCATCCCAGACGGAAGAAACAGGCTGCCTAGTTTTGGAGGTGTGTACCTCCCGGTCCCTGTGCGGGTGGAGACACGCTGGGTTGGAGCATGTCTGGGCTGGCGAGAAGGCAAGGTCACAAATATGAAGCAAGGACCCCTTGAGCGGGGTCCCTGAAAGCCAGGTCTGAGCACTTTGATCCTGCACCTCCCTCCCCCACTCCCTCTTCTTTGGCGTGAACAAGGCTTGCTCCCCACTCCCTCCGCGGGCCATTCTGCAGCCGGTGCCTCACTTCTCCCGACCCCCTGGGATAACCGAGACGTGGCTGCAACAGGACTTGGACTCATGCACACGTGCCCCCCCCCCCCCCCCCCCCCCCCCCCCCGCGCTCCATCCCTCCCTGCCCTGCGTCCTCGCGTGCCTTTAGGTCACAGCCAAACTTTGCTCCTCTGTGTCTGTCAGTCACAACTGAAAGATCTGGAGGATCTGTAGCACGAGGGTCCAATTTCCACAAGCCAACTGGGGCTCAGACGCGTCAGACCACCCCCCACCCCCTCGACGGCAAGGACGCGGCAAATGCCATTTCTCGAACCCGGAGCCGGGGAGGGCTGGTTCCTGCTCTGGACATCACTCTCCATAGCAGTGGTTGTGACTGTTGGGTAACTGCCACCGACGGTGATGGGATCACGGCTCCGGGGCAAAGGCAGAAGCAAGCGGAGAGTCGGAGAGTCGGCAGCGAGCGGGGCGCGCGGGGCAGCTCGCTGGGCCGCAGCTGCCTGGAGCTGCCTTCGCACCGGGGACCCTCGGAAGCCTTAGATCTGTCAGCACAGATCCCACCAGGGAGCCGGCAACACCCCTCACTTCCTCCGGCCTCTCTGAAACCCGGCCAAGGAGCAGGCGCTGCGCGAGCGCTCAGACGGCTCCCGGAGCCTCCAGGCCTGGGCACCGAGCCCTCGCCTGGGAACATGGCAACGGCCAGGCCCGTCTCCCTGGAAGACGCTTCATCGCTCCTGACACCTCGGGCTTAAAACCCACCATCACTGTCAGTCAGCATCTACCCCGCGGGGCGTGATGTGGGGAGAGAGGGAGAGAAAAATAGAAGGGACCCACGGAGCCAGGGAGGGAGGGGGGCAGAGGCTGGTTGGAAGAAGTAAGGACCCACTTGTGGGAGTCCTTGGGGGTGCGGGGCTAACGGCCCAGCTGGGTGGGATCAAAGGGGAGCCCCCAGCGCAGCCCAGGGCCAGAGGATCAGCACCACGTAGGCCTCCTTAGGCCTTGATCTCCCTTCTCCTCAGCCTCTGAGGGCAGTCCAGCCACTGCCCGTGGAAATCCTACCTCAGGCCGCGGGTCTCCAACGGGGGCCTGCACAGCCTCTGACAAGAGCCCCCCCAGTGGGAGTGTCCGACCTCTGGACTGTTCCACACATCATGAAGTAAAAATCGTATCAAGAAAAGAAAAAGAAAAAGAAAAAGGAATTCTCTCTTCAATTCTTTTTCAATCCCTGGATGACACCAAGGGCAACGCATCCGGTCAGTTCTAGAGTGTCTAGGAGCGACACCTACCTCCTTCCCCACCGTCCCTTCCAACAAAGAAAGAGCCCAGCCTCTGGTAGGCAAGCGTGTCTAGGTACACAACACGATAAAACTGTCTGGTTTTCATTGCACTTCCGTGCCTAATGGCTGCTTAGTGCGGGAAGGATTCATTGTCTCTCAAGTTAACGACACAAAGTTATGTTCAAATCCCTGTACCTGAGAAGTTCTTAAAAGTGAACGGAAAAATAGCCCAACCCTTTGCAGATCCTTGGAATATCTTGGGGAAATTCATTGCCAACCAAAGTAGGGGAGAGAGACAGGGCCCAGGATGGCAAGGGTCTGAGGACTCTGGGAAAGTTCTGGAGACAGGACAACCAGCCCAGAGGCTGCTGGTCCCTGGCAGCCACGGGAGCCCCCCCTGAGCAGCGGCCTTTCTTCGAGCAAACATCCGTCTCTCTCCTCTTTGTCCTTAATGACCACAGCCGGGGGGGGGGGGGGGGGTGGGCAGCTTTAACTCCAAGGAGGCTGTTTGTATCCAGTCTGTGAGGAGAGGCCTAAATTGGCATTCCACATCATAATAAAAAAATTCCCAACAATTATTAAAAGATTCTTATCTCTTGCTCCCTACGTGGATAATGAGGTCCTTCTCTGCTGGACTGAGACAGGCTGTCTCTGCTCTCACTTAATGAAACAGGACCAAGTTTGCAAATGAGCCTGCCCCGGCTCTCCCCTTAACCTCTGCTTGTCGAGTTGTACATCAAACCTCTTGGCTTCTGTCTTTCCTTATTAACAGCCCGTAATCTTAGCAGGGCCCTCGCCTTGGCATTCCCTCTTTGCGTGTACAGATCTGGTTTTCCCTGGACACACGACTGGGGGTTTGTCTTTGTCTTTCCAGGACTGAGTTTTTAGGGGATCCAGGCGCTCCTGGTTTCAGCTAACAAGAAGGGTACAGAACACCGAGAGACAGAGACAGAGTGTGTGTGTGTGTGTGTGTGTGTGTGTGTGTGTGTGTGTTTTGCTGAAAAACCACTAGCAATCTCTCCCCGGGACTACGGGTGCTGGAAGCTGGGTTTAGTAACGGTTCTAACTGAAAACCTTTACCTGCAGCTGTGGGGCCCCAGGGTTCATTTCTCTCCCCGGGCCCGGCCTACTCCTGAGGCCAGGCCAGGCCAGGCCAGCTGAGTCATTGTAACAGAGGTCACTGGATTATACTTCTCCGAGTCATTCCTTCTGGATTCCCAGGGACTTTCCTTTATTTTGACCCCGTTTCAACAAAAACCTTTGAAATAGGGAGAGCTCTGTTAAGTGGGGTGTATGACAGCTTCTCCTTAGAGGTCCAGCCCCTGCTGGGGGCGCAAGGGGAAGGCGAGCGTGTGTTGAAGGGGAAGTCCTAAAATGGGTTGATCCATTTATTCCCTTGCGTGTATAGGCTATTATTTTGATAATATGGGAACTGATGGGCTCTTTGCTCCCAGAAGGTGTTGACTTTCTCTCTCTGGTGGAGAGCGGCCAACACTACAGCTCTTGAGATTCATGCTACGTGGGATACTAATCACCCACCATTCAGGGGGGCTTTGCTCAGACTGGGATCCTATTCCGGTTGTCTATTGCTATCTGGCAAAATATCCCTAAAGTTAGTGGCTTTGAACAAAACCCGTCTTATTATACCTCATGATTTTGTGGGTCAGGTATTCAAGCAGGGTTTGGTGGGGCTGTTCCGTCCCTCGTAGCTGCTTGGCACCTCGAGGTGGTATTCGGCCATGACTTGCTTGGTCTGAAGATCCAAGATGGCTTCACTCACACGTCTGGTGGAAAACGAGTTCTCTTGGCGGGCTGTCCAGGCTTTCCTGGGCTCCTCCCCCTCTCCGTGTTTTCTCAGGGACTCTCCAGCGGTCTCTCCAGGAGGGTACTGGAGTCCTTACGTGATTGTTCAGGGATCTAGGAGTGAGCATTTCTGAAGACAGGAAGTGAAAGCTCCTGACTTCTTTCAGCCTCTGCCACATCCTGTCGGTCACAGCCACCATAGTCTTCCTAGACCCCAGGAGAAGGAATATACTTTGGGAGCAGGAGTTGGGTTTCCAGTCCAGTGTTTACAGGAGAAGGCACCAGCGACACACACAGAAAGGCCTGGAAGAGACGCTGGGTGCTTTCTGACAGACTTGGCTAAAGGAGTAGATGGAATGGGACCAGCCTCCCAGTCCCTATAGGAACTCAAGCTTAGGAAGTGGCAATCACAGGAGTATGACTTGCAACATCCGAAGAGATTAAGGGAACCCTAGGTCTCCAAGGAGATGGAGGTCCTGAGACCTGAGTTTCCCCTTTGCTGCCTACCACACGAATGCCGAGCAAAGATCGTAAATCAGTGACAGTCTCTGTTGCCAGTTTCCCCCACAGATAACCCTTTGCCGCTTGGAAAATAAAGTAATCCATAGTCAAGGATAGCACTCCCACCCAACAGAGTCAAGCCATGCCCTCCTGCCTTGTTGGTCTCTTCTGCAGATATAAACATCACTATATTCTCACCACTTACTATTGGGGTCTTGGGGGAATCCAGGAGCAGTAGCTCCTTCCTTTCTACTAAAGCAGGAATATTAAGTCACCTCTTCACACCTGGGCCCCTGCCCCTATTATTGTCATCCGTTCCACTAGTCCTAAGCACTCCAGAGGAACAAGCTTGAGATACGATATACACCAATTCTCCTTCCATTTTTCCCCCCCAGCTCAGCACCTGGAGTCCCCATTCCACCTGATTCTCTTTGGAGTTACATGAGAGAGAAGGCTATTTTCAGTAGTACCCAAACCTAGCCGTGCATAAAAATAACCTGGGAAACGTAAGAAAACATGTAGATCCATGGGATTCCCTTAAAGAGATCCTGATTCAGGAGGTCTGGGCTGGGACTCAGGAATCTCCAGGTCTCCTCCAAGTTTCCCCTGGTGATTTTGATGTGATCCTGTGCTCTTCTTAGATACATTTTATTAACTTCCCGCTATGCTGGGTCCTCATTTCAAAGGGATGGGGCCAATTAGCTCTCTCAGTTGGTGAGACCAGCTTGGTTATTGAAGAGACAAAGACCCAGGGTGTGTTTTCCATAGCTAGAGCCTGACCTGTGACCTTAGCCAGCTGCCTTGCAAATACCATTGATCACCAGGGCAACCCGGCCAGAGAGAGCTAATGGTTCAGAGCAAATGCAACTTCACTACTGGTGTGGAAGGGGGAAGAAAGACAACTCTCGACTCAGAGCAGGCCACACTGGCTCTGTCACCTCTGAAGAGCGTCATCATCTTTCACTCTGAAGATATGTGATGGGACTAGACACCTCCTTGGCGCTGAAGACTGTCTGCTACCCCAACAAAGAGTCCCACCTCCACCGCTTTCCTCCAAGGACATCTGTGTTCAAAGCAAGAGGAAATAATATATCTATGTTACATAGTGGTTAAGATACAGCCTCCAGAGTTGAAGGCTTTCGATGGCATCTTGGCTTTAGTGTTTGTGAATGGTCTGCAGACAAACAAATGAATGAACCTCTGTGCCTCAATTTCCTCATTCTGCAAAATCCTGGTAACATTGGTGCCTATCTTGTTTCTCAGGGTAAAATATGAGATAGTACTCATAAAATATTAAATTTAGCACGGTGGGTGCTTTATAGTAAACACTTAGGAAATATTCTGTCATTATTACTGTTATTATTTTTATGAATGATAAATCTCTTTCCCACACATGGCTCTCCTTGTCCTCAGTGTCAGTGAAAGGCACTATCATACCCCAAGTGGCCGAGGCATAAGGGGGGGGCATCTTCCTCTCCCTTCTTTCTTCTCTCCCAGCTCACGGCCACCATTGAACTGTCTCCCTGACTGAGCCCATTCTTCTCGTATTCTGGAAGACGAATGTCCAACTTGGCTTTCATCACTTCTTTCATGACTGGCATCGCCCCCAGCTTGCCTCCCCGCCAGTAATTTCCCTTCCTGTGATCATTCCCCAACTTTGGTCCAGAGGGAGTCTTTCAAGAGATCAATCTTAATAACTCATTCTGCTTAAAGAACCTACTGGTTTCTATCTCCCATGACACTAAATTCCAATCATTTACTCGGTACACAAAATCCTTCATGCCTTGTCCCACATCTCTCCTCCAGGCCACCCCCACTGCTTTCCTCTGTATCGTAGGCACCAACTAGAATTCCATGACTATAGAGATGCTTTCCTGTGATTCTCTCCACAATATTTTTTTCTTCTGGCCAAGACATCGATCGCCTTCTTTTTTTCCACGGTGAGCCTCAGGTCGTCTTTAAAGACCCAGCCCCAATGTGACAGCCTCCTCTTTGATGCCCTTAGGTTGGAACCAGTCTCCTCTGTGTTCCCATATTTCCCCTCATTTATATCAAAGTAGGGACTTACCTCAAAGGACTTACTTAAGGACTTATCTCAAAGCTATATTGTAAGTGCCTGAGGTTCAGGCTGATGTGATTAAGAGCTCAGGCTCTGAGAGCACACATTCCTGGGTTTAACTCAAGTCCTAACCTAGCAGTGCCTCCAATTCCTCCTGTACAAATGGGCATTAAAAAAATAATAATCAAAAAATAAAATAAAATGGGCATAAAATTACTCTTTTCCAGAGTTATCGTAAGAATTAAATGAAATCATGCAAGAATAATATGTAGTATAGCATACTAGTACTAAATAAGGACTGGCTGGTTTTTTTTGTTTGTTTGTTTGTTTGGTGTTCTTTCGGTCTGTAGGTCAGTCTTCCCTGGGAGTTTTTGGGGGCAGAGCCCCTGTCTTTGACAGCTCCTTGAGCTCCCAAGGTAAGGCCAAGTACTTAACAACTGTTCAACAAATGTTGAAAAGTCCATGGATTAATTCTAATCCTGAGTTAAACATTAACACGTCACCTGCTTATGCAATCTGAAATGTGCTCAGAGTCCTAGCCTCAAACACGGGGGCCCTGCCTCTCATTCCTTATTCTGTATTCCTTACTCTCATTCTTCATTCCCTTTTTTCCTTTCTCCCTCTCTCCCTTCCTCCCTTCTTTTTCTTCCTCTTTTCCATCCTATAGTCTTTCCTTTACTTCTTATTTATTAGAATAATTGATTAATTTACAATGAAAAAACAGACTTGTAATATAAACAAAAAATATTTCGATCTTAGTGACAAGCCATCGTGTGACCAATTTGAAGATGTTTGGGAGTTCAGGTCATAATGAAAAATTGCTTAACTTACTAGGTAAGGAATAAAAATACTCTGCCTGTCTAACAGCCACGTAAGTAAACTTGGAGCTAAATTCTCCAGCCCTGCATCAAAGCCTGAGAAGATGGTAATCCCAGCAGACTGCATAATCGAGACCTCAGGGGAGCCACAATCACGCAGCTAAGTCGCCTGTGGACTTCTAAACCTCAGAAACTGTGTGCAATAGTAAATCTTTTTGCTAAGGTTAAACTGCTAGGTTTGCAGCAATTTGTTACACAGCAATAGCTAACGAATGCAGACCGTATCAACGATGTGTTCTCTACTCTCAGACAAGAAGAAGATACGTGGAATTTATAAGTTATTTAAGAAACTTGTACTTAGCCTAAAAGGGGAGATGAAAACGAATCAAGTGACTGGAAGTTTCTTTTTAAAAGCAAAAAGTATCGCTAATAGGTTTAGGCTACAAATGTTAGTAGTTAGTATAAATTCAGAGAGTATAAGTATTATAAAGTAAAATGTAAACTCTCTCATGCCCCAGTCCTATGCCTCAAAACCAGTAATATTATTTTCTCCCAGAATGTATCTCTTCATATGTAAGTAGACATACAATGGTATCATTCACTGATCAACGGATTTCCAAGTATGGTCCCAGGACCAGCACAGCAACAGCATTACCCGGGAGCTTGTCAGAAATGCAAAATTTCAGGTTTTGACACACACACACCTATTGAATCAGAAATTCCAAAGTGCATCCAGCAATCTGTGTTTTAACAAAATCTTCAGACGGTGCTGATGCATGATAAATTTTGATCCTACATACCATTCTGTAGCTCACTTCTTTCACTTTTGGAGATCTTGGAAAGCTTTACAGCCATATATACATACATACATATATACATACACACATATACATATGTGTGTATGTATATATATACATATGTATGTACATACATAAACCTATATACAAGTATACATATATACATACGTGTATATATGCATACATACATACATACATACGTATATACATATACGAATGTGTGTGTGTGTGTGTGTGTGTGTGTGTGTATTTCTGACACCCAGGACTTTGTCATGTGTATACATCACATTTCATTAAACAAATCCACATCTTTGTCTGTATCCAAGTTTCTTAGTATCATAAGCAAAGTTATAATAAAAATACTTGTGTTATATTTATGTGATACAGATGGATGGACAGGTGGATGGATGAACAGATGGAAATATGGATGAAAAGATGGATGGGTGGATGGATGGATAAGTGTATGTATGTATGGATGGATAGATGGATGAATAGATAGATGGATGGATGGATGGATGGATGGATACATAGATAAATAGATAGATGATTTAAACTTTATGAAAATTCTCTAGAAGAAATTCCTGGAAGTGGTTTAGTTAGGTCAAAGTGTAAGGCCATTTTGAATCTGGACAAATTTGACAATTTGTCTACTCCTTGAAATCAGCTTCCATATTTGGGTATTATTATTAATGTTTAAATGTCATTTTGATGGGTTAAAATCATAACTCCCTTTATATTGCATTTCTTTATTTATGAGTAATATTAAGCACTTTTCATAGTTTTATTGACTTATCCCCACTATGAACTGCCCTCAGAACACTTCTTTACAAAATGAAGACTTCAGCTAAGAGCTTATTCTGACTGGTTTGGGGGCGGTTACAAAATTTGAAGGAAAACTGCGTTATCAGCATTCTGCCAGTTGCCCTGAATGTTTTATTATGATTCGTGAGAAGTGATTGATCATAATCAAAAAATGAATCACCAATCAGCCCTAGTAATTAAGTCATAATCATATTTGCATATAGGTGATAATTTATGCAATCTTTAGAGAAGGAAAGTTAGGTAGGAGTTATTGACCACGGAAGATGTGGCAAAAGGGTCCGTTACTCGGACAGTGATTTTTACTATAGTGTGGCTGGATCCCCAAGGGTTAGGTCCAGTTCACTGGCTGGAAGGTGAGGTCCATGGACTGGCTGGCATTTTTCTACTCCATTAGCTGCACTATTTTACCAATCGGGTATTTTAACTTCAAGGACTCTGATGATAAAAATATGGATGGTTCAGAGCAAATTCGGTTCTAACGCTCAGAGTTCAGTGCACCCACACAGAACGGGTCTGAAACATAGACATTGTGAGCTGATTTAAGTCAAGTTCAGTCAACATTTTTGGTAAAGGGCAAGACAGTAAATATTTTTGGCTCATATGGTCTCTGCAGTAACTACTCAATCCTGACATCATTTTAAAAAGCAGTCATAGATAACATGTAAATGAATGTTCATGGCTGTGTTACAATAAATGTTTACCTACACAAACACTGTACCAGACCTGACCCATGGGGGCATAGTTGGCTCATCCCTGGCTTAGACATTCTTAGTGGACCAAGAGTTAGTCCTTAGTAGGACCAAGGGTCCTACCCGTGGTGAAATATCATTTTTTCCTAGTTCCCCTTCTTCTCCTCTTTCTTCTTCTTCTTAGTAGCTGGGTGACACAGCTTCTTAACATCTCTGTAGCTCAGGGTCCGAATCTTTAAAATGGTATCAGCAGTAGAAGCTTCTAAAAAGGTTATCATGAAGAGTAAATCGAGTAAAGAATTCTGGAAAATTCTTTGAGACAGTCTCCGGTCTGTGTGCGTGTGCGTGTGCGCACGAGCACAAAATCTCAAGAAGGGGAAGAGTCAAAAATAAGAAACGATTGTAATTTCGAAATGATGTATTTAGCTTCCAGACGCGAGAGCATGCTTTACAGTGTGTCCGTCGTAAAGCTGCAGCGTCTCAGATATTGCGCCGACGTGAGGAAGCAGTGAAATGAGTGCTTTCCCCTCATGTTTGGGCCTGTGTGGTGTTGAAAAGCTCTTCAGAGCTCTCTTCTTTTCACCTGCAACCGGAATGTCTTTGACCTGTTTCTCTTCACTAGCCGGGGCTAGACTTGGATCCGGTCATCCAGAATGGTAGATGTCGTCACTCGTCACAGTCTTTTTCCAGGCCCAGCCCACTACGCTGGAACGCCTGGGGTAACTACAGTAATCTGAATCTAACTCAATTTTGTGACATCATTCTGAGTACCTCCTATTGGACAAGTGGCCTTTGCATTCGTCCACCAGGTCTACCCGCATGGGTTCCTCTAACCTGTGATGCTGGCTTTTCCCCTCTTCACCCACCCTTGTTCCTCAGATCCCAACACGGCAACACGGGCTCTCCTGAAGGGTGAGCAGGTGGCGGGAAGGAAATGGAATATGATTCTACTTCAAAAAAAATACACGGTCGTAATTACATGGGTCTAATGTTATGTTAAGTATAGTGAAAATTATACTTGTTATACTGTGTTCTTTCACAATTTCTTATGTTGAAGCCCTAAGCCCCCGTGCTTTGGAAACAAGATCATGAAAGACAGAATTAGTTGAGACGAGGACATACCGGAGTAGGATAAACCCTGAATCTTTCAGAACCCTGATGTCCTTATAAGAAGAGGAAATGTGGACACAGGCACGTGCGTGGGGGGACGCCATGTGAAGGTGGACGCAGAGATTGGGGGCGATGCATCTATAGGCCAAGGAATGACAAGGATCGCCAGCAAAGCACCGGAAGCCGCGGAGGATGCCTGGAATGGATTCTTCTGGCAGCCTTCAGAAGGAGGCAAGCCTGAGGACACCTTGATTTAGGAGTTGGAGGCTTCAGAACTTCTGTTGTTTAAGCAACCAATTTTGCAGGACTTGGTTATGGCAGCTCTAACAAACTTATACACTTGTAATTACATCCTTAGTAACAGTAATAATATTAACAAAACTGTACTGAACATTAATTATGCACCAGCCATGGGCTACGGCCTTTTATGTGCATTATTTAATTTTCCCCTCCCAAATACTCCTGTGAGGCGGGTGAAGTTATTATTTTCGTTACATGGATAAGGAAATGGAGTCTTGGAGCCTACAGAATGTAAGGATCATTTTCAAAGTGGGAAGAAGCACCACAAGGATTTGAACCAGGCCAAATCCTGGGGCCTGATTCACCTTGCAGTTCGGGAGAAGCTCAGGGAGAGAAGGGCCATCCAGTGGAGTCACTCTGAGGGGCACTCACTTCCCCTGAGCCTCGTAAATGAGAGGTAACAGAGACGTTACGCAAAGTGGCATGTTGACGATGCAGCGGTTAAGCGGGAGACAGTGGACAGGTCCACATGGACGGGTGGTTATTTGCCGGTTCTGCCGATTCGGATCTCGGGCTTGCTGGTCTGAGTCATCTGTTTGTCCCCCGATGTTCTGCACTCAAAAGCAGTCGAGGTGCTGGCCCCGGGTCAGCTTCCCTGAGTCTGAGCTCTTTCCCTCGTAATCACTGGCCTGGTTTTCTGCCTGGCAGTCCTGTTTATGGATCCACTTGGCCCTTTCCTCATCAGGATCCCGTGGAAGCTACTAGAAACAGATCTCTCCCCACTTTGGGGGGTTGGGTCCATCACGCTGGGAGTCAGCAGACTGAGAGGGCACTAAGTTCAGAGGTCAACTGGAATCAGAAGTTTGGAACCTGTGAAGTCATTCGGTTAATTATGCAATGCCTCCCTTGTCCTCCCTTTTTATTTGCCTTCACACCTGAGCAACGTCCAGCGGGAAAAGCACTCTTCATTGCATGCGCCCACCTTTCACCTGAGAAGTTGGCAGGGCTTATCCACCACTACAGGGAGCCAACAAAATATTCATACCTATTCTCAGTGTCCTGGGAGACGGGGATTCAGAGGCTGTGACATAGAGACAATACCTCCCTAATCTCAAGGACCCAGGCTGTGGCAGGAGGCTGGAAGCGTCTGCAGGCGGAAAAATCTGTGCTTTACTCCCTGCAAACAAATTCTGAAAAGGCAGACTGACTTGGGTTTTCTCCTTGGCTCCACCCCCACTAGCGGTGTGCCCTTGAGAACATTTTGTAGCCTCTGGCCTTGCCTGCCTGATCTGCAAAATGGGTACAGATCTTAGTTGGGGTTGTTGAGCGAATCAAATGAAGCTTTGCAGCTGAAGCACTTAGCAGAGGACTTGGGGGCCCAGCAATTGCTGGATTAAGGCTAGCTCTTTGTGGATGCTTTGCCTTTGACAACCCAGGGCCTCTCCCCCCTTCTCCTTTCTCTTCTTTGTTGTGACAAACTGGCAGACAGTGGCCCCAGGTCCTGACTGATCCCTTATGTTAACATCCCTGACTCCTAAGACAGCCTCCCAGATTTTGTCAGACTTCAGTATGAATGGTTGGCTTGGACTTCATTCTTGACAGAGAGACAGGTCCCGTGTGAGACAGATCTCAGCCTCCAGAATTCACTGTGGGGCCCTTTCCTGTTCATTGACTAGGTGGGGTCCCACTGGCCTGAGGGAGCTAGTATGTTTCACAGCATGTTTTGTAGATTGCATCTGGCCAGATGTTCCTCTGTGTGGGTTCCCTAAGCAATGTGGGAGGGAAGGAACACCCTTGTGCTCATGGAATTTCAGCCAGGAGGCCTGGTGCTGCACTGCCTTTGCTCATGACCAGCCGCCCCCGTGGATCTCAGGGAGCATGACTGTATTCCAGACGGAAAGTGCAGATTGTGTTCCTGAGACCACTTTTGATATTTCCCCCCTTCCATCAAGTACAGTGCCATGACTGCTTGTCTTGATGACACAGGCTTACATGACAGGAGCCCAATTATAGATCTATTACACACACTGAATAGGTGCTCCCTAAAGTGGCCGTGGAAGGGGTAATAGGTAATGGCCAGGGGACCGTATGTCCTTGTTCGCTAGAGACAGTCCCACCCAGCATCCCATCCAGTCCTGTCAACGTCCCATCCAACATCCCTCCCTTCCACCCATTTGGAATATGAAAATATATGAACATCTTAGCTATGGCTCAGAGTGAAGGTATCTTCCCCCCAGGGATCCAGTGTAGACACCTGGTCTTCATGGCCAGCCCACAGAAGGCATCCTCATCCTGAATCGGGGTGGGGTGGGGGTGGGTAGAAGGAAGCCACAGAAAGGTATCATTAAGATGTCAGCTACTTCACTAGACAGAGCCAACAGATACCCAGAAAACAAAGAGAGAAGAACGCGGGGCAGGCTTAGAAAAGGAAACGTTCGAGCCACTATGCTCTCCCTTGATGGAAGAACTTGAACCATAAAATCCACTTCCCATCACATGACAGGTGCTGACCATGTGTCAAGCATGGCAGAAGATCACAGTGAGGTCTCCCCCACCCGCAGCCTTGCCTTGCAGGGAACAGTGGCCCATTCAAGCCAGGCGGCTGGGGTTTCATGGTTTCCCAGGCCACACAAGCCTAGAGGGGGTGATCTTACACTGGGGTTGGAAGTAAAGGGACGGGGGACGGCAGCATCCCAGTACCTCCACCGTAGCAATAGCCTAAAGATGGGAAAGATAAAATAAGTCCCATACATGTACACGTGGTACGCGACGGTGGTGCTAAGTTACTCACAGGCCTTGTCGTATGTCGTCGTCACACAGCCACCTGATGGACAAATCACTCTTGGGGAAAGAATGACCCGCCCAGGCTCACACGGTTGGGAAATGGAGAATCCCGTTCTGAAATTCAGGCGTACCCCAACCTGAGCGCATAACCATCACATCTCTCTGCCTCTGGGGAGTCGCCAGTCTCCCAGTTTCCCCAAAGCCACATGGACCAAGCAGCCCCGAGCTGCTGTCGCACCAATCAGACTCTTCGCGGCTTTGCCGCAACCGTGCTTTCCCTTCTAAAGCGACGTGATGCCAGGCTGTGCGTCTGGCTGCCACTTTGCTCAAGAGGTACAAAGATGGAGAAGCACCGCCTTGCAAAAAACGTCCATAAATTAATTTTATCCTCAAGTCAAATGCGCATCAGTGTATTCCGATATCAGTGGTGATGGTGATGCGAAAACGGTGCGGTGGTTGCGGTCACGGTCAATCATTGTTTAAAAAAGAAGAATGACGGTTATCGTAATTACAGCAAACAGCAATGCCTCGTGCTTGTGAACACGGACTACGGACCGGTTCCCGCTACGAACGCTTTCCGTGTAACAAGTCGCTCAATCCTCCCCACAGCTCTCCAGGCCTGGACTGAGGTGGGGTGAGGGAGGCTCCCAGAGGCACAATGCAAGGAGGTGTTCACTGTCGGGGCTGTGAGGAGGGAGCGCCCCCTTAAACAGGGCACCCTCGTTCCCCTGGGTCCCGATCGTGCCCTAGGAGTGTTGTGGGGTTGGAGAACTCATAACTATGTGAACCTTTTATAAACGAATAAACTGGAACGTAGAGGGTAGGAGTCAGTTTTGGGGGGTCATACAGATAGCAGGTGATAGAATTAGAATTTGAACCCAGACCTGTCAGCCAAATCCTGTACTCTTTCACTGAGCCACACTTCCTTGGGTTTTGCCACCCTCTTTTTTTTTTTTTTTTTTTAATTTTTATTTATTATTGAGAGACAGAGAGAGACAGAGCATGAGCAGGGGAGGGGCAGAGAGAGGGGGAGGCACAGAAGCTGAAGCAGGCTCCAGGCTCTGAGCTGTCAGCACAGAGCCCGACGAGGGGCTGGAACTCACAAACCATGAGATCATGACCTGAGCCGAAGTCGGACGCTTAACCACTTAACCGCTTAACCAACTGAGCCACCCAAGCACCCATCACCACCCTCTTAAAGGGAGCTTGTGACAGAGCGGTTCTAGGATCAAACAGCAGAGTGTTTGCCCAAAAGCTCCGTCTCTCTTCTTGCACAGAAGAGTTAGGAAATGTTAGAAGCAGGAAGAGAAGAAGGAAGAGAGGCAGGGAAAAAGGGTGGGGGAGAGAGAGAGATGGAGAGGAAGAACAGAAGGGAAAGGGAGGAGGGAAGGGAGGGAGGGAGTTAGTTAGTTCAAGGCTTGTTCAAAAGCCAATGTAAGGAGTTGCATTGTCCTGGGCTGTGTATTGGGCAGAACATTTTTTGTTCCCATGAAAGACATCCAGATCATGTTAGCTCAGGCAAAAGCCACATGTATCTTTCAAATGTAGGACTGCAGCATGCAATCAGAGATGGAAAACCAAACTGCAGGTAAGGCACAGACATATCTGACTTTAAGAATACTTGAAAATAGGAAAGGGAGCTCTCTCTCAGCAGAAGCATCTTTTGCTACAAGGCTCACGAGTTTTGCGCTCAGGCAGAAACTTAGACAAGCTCAGCGGAGATCTCACGCTGGAATTCTCCTGGTAGAAATGCAGATGGGGCCTCGTTACCTGTGTAGTGACAAGCATATTACCAGCGAGAAAATGATAAGGGCACACGTTTTTGTGCTGTAGTATTTCTAGGAATGGAGAACTAACATCCGGTGATAAATCAGAAAAAAAAAATATCATGAAAAATATGACATGATAGGGTGAGTTGGATTTTGACAAGTGAAAGGAAACCAGGACTTGGAGAGGGGACGGGATGGTAGTGATAAATGCCTGGAACAAGGAGATTCCAGAGCCTGAACAGCCATGGAGTTGGCTGGATTGGAGACGATGAATCATGATATCATGGGGGCTGGGCAGAAAAGGGAAGTTACCACAGTGTGGTAGAGAACTTCGCATACACGGATGAGGAATTGTGTGGACCTGAGGCTAGGCATTCAGATGGTGCTGAACCATCCTTCTTATTTGGGGCCTTTATAGAATATTGCCATGGTGACAAGGAGGTAGCCCCTAACTTACCTGTGGCTTTTGATGAAAAGACGGTCATGTGAAGGAATCTAGGAAGCTTTGCAGCTTTTTGACCAGGGGAAGGACATGTTAAGGGCTTCCCTTTAGCAAGTTGGTACTTGTGGTTGTAGCAAGGAGACACTGGAATTGGAAGGTTCTAGAGAAAACCTGTGTGGGAATGTGTGTGTGTGTGTGTGTGTGTGTATCTGTCGAGGGGATAGTTAGGAGAGTTTGGGTAAAAGCAAATAACAAATGGTTTTAAAGCATGGATTTGGGAGTAGAATGAGAAAAAAACGGAAGGACGTTTTAGAGGACCCAACAGTCCCCGAGGTATGCTGGCCACTAAGGGATGCTGAGGATCCTGATGGCTACCTGGCTGGTGATACCACAGACTCAAAGAGAAAGATCAAAATTAGGAGCAAGCGTGAGGAGGGAAAGAGGGGAAGCTTAGGACACGTGGAGTTTGCAATACTGTAGATTTACTGGGGGCAGCTGGAAATCAGCTCAATAGCACTGAAGTTCAGTATGGAGGCTGAGGACACAGATACAAATTTGGGGTCTTCGGTTTAGAATGGCCTTTCTCAATCAGGTTTCCAAAAGAATTAAACCAGATGTCCTAAGGCATCCATTGAGTATAACGAATTGACCTTCCTCCTGTGCGTGGAAATGGTATTAGCTATGTACCGTCCTTGAGAGAATGGAGAGGATCCACTCTAATCATCAAATGGTCCCATTTGAGAAAGGCTACTTTAGAGGTAATGGCTGCTAGAGCTGGGGGCTAGGGAGGGCATTAGGGAAATTTGTATATCTCATGCAAAAGAGAACATAAGTAAAGAGATTAGGTAGATCTAATATTTAGGAAGCAAGAGGGGAAAATAAAGAAACTGCTCTATCTATCAGTAAGGCAAGGAGTGGCCCGGAGAAGTCAGAGAAGAAATAGCCTCCATACCGTTGTTCGGGCTGCATTCACTGTTGGAAAACCCTCTGTCCACTTCATCTCCTGTTGACTCCTGTGCATGTTTCAACTGCCAGAGCAGGGCCATCTGGTCTAGGAAACCTCACATTTAAAACTCATCTAGGAAACTGAACAACTTTATCACCTAAGTTTGTCCAAATGCCCCTTCAGAACACTCAAAGCACCTTCTGCAAATCTTTATCATCACATTTGCTAGGTTATTTTGAAATGTGCAGTGTGTATAATCACGTCTCTTACTAGATCTTGGAGCAAAAGCCATATTGCATTTACTATTATAGTCCCACTTGTGGACAGAGAACTATGCCACTCACATGTCCCTTCACAGAAGGAGGCATCTCAGCTGTCAACTCCTACAGGGTTTGCCTCAGCCGCAGAGGTCCACTTCACCCAAGGGCACACCTTCCCCATGGCAGCCCATAACCCGTGGCTGGAATGACTCCGCAGAACTTCCTGTATGGTAGCCTAAGTCTTTGTCAGGCCTCCACCACAAGTTGCCTTCTTCATCTGCCTTATCTTACTCCTCGCCTCCCCCTTCCAAAAGTGTTAACCCCTGATAAAACACTGTATGTCAAACTCCGTCTCACCATCTGCTTGTGACGGCCTCAGCCAGTGACTACCCAGCATCTAGAACAAAATCTGACACATCGAAGGAGAGCAATGGCTTTTTTTGCACAAAGAAAGAAGCTGATACCGCCAAAATTACGTATTTTATTCATCCATCCAATGGAAGCTGAACATCTATCTACTCTGTGTCAGGCTCTGTTCTAGGTGCTAGATTTTGACATAGATGGAGCCGGTTTTCAGTGCCTTGAGAACAGTGAATCAGGGCGGGGGTGGGCAATGGTGCTAATCCAAGACTGTAAAACATTAGGGAGAATGAGTGCCAAGGCGGGTCGATGCTGTGTTAAATGTAACACCCTATTCAGAGGTTAGCAACTTTTCTTTTTCTTTCAAAGAGGACAGAAGGGGAAACAATAGGAAGAGATGAGGGTTTGCTTACAAGGGCATGACTAAGGCTGACGATTTTCATTATATCCGGGGTCTTCTCTACCTCCTGGCACTCTTCTTGCATAAGCGGGGCAAAGTCATTATTTGTGACCAATCTCACGTGATGTGCAGAAGTGATGTGCATCACTTACAATCTTGGGCCATAAAACTGGCCACTGGAGATCTTCCATTTTGTCTCCCCCCCGCCCCCCAACGGCCACAGAAGGAAGAGGAAGACAAGGACTCCAAGCAGAAATGGCAGATAAAGTGACCCTGGATCCCTGAATGACTGCATAGCATGGGGACCCTCACCATTGGCCTGCCCTGCCCCCTGCTATTAGCAAGAAGTAAACTAGGACTGTATAAGTCACTGAGATTTTGCAGTTTTTTGCAGGTGACCTATTCTAACTAACACATAAGGTGTAGAAGTTAAGGGAAGAGACCCTTCTTAGAATGGGAAACCTCTGACTCTGTTTGGAGGCTGAGGGGGTGGTGCCATGAAAAACAAATTGAGAAACCAAATGAAAGAGTGGATAATTGTTAAAGCAAGCTCCCTGCGGCACGGGAAGAAGTGACCCAGAACAGGATCCTCTGTTCTCCCGGGTTTTGCTGTCAAGGCTGAGAAGAATACTGGTCATTTTTGTTTTCGTGGTTTTACTACTAATTATTTACTAGAGAGAAATGTTGAGAAAGGCACTGGGTGACAAACATATGGAAGTAACGAAGGTTCAAGAATCTTTTCATGTTGTTCACACACACGGTGTGTTACAGGAAAAAAAAAACAAACCATAGTAACGCAAACACGAGCTTCAATCTTTGCTTTGCCACGAAAGAAGAAAACAATTCATTTCTAGATTGGTCATTCGGTTCAGCTGTAACGTGGGTCATCTGGTAAATGCTCACGTGGATTATCTGTGTGTGTATGCACGTGTGTGAGTGTGTGTGTGAGCGTGCGTGAGTGTGTGAGAAGACATAAGACTGCCCTCCAGTTTCGCTGGTATTCGGGTCACTATGCTTCAAACCCTCCTGGGCTTCTCCCCACGCAATACGTCACCGGCGTCTGTCTCACTGGATCCCTGTCTCACTAACTCCTCCAGTGATCCCACTGGGACTGTCTGCGAACCCATATAGATCACGTCTCAGAACTGTCCTGCTGAGGGCAAGGAAAGTGGGAGTTTATTCGCCAACTGACACCCCTCGTGGCTTGGGGGTTAGTGACGGTTCTTGTAACACCTTGGCCTTTCTTGCTTGTCCAGGACAGTGGGCCAAACCCCTCCTGTGGCCAGGGGACGCTCTGAGGCAGAGAGGCACAGTTCTCTTCAGCATCAGTGGTGGCCTCTGAGATAAGCAGAGGTGACCGGGCTAGGCACGAACAGACTCTGCTACCAGTGTTAAAAAGATAAGTAAAATGATCAGTTTAAGGCTTTAGCACATGGGAAGTGCTCAATAAACGCTAACTGCCATCATTAAAATTATAGCATTAGCATTATCCTAACGACTGCAGAATTCACACTGAAATCCAAGTCTTGTGAGCCCAAGCCTGAGAGCATTTTAATTAACGAGAGAATCATCCCCGTTCCCTTTCGTTGTTCTTCTCCCTTCCAACCGTTATGGCTGCTCAGGCTAACCCCGAATTCCTCACTCAACGGGTAAGGATAATTCAATGGGAGACATTTTTACCGGTGAAATTCCCCATCCTTGAAATTCTGTGCTTTGCGTCAGGAAAACCCCCAAACGAACATCAGCCTCTACTGTTGTTGTATTTCTTCAAGCTATGCCACTTACGGCTCTGGGGTCAGGAGATAGACATCTTGTTTGTACGAAGGTTCCCAAGAGGTGAACTATAGTCAAACTATGTTACCCTGGAAGACTGGAAGCCATTTTAGCTGCTCAATGGAGAACACTTCCCAGGATGCAGGCGGGTTTCCAAGACGACTGGGGTTTGATGGGTCATTGAAGGCCGGCCAAAGCAGCTGCACACTGGTACTCTGGAGGCCTCAAACTATTCTGCAAGAGCTTTTGGTTCAGAAAATCCAAAACATATTTGCTACAAACATTTTTCCCCCTCAATTTTTTAATCACATATATATTGCAAGGGAAATGTATCCCATCTGTTTTTTTTTTTTTTTACTCATTTATACTTCTATCATCCAGATAAAATTTCGAAATTCATTTGATGTTTCACATTAAAAAAATACTCTAACGGAAGAACATATTTGGTCAAAGGCAATGCTTCTGCTCCTCATGCTGCCAGCGACTGTGTGGGTCATCGAGGTGGCCTCAAAGTCAACACATTGAATTGGCCATGGCCTGGATTCCTTTGAGAGACGGTTCCAGCTCTCTCAGTGGCAGATACAATAGGCAACAAAGGGCTCATCTAATTCTATTAATCACAGAAACTTGGCAAAAAGAAGAGCATGGTGAAAAGAGGTTAAAGGACCTCAGATATCAACGAGTCCAACCTCACTGTTATTTTACAGCTGAGGAAACTGAGCCCCAGAGGGAAGAAATTCTTTGCCTAATGACACATGGTTAATTAAAGGCAGATTTGGGGTCATAAACTCAGGTCTCCCGAGCCAAGGAGCAGTGTAGCAGTGTTCTTTCTACTCTCTGTTGTAAAGCATCAAAGCACGAATGCAAAAATCAGACTGCAAAAGCAAAGGCCTAAGTGTGTTCGAGAGTCACAGACCGTTATGAATTTGGGGGCGAGAGGGATCACAGAGATTTTAAAAACAGGCCCCCCTCCCTCAAGGAGCACAGGCTCTGGGGTTGGCTAGGTTGGTTTCATGTTGTAGTTTAACTACTTTCTCGATGACAGTAATGACCTTGGGAACATCACTTAAGAGCTCTGAGCCTCTGTTTCCTTACCTGCAAAATGGGTCAAAATTACCACTTGTGCATTGGATTTTCGTGAAAATTAAATAAAAACCTGCATGGAAAAGCCCTTGGTGTCGTGACTACCACAGAGCAAATGTTCAAATAACAAGTTTTTCTTAGCATCATTATTCTCACTGTTACTCCATGGTCTCATTTTCTAGGACAGGGTCTCCTCAATTGTGTTCCGTGGAACCCTATTTCCAGGAGATGTGATCGAATCGTATGAAAATAAAATAGATGTGAGGAAAATATCCCATATTCCTATGTTTTGAAAACATTAAGACACTCCACCATTCTCTTACGGATTCTGAATCCATAAAACACAATTGGTGAACTCTCCGAGGAGGCATGCAGGAGAAAAAAACTGCCACATTTTGTTGAATGAAAACAGTACCTAAGGTTGCTGATTTTTTCTAAGAACATACATAAATGAATCCTCAGCGGACCAGCTGGCTGTTGCACACCAGTCTGGGGAATAAAGGTACGGAGATAAAGGTAGACGCAAATCTGTAACGTACAGCGGACCGTGATCCATCACGAGAATCGTGCAAAGGAGAGTGGTCAGAAGCATTCATCTTCAAAAGGGCCGCTCATGGTTGTCTATATAGGGAGGGGATAGTAAACCAGGAGAGGGTTGGTTGTTGATGGAAATGAGGAAATTCCTGGACACAGAGTCAAGAAAGTGCCAAGGAAGTTCCGGAGAAGAGCAAAAATCCACACTCATACCCTAGGCAGGTGGGCATGAGTGGGAAGAAGTACGGGCTGGAGATCTGAGGACCAGCTTCTCTTCTTTTTCTTCCCCCAAGGGCAGGAAGCATCCTGGGCTCAGTTTTACATTTACAACGCCTTGCACAGGGTCTGGGACTACACAGGACTCAATAAATGTGCACTGAGTTGAGACCAGATCTAAGTGGATGTGAAAAGCCATGATAAGGAATCTGGACGTTATTTGGCAGACAATGGGGAGCCGTTGAAGCTTGTGGCTCAGGGGACTGACATGTTCAGAAGTGCACTTTAGGGAGATTGGTTTGGCAGTGCGTGGGGGATGGAACCAAAGAGAGAGAAACTGGAGGCAAGAATCCACCGAGAGTCCATACGCTATTTCAAACACGAAGCAACTGCGCTCAGGGATGGGCAGTAGGAATGGCAAGGAAAGAGCAGCTGCAGGCATAGAAATTTAACGAAAAAAATTCTTCAGTTATAAGAGGAAAATTGACAAGGACTCCTAAGTGATTTCACGTTATGTAAAGAGAGAGAGTGATCTGGAGCCTCTGAGGCTTAGCCCCGGGAGACAGAATGTCGGCGGTGTGGGCAGAAGAGAGGAAGTGGGAGGGGCGCCTGGGCGGCTCAGTCGGTTAAGCTCAGGTCATGATCTCACGGTTTGTGAGTTCGAGCCCCGAGTTGGGCTCTGTGCTGACAACTAGGAGCCTGGAGCCTGCTTCAGATTCTGTGTCTCCTTCTCTCTCTGCCCCTCCCCCACGTGTGCTCTGTCTCTATCAAAAATAAATAAACATAAAAAATATTTAGAGAGAGAGAGAGAGAGAGAGAGGAAGGGGGGGAGGTGGTGGAGATTGAGTTGGGGACAAAGATGGCTCCCTTTTGGCCTTGCTGGAGGTCGTAGCTGCTGACAAGGCATGGAGAGCACACACCAGAAGGCATTCGGGAAAGCGCAGTGGAAACCTGAAGACAAATCAGAGACGGAGATGTAGATGGAACCCGCCTGCACGGAGCTGGGTGCTGCAGCTCAGAGACAGACGCAGGAGTGTGGGCGCCAGGACTAGACAGAAAGAGAAAGGAAGAGAAGGTCTAAGCCATGTGCACCAAGAACAGCATGTCCACGGCAGCAGCCTGACAGCCTGGTCCCTACCCGCTCATGTGACTGTGTTGCTCCCAGTCACATCTCTGTCCAGTCCCCATGTCCACCCTGCAAGACTGATTTAGCCTCCCGGACGACGGGTGGAGTCCGGACAGGATCTTGCCTTTTTGTGTGGGAGGAGCCCCAGACATCCACTTGCTCGCGGAACTGAACTTTTCCCCTGCCTCTATGATCATTTTAAGAATGCAGTCTCTGGGATCAGACCACTTGGATTTGAACCTTTGCACTCAGAATGTGGAAGGCTTTTTAGCCTCTACCTTCCTTTCCGTTTTTCTGCAAATTTGGAATAAACGTAGCGCGTATGTGATAGTGCTTGGCTCTGAAGAGTAAATGTTAAAGCATTTAGAAAGTTCTTGACATAGAATAAAAGCTCAACCTATTTGGCCTTTATTATTTCTTTTATCATACTAGCCAATAGTAACCAGTACTGTTGACTGGGCTTACGCCTCAGTTTCCCTACAGTGATTAAAAAGCTGCCCTGAAGTCCTGTTTCCTTTGCAGAATCTAAAGTACATAGTTTAACTTGTGCTGGGCATCTCCTAGGTCAAGGTCTTCCCCACCCTACCTCTTCTCTCTGACAGCACTGCGCACATCATCACCATCTCGGGATATCAGCTGCCACATCTCTCCCACCACCCACTCATTCACTTGTTCATGGAATCATCCATTCAGTTAATATTTATGGAGCATTCACTTTATGCTAGGTACTGTCTCTACAGCCAGCAGATAACCCTACCGGAAACTGAAGTATCCACATCTTTTTCTGGATGCCACGACACTGTGACTTTCCACCGCAGCCACCAGGACAGCAGGAAGGATCGGAACCCTGCTCTCACATGCTTTTTTTGCAGACTTTGAGGCTAAGCCATCACACTCCTCCATCAAAGTAACCCTGCTTTGTTGTGTCTCCCCAGGGTCATGAGCACAGGGCGGGCACAGGGCAAAAACCCAGTAAATGCATGCTAATGACTTGGGAAGATACACAAAAAGGTCAGCATTGCTTTTACCCCATGATGACTCAGGCTAGAAGACATCCGTTCTCCCATATCTGTTCACATCTGCCCCGATACCTCATAAAACCTTCCCCCAGATAGTCATTAACGAGGTGGCAACATAGATTTCAGGGGCCCCGCGGGAGATATTCTGTTTGATGTTCTGGATGAAGGAAACACGGAATTGCTCTTTGTGAAAGTATGGGAGCTCAGTCTGAAGCTCTGCTGGACAGTCCCTCCCTGTAAACTCAGACATGAAGTCAGAAGGATACAACTGGATGGGGGAGGCAGAGCAGTGGAGCGTTGGCTGGGGGGGACCCCGGGGCTCCAGGGCAGGAGTGGAAGAGTAAAAACAGACACAAGAGTCTGTGTTCGGCTAACACGAAATGGTTAGTCAGATCACAACCACAGAATGTCCTTACTCTGTGCCTGTGCTGTTCTGGCTGCGGGTGCCTACACCTTCCTTGCACACATCCAGACCTCCGACTTGCAGTGAAGGCTGGGAAGGGGCGGGGCACTGTTCCTGCAATAAACTTACATCCGGGTATCACCGTAGATGTCTCTTCTCCTCTCTGTTCCTGTGCAGCACTTAGCACCATGCTAAGAAAATGTGGATGGATGGATGGATGATGGATGGACGGACAAAGAATGAGACCATGTAGCAGGGAGAAGGGGCTTCCTAACCCCCGTTTTCTCTTCTATGCCCGTGATCCCGGATCGAGGCAAAGAAAGGATAGGGAAGAGGCACTGGAGAACTCCATTCTAGGAGTCTTGTGGATTCCTGGTTGTTGACAGGGTTGACTCCAGTCACTTCTGGGAAGGTGACCTTCTGTTGCTGGCGCAGTGACGAGGGGAAACCAGACCTCGCTTCTCAGCCCTGGGGTGACATGTCCTTCTCTGCAGCCCCAGCCCAGCTGGGATATCCGCACGTACCTTAGGGCTCTCCTACTATATGTACTGAAAAGCTAAGCACTTTTCTACTCTCTAGAAACCAACTACGTACAGTACAGTGGAAAGATCGCTAATGTTCTAATATCAATAGCAAATACCTTTTGAGCATTTATTTGCACGGGTCACTTACCTTTTAAAGCTTCTCCATTCATCATCTCACTCAGCCGTCAGGACAATCCGAGAAGCAGAAGCTATTACCCCTTCTTTAACACATAGGGCAACAAGGCTCAGGGAGGAAAGTTTATCTACCCTGAGGTTCCCAGCAAGTAAGCCGGCAGAGCCCAGGCAGCATCCCGGCCAGCAGGACCTCCTCAACAACACTCTTCAGCCTTGCACTAAATTTGACCTATGTTTGTATCTAACCTGAGCACTAGTTACTTTGTGGCTTTAGTTCTGTTACATGCATTACACGCCAGTTTTCTCATGTATAAAATGAGAAAAAAAAATCATATGTCCTAAGTTGCAGGGACAAAGTGTGCCAAGCACCTAGCTGGCACAGTGTTTGGCATCGAGGTCACTTTTCTCCCTGCCCTCTTGGTCGTTAAGATGAGCTCATATCACAAGTTCTACCAAGTCTGGCTCTCCCCAGGTCTGAGAATCTCGTCCCCTGGCATGGGCAGGGATGGTGGGAAGCCATTGCCCCTCAGGATGAGGGACAAGGTGTGCTCGGGCCAAGGTCATGCATAAAAACCAAACATTTTTGGTGCTGTAAGCAAGGGGCTGGGCTGTTGGCTGCTTAGGAGCTGAAGGCCCCCTGGAGGCGGGCAGGGAAGGGGTTGGAGGGAGAGCAGTGGAAAGGCCAGCTGGCTCTCCCACAGCAAAGTCAACATTGCCCCAGATGTCTGCCCCCGGCCTGGGGCCATTAGCTCTAGTTTACCTGCTCGCTTCATTTTTCAAAATTAGCCACAAAAGCCTCCCCTGGAAACACAACACCCAGCATTTCTCAGCGGGGCAGCAAGAGGTGGGGTTGGGGGAAGGAAACAAAGTATATCTTTCCCATGCACTTGTTTGGAGTTTGTGAATGTGTCCCAGAGCCCTGGAGCCTTGGCAGGCATGTTCCTGATTGCTCCCACATGGATGTCTGTGTGAGCCCCACTTTTCTTTCTGCCCCCAGATGCTCTCCAGCTAAGGCCAGGCTGCTGTCCCTTCCCTGTCGCCAGCTGGGCCTGGGCACCCCAATGCTGAGCCCAGCAAGGCACTGACTTTCTCATTTTCTTGCTCCTTTTCCTGGGGGATAATATTACAGTTGAAATTCCTGGGTTCGCTTTGAGGGTTGCTTAGAGACGGTGTTAGCTTTCAACTACCTGATTTAATCTCTTTGCTCCCCCCCAGCTCCCCCCACTGCTGCTTAGACAAGGCAGAGGGCAAAGGGGAGAGGTGAGGAGGTGAACCGCTTGTCTGCGGTGTGACATCTTTTCATCAGGTTGTACTGAGAGTGGGGCCAGACGGGAGAGGCCGGGGTGTCGGTGGGGCTGTGATAAGCTGCCTGTCTGTCTCTTGGCTGCCTGTACAGCCCCGGGTGAGCTTAAATGGGAGAACCGGGGCGGAGGGTGGGGTGGGGGGGAGGGCAGAGGCAATGCACTGACCGCAAGGAAAGATGGGCAAAAATATAAACACTAGGGGCGCCCGGGGGGCTCAGTTGGTTAGGCATCCGACTTTGGCTCAGGTCGTGATCTCACGGTTCATGGGTTCGAGCCCCACGTGGGGCTCTGTGCTGACAGCTCAGAGCCTGGAGCCTGTTTCAGATTCAGTGTCTCCCTCTCTCTCTGCCCTTCCCCTGCTCATGCTCTGTCTCTTTCTCTCAAAAATAAAACATTAAAAAAATAAAAAGTATATATATATATATATACTTATATATATATATAAGTATATATATATATATACATACACTATATATATATACATACACTATATATACACTAAGGCACAAGGTTGTGCAGCTGAAGTTTCAGGCGCAGAGTACATTTTTGTCCTTGGAAAGTAATTCTTTTTTTTTCATTTTTTAAAATGTTTAGTTTTGAGAGAGAGAGAGAGAGCAAGAGAGCACAGGTGGGGGAGGAACAGAGAGAGACACATACACACACACACACACACACACACACACACACACACACAATCCGAAGCAGGCTCCAGGCTCTGAGCTGTCAGCACAGCCTGACACGGGGCTAGAACTCACGAATTGTGAGATCATGACCTGAGCCAAAGTCCGACGCTTACCAGACTGAGCCACCCAGGTGCCCCAGTCCTTGGAGAGTAATTCTAACCTACAAATCAATAGGACGTTATGCGGCAACCTACTATGTGCTGAAAAAAAAATCAACCCCAAATAAAAAGGAATCGAAAACACTTCTGAGAAAAGGACCAAACACAACCTGAGTGACGAGAACGTGCCCAGCGATGACTTACTGGTTTCTACTTTACATCTTTGGGGAGTCAAGGAAACAAGGAGAGATGCCAGAAGGCTGGAAACTGGAATGTTTTTATTTACAATTAACTTCGCCATCAACCAAGGGTACTATTCACTGCCAAACCCGCCACAGGGACGGGGACTCTTGCTTTCATCTGCTCCCTTGATGTATCCCCAGCACATAGAACACAGTTCTGAATAACGTTTGTTGACCGAGTAAGTAAAAGGGGGGGATGGAGGTAAGCCTGCAGCCCCCCACGGTGACGTTCCTCGGGGCTTCAGTGCACACACCGGGTAACCGTGAGGCTCTCTGCATGGCCTGAGCCACTGCTGAGAGCTTGTGAACCCCTCTCCTCACCGAGTGTGCATGTTTGTGCGTGTGCAAGTTGGATTTTCTGATCCTTACTGAAGAAGTCACTGGAAGATCTTAGTCGCCCCCAATTCAACATTCTCCCCATTTTAAGAGCTCCTTCCTCCCTCGTGGTCTTTGGTTCTGGGTCCACTCAAGCCGTTTCTGGTGGTGTGCTAGGCTGAATAGCCCCCAAAGAGATCAGGTCCTAATCCCTGGGACCTGTAAATGCTACCCTATAAGGAAAAAGGGTCTTCGCAGATGTGATTAAGTTAAGGGTCTTGACTTGGTGGTGGGGGGGGGGGGGTGTATATTGTATTATCCAAGTGGGTCCTAAATCGAATCACCTGTTATCGTAAGAGGGCAGTAGAGATGCGAGTTCTAAGCCAAGCAAGCCTAGAAGCCAGGGGAAACTGGAAGAGGCAAGGAAGAGGCAAGTCCTTCTCTGTTCCCTAAGAAGGACTGAGCTGATGCGGGCTTGGCCATCTTTAGAGAATAATTTCCGAGGTTGCCTGGGAAATCTATCTACATGGGGGTGTCATGTACATCCACATGGGGGTGTCAGATGGAGAGGGAGGAAAATTGCAGTTGGAGAATTTTTACAAGTCATGATTATAAATGGAACATCACTTCTACCCATATCCCTTTGGATGTAAGGAACTTGGTCATATTACCCAAAAAGGGTCAGGAAGTTCCGTTCCTGATCAGGTAGCCGCAGTCCCATAACAGCACTATCATGGTGAGGGAGCATGGATTCTTAGAGGACAGCTAGCCCAGGCCTCAACAAAAAGGAGGAAAATATCTACGAAGGCAAAGGGATTAAAATGAAAACTAGGCAATTTAACTCAGAACATCTTCTCGTCTTCACTTTAAAACTGACACAGGGGAGCCTGGGTGGCTCAGTCGGTTGAGTGTCCGGGTTGGCTCAGGTCATGAACTCACGGTTCGTGAGTTCGAGCGCTACATCAGGCTCTGTGCTGACAGCTCGGAGCCTGGAGGCTGTTTTGGATTCTGTGGCTCCCTTTCTCTCTGCTCCTCCCCTGCTCGTGCTCTGTCTGTCTCTCTCAAAAATAAATAAACATTAAAAAAAATTTAAAAAAAAACTGACACAAAATTTTATGAATTAATATATAAGACTCATATTAATTTTTAACATAGAACAAAAGACACAAAGCAAACTTGCCTTTACTATGCATTTTTGGGAGGGCCTCTGATTCAGTAGGCTGATGTGCCCACTCCCCTCTGATTTCTACTGCTGGGAAAATAAACATAGGCCCTGGAATCGGAAAGAATGTTCAAATTCTAATGCTTCTACTTACTTATATGACCTTGAAAAATTATTTCATTGTTCTGACCCTTCGTTTCCTTATATTTGGAAACAGGGGAGAAGGTTTCCTATCATCCATCCATGGCAACGGTGGTAGGAAGAGGCACCTGTAGTCTGGTGAGCACCCCATGGAGGATGTACTGGGGAGGTCTCTGGTGCACATCAAGGGAGGAGGTCATACTTTCTGATAAGAATTAACCTGAGGCTATATGCTCTAAAGAGCTTCTAGGTGCTGTTTATTTATTGCTTCTCCTGCCATCTTAAGAGGATGTAGCTATTAATCATGAAGCTGTACATCCACATTCTATTCTGTGTTCAGCTCATCAGTGTGATTGACCAGAAGGATTGTGGTGTTGTAAGATGAAAAGCTTTCTGTCTCCTTATCACGACCCAGAGGGAATGTGCTCTTCCTATGGGGCTGCCCAAAGCAGGGGCGGAACCAAGAGTCAGCCTAAAAGTTCATAAGGGAGAGTCAATGAGTCTGCAACATACACAGGTAACTCTAAGATTTGAGTGGACGATGATAATCTGCAATATTCTATCAGATAATTTTAAATGTGATTAAAGATGAAATGACATAATAAGAAACACGATGGGAACATGCTATAAAAAATAGGATGTTTGTAAAAGAGCCAAATAATACTTCTAGGAAAAAATAGAGAAAGCAAATTTTTTAAAATGCCTTAATGAACAAATTAAATACCAGAATAGACACAGCTGAAGAGAGAATCCGTGAACTGGAAAATAGATTCGAATGCAGCAGTGAAAGGTTAAAAGGTAATTACTGCCCTAAGGTCAAATCCAAACTACAGCAGGTAACTAACACTGGTGAAAAAGCAATCCACTAAGAAGCCTGGAAGCTTCACTGAGTAAAAGGTGAGGCATGACTTGGGACAAGATGTTCAGAACCAGGACTGGAATGTGGGTGAGAGCTGGAAATCTATTTATATGTCACTGCAACGTGATGGAATTATTTGACCTCAATTCTGTGTGACAATAATCTTTTTTTTTTTTTTTTCCTGTACTATGTCTCTCACAGAATTACCTTGGCTGGTATTGTTATTGAGAGGGACTGAAATTAGAATGGTTTATTTATTCACTTAATTTTTCTTTAATCATAGATCCTTGAACTATTTTAAAACAAAACAGTGTGAATGATAAAATTATATTTTACATGTTTCTCCAGCAGGTGTTTGTTAATGTCAGGCTGAGTAGCAACCTAGTGAAAATCAAAATACAATTATAGCTCTAATTACAAAGGAAACTTCATAAATCTCTCCTTCTCACTCCTCCAGCTGGTGAGGCCTCTCAGGGGGGGCTCTGGATGGGTGGGGAAAGGGGACCAAGTAAGTTTATCTCTAGGAGAAGGTCTCAGAAAAGAAGGCAAACTTTTTGCCTACTTAGTCCTACTAACCTCCCTTGTGGGCATTTCCTTGTGTATAAAAGACCAGTATGTAAAAGGAAAGTTCTTGGCCAAGAGGACTTCAACCAGATACTTCCTGCTGAAAAACCTCAGAAGCCCCTCATCCCCACCTCACACTATCGGGGCTGCTATTCCCAGCCCTCGCTCTGCTCTGTTTGCCTTCATGCCTCAGAAGGCAGGGAAATCATAGCCAAAGCTTGAGCTGACAAATGGTAATAAAACCAAAGAACTCCCAGGCAGGATTTTGAGCTTGACCTCAGAGCTGCTGGTCAAGCTGGAGATATATTTTTAATGTAAATATTCCTGGTAACATGAGCTTGGGACTGATGCCAGCAAGGCTTCTGAGGGGCCTTTTCTCACTCTGTGTTCTGTGAACAAGTTTTTCCTTCGTGGAGCCTTTTCCTCTGTTTAGGAGAAAACTTTGTTTTATGATCGCCAAAGCAGTTAGCAACCTGATGACTTTTCCAAAACCAAGGCTGAGCGACCATAAAACAGGTTTCAGAGATTGAGCTGAGGCCCTTAGGAAACAGCTTCTCATCTAGATTTTACAAATGTTTGTGAACATTTGGTTCTAGACTGTTGTCACACACTAGAAAAGGCCCATTTGCTTATGCACAACTTGAGGTGGCTAAAACATATGACATATAAGAAAGAGCATTAGAGAAACTCTGTATTTGTAAGAAACCAGAATCTTTGGAGAATTAGACAGAATGCTAAACTTAAGAGTAATGTAGTTGTTATGATGAGTAATATATTTGAGCTTCCTGGTGGTCAGGGTTAAGAGGAAAGTCTATCAAAAAGGAGGGCATAAGTTGATCCCTAGGGAGATATAATAAGCCCCATTTCTTTCTCTGTATTTTGCTCTATTGGAAAGAAGTATGTTACGTGACAACTTCTAACGGGGGTATTGATAGGTAAAATGGAAAACACCCTTATGGCAACATTGGAACCAAGACAAAAGTGGTTTTTAGACGGTTATTTGAGGAAACAGCTTTGATACATACCAAAGGTAAAATCTGGAAGCAAGATTTGGTGGAGAATGTCTTCCAAGGGAGTAAGCTCACAAGGACTAAGCATACCAACCTCCCAGTGACACATCTTATAAAACACAGAGCTTAGTTTATTCAGTAATGAATGGATGGGCTGCCTAATGGTTTATATTTCTCAATGTTTTTTTCCCTCTTAGATACCCAGAATGCTGAGCAACCCAAACTTTTGACCCACAGAAGATCTCACTGCCCTTCTATTTTTCCTTCTCCTCTGCCTTCACGTCTCCTATACATCACATCTAAGATTTACTGATTTCTTCAACACACTGATAACTAAGCGCTGTGTTTTTCACCCACCAACTTGATCACTTTTCACAACAGTGTTTTGAAATAAACACTGCCAGATCCCATTTATTGGACGCAAAACTTGAGGCAGAGAGATTAAGTAACTTGTCAAAGGTCCTAGAGCTAATAAAGGTCAGCCCTGGGATTTTCACTTGGACCTATTTCACCCTGATCTATCACTTCCATAATACCCTGCAACAAGCCACCCCAAACTTACTGGCTCAAACCAATAGCCACGTATTGTTAATGAGGTTCGAGTAGGCTACACTCTTCTGGTCTTGCCTGGTTCACTCATGTCTCCGAAGTCAACTGGGAGCTATGTAGGTGACTCTGCTAATCTCGGCTGGGATTTCTCACTTTTCGGGGGAGTGGGGGAGTCAGCTAGCTATCAAGTCATCTAAGATGACCTTGGCTTTTCTCCATGTATCCCTCACATACTTCCAGGAGCTTAGAACGGCACCTGCTTCTGGAAAGAAACAAGTATGAGAATGAAGCAGCCCACTTGGGCAAAAGAAAGGAGAAAGGAGGAATATGAACGTGCTTTTCAAGATGTCGCTTGCATCAGGTTTGCAAATAACTCAGTAACCAAGGAAGTCACATGGTTGAACCCAGAGCCAACAAGGGAAGGGACTACAACGTAAAGGACAGCGATCATGCATGCAGGCAGGCCACAATGCATTAGTCCGCTTGTGAAAGATTCCAAAGTCCTAGCTTTTAACCACTACGTCTATTGCCCATCAAAACGAACAATCCTTCTGAGTCTTGGGATTTCTGCAAGGGTATAGTCCAGTGGGCCTTTCAGATGAGTTCTTTGAGACAGTCCATCTCCATGTAGGGGTATGGGAGGTTAAATAAAACATTTCCACTTGAACAGAAAGTGAAATGGGATGAGGGCATACAGTGGGTGCTTCTCTCTTAATTTGTCTGAGGTTATTACAACAAGTGATACTAACTAAAGTACAAACAAGCCCCACATTCCAGAGGCGTCATCTAGTGAAGGTTTTTTTTTTTTATGTTTTTATTTATTTATTTTTGAGAGAGAGACTGTGCACAAGAAGGGCAGGGGCAGAGAGAGGGAAACAGAGGATTGGAAAGCTGGCTCTGGGCCGACAGCAGCGAGCCCGATATGGGGCTCAAACTCGCAAACCGCAAGATTGTGACGTGAACCAGTCAGACGCTCAACTGACTGAGCCACCCAGGTGCCCTCTTTTTTTTTTTTTAAGTTTATTTATTTATTTTGAGAGAGAGAGAGAGAGAGAGAGAGAGAGAGAGAGAGAGAACGTCCACAGGTGGGGGAGGGGCAGAGAGAGAAAGGGAGAGAGAACGAATCCCAAGCAGGGTCCACACCGTAAGCACAGAGCCTGATGTGGGGCCCAGGAACCGTGAGACCATTACCTGAGCCAAAACCAAGATCTGGACGCTCAACTGACTGAGCCACCCAGGTACCCCTGAAGTCTGTTTCTTGATCATCAAAAGTTCAGTTGGGTATTTGGAAGGTGGTCTTCCATGAAGTTCTAGGGCCCCCGAGTCTTAACAGTAGATCGCCTGCATCCTGCCAGAAGATAAGGGAAGAGAGAATGGCCTTGGAGGATTGCATGGGGCCAGATCTGAACCACTCTCATTCCACCATAGGGCTATGTACCCCAGATGAAGAAGAAACCGGGCATGATAAACGCAGCTGTCTACACCAGTTTATTTCAGCCTTTCTCCCTTGGGTTCATCTACCTTCTTGTGGCAGTGGCAACCTGCTCCTGCTTTGTATACCACTCACCTCCTCCTGATCCCATATATTTTTAGTGAAGCACATTCTATCCCTGCCTCTAGGGGCTGAGGGATTTTCTAAAGAGAAGATGTTTAAGCCAAGATCTTAAGAGCTAGCCAGGTGAAAATCTTGCAGAAAAGAGTCTCAACAAGTGGAAAGATCATGGAGAACAATCCCAGCGGAGGAGTGAATGCTATCTTTGGGAGGAAACGAGGAAAGACCTACCAGCTCATCGAGGGGGAGACAGGAATGAGAATGGGGATGGAAGCAAGGGCGAGACCCCACAGCACGTGGGTGCAGTATTAAAAATATTGGATTCAATGTAAGTCCTTGGATTCTAAGAACAATGGATAACTGCTGAGGAGTTCTGAGATCCAAGTAGCACTGAAGATTTCTGTTTATAAAGGTTTACATTGGTGGGGCGCCTGGCTGGCCTGGCTGGTGGAGCGTGTGACTTTTGATCTTGGGCCTGTGAGTCCGAGCCTTGTGCTGGGTGTGGAGATTACTTTAAAAAATAAAATCTTTAAAGATAAATAAATAAATTGGGGCTCCTGGGCGGCTCAGTTGGTTAAGTGTCCAACCTGGGCTCAGGTCATGATCTCGCGGTTCAAGAGTTCGAGCCTCGCATCGTGCTCTGTGCTGACAGCTCGGGGCCTGGAGCCTGCTTCAGATTCTGTGTCTTCCCCCTCTCTGCCCCTCCCCTGCTCATGCTCTGTCTCTCTCTCTCTCTCACAACTAAATAAAAACATTTAAATTGTTTTTAAAAAATAAATAAATAAATTATACTTTGAAGATTGTATTTAGCTGACAAAGTGTAGAGAAAATAGTTGGGAGCTTCCCTGTGATTGAAAAGACCAAGTAGACAGATATTATAATAATCTAGGAAGCAAGAAAGGAATTCTGGAGTGGATTAGAGGCTAATGATGGAATTAGTAGAAACTTAAAAAGACTTTGGCACTAACTAGACCTCAGAAGAGAGGCCAGTTCTGGACAGGGAAGGATCCAGTTTTTATAGGGCCTAAAGTTTGTGCAATTTGGGGGACCATCTTTCAGAAAAAAAAAAACGAACCGAATTACAAGCACAAACTTAGGTATAAAAGGTAGTATTTATTTGGATTGGGAAAAGAAGTCACAACAAATTACTATAATCCTGAAGATTCAGTTTCTTTCCTTCTGAGATTTCTTTAGGCAATTTTCCAGGAATGCTTCCAAGGAAATGCTCCCTGGTTGTAACTTCTATTTCCCTTCACACCTGAGATGTTATATAATCCCTGGGAACTTGCAACACTCACAGAGGCCCATGAAGAGAATGGCCTGACAGAAGTAAGTATAGCCTCCTTAGCTTTGCAATAAACCCGTTACAACCATTTCTGGGTTTTGATTCATCATTTTTAGCATCACTGGGGTCTGGTGGTGGCTGAAACAATGGGGAGTATTTTTTTTAATCACCTAGGAATAAAATAGAATATACACAAGTGAGGGCCAAAGAAATGAATGAAAGAATACAAAGAAGTAAATTAAAGCAAAATCCTGAGGGACTCCAGGATGGTGTAACCGACAAAAAAAGGAAAAAAAGAGTTGACAAAGACTGAAGGAAAAAAAAAATCGACCAGATTGGGAAGAGGAGACACGGGAGTTTGGATCACAGAAGCTACGAGTGTCCCCAGCAGGAAATCGCCAAGTTTCTTGAAGTCTGGTGAGTGATCCCTCACTGATACAGAAGATGCAAGTTTACTTCTTAAGTTTATTATCCGTAATCTCCACTACAACGGTGAAGTCCAAAAGAACGGCTTTCCTGTCAGTTTTCTTCACTGCCGTGTCCCCAATACCTGGAACAGAACTTGGGCACATAGTAGGCACTCCGTAAACACATGGATAAGTAAACACATGAAAAAGAGATCGAAGGTGTTCATTTTGTTTAGTGGTACGGACCCCCCCGTGGTGGTGAAAAGAGACTATTTCCTAGACTGATAAGAATGAAAGCCAAATTCGGTAAGTTTGGAGAAGTGAGTACAGTCTTGGGAAACGGGTGTTAGTTGGGTCGGCAACTTTTTGAGAAATGTTGCTGTTCGCAGAGGGCACGCGGCACAAGAGTTAATGGGGAAGTAAAATCAAGGAAGATTTTTTTTTTAAGAATTTTTTTTTTATTTTAAGAATCATTTGTTGAGCAAATGATATTCTGGAAAGATCCACAGTCTAGAGAGTGCAAAGTTATTGAAAAAGCAGAAATTAATGTCATCCAGGGCACAGATGAAGGAACTGCCTCAGGTAGAAATACAGAAATTCCTAGAATTGCTTTTAATCTGGGTTTGATGTCATTAACATTATTGCACACGAATGTGTGGACAATTATATGATGGGGGGGGGTGAGTTATCCTAAACTCTGCTTTGAGGTGCCACGGAGGGAACTGCTAACAGTTATTTCCCCACCCTCCCAACAGGACTGTTTTCTATTTCCCCCTAATAGTCAAAAGACTTCTGATGAATATATTTTACTCTCTGAGTAAAAATAAATCATAATAATATTTCTGGAAAAATACACTCAAAATGAAATGCTCCCCTCTGGGCTCGGGTTTACATATTCTCTGTTGTTTGCAAAAGGCCCATAACCTCAGACAGTCCTTGAGGGTAGCATTGATTATCTGCTCAAATACAGCATTGTTCTGAATTGCCTCACACTGGATAATCCAAATACCATTTCTTTTATGATCTGGGATATACGTTTAAGGAAAATCACAAAATATGAAAAGCATGACTCTATACAAGAAAGAAAAGTTTTATCGTGTGTGTAAAAGTGAAACACAGTAAGGGGCACAATTGCTTGGGACTTCTCACTTCCCAAATTGGCACTAATTATCATCACTTGTACCAAACCTAAATAGGCTTTTTTAAAATTTTTAAAATCATTTTTTTGAGAGAGAGAGAGAGAGAGAGCAGAGAGAGATGGAAACACAGTATCCAAAGGGGGCTCCAGGCTCCAAGCTGTCAGCACAAAGCCCAAGGTGGGGCTCGAACCCACAAACCACAAGATCATGACCTAAGCCAAAGTCGGACACTTAATGGACTGAGCCACCCAGGGGCCCCAGGTTTTTTTTGTTTTGTTTTGTTTTGTTTTTTTGTTTTTTAGGAGATTGATATTATTTGAACAGCAGAAGCACACCTGACAGTAGATAAAGTTGAGGTTTAGTTAAATCCAATGCAGATTATTGAAAATGTATTTATTTTCCTGTCCACACACACACACACACACACATACACACACGCACACACACTCACGCACACACACACGCACACACACGGAGGCGCAGAGTGTTAAATTTCAACTAGACTATTGTTACTAAAATAATAAGAATCAAGGGTTGAAGAGTGATTTATGTTTTCAGTACTGATTTGTATGCTCCGTTCCATGTAAGCTCTGGAAAGGTTCCCAGTTTCAAATCTCAAGCTCTTCTGGGTAACAGGAGCAGTAAAATTCTTCCATGCTTATGTGCAACGCCTGGGCAAAAGCAGAACGTGCTGGAAGAGATCATTTTGCATACACGTTCTTTCTTTAGCTGCTGTGGTGAGTCTGTTTCCATCTCAGAGCTGGCTTGAGGAGTGTCATTCTCACAGTCCTCGGAACAATGCCCAGACAGGTAAACACAAGAAGCCGCTCGCGGCAAATAAAGAGCCTTACCAAAAGGAGAGCAGTGTGGGGCTGCCCTCCCCTCCTATGTGTCTGAGACCCTGAAATCAAAGGCTAACGGGGGTGGGTTGCCCGGTGGATGCATGGTGAAACTCTTCTTACTTAACTTACCTGCCCTTAGGCAACCTAAAAGCAGGGAGCAGAAACAACCCAAAATTGTTCTTTCAGTTTCTGAACAAAAAGTTTAGAGAGAAGGCAGGGGCATGCCCCGAATCTGTGCACGTGAATGCCAGAGGGATGTGGCTTGTAGGCGAGTGACCGTATTTTTGACAAAAGGCAGAAATTCCTACCTCGGGGCTTCTCCTCCTTTAGTTTGCTAGGGAAGACACACACATCCGTGAACTTACCTTACCAGAATAGAAGCCCCTCCTTGGGGAGGTCTTAAACACCATCGTTTTCTAAGAGCCTGGCACTTAGTAGGTGCTCAGCAGGGGGCAATGTGACACAGTGGTTAACAGCTTGGACAGGACGCTGTCCCTGGGCCTCCACTTCCTCATCTGTAACGTGGGGATGATCAGTCATTTCATGGAGTCCTGCGAGATTAAATTAGATAATGGATGGTTAGCCTTGGCACTGAGTAAGTATTCAATGAGTGGTAACATTTGTTATTTCTACTTTTTAAATTATTATTATAAAATAGTCCACTCCAGCCTAGGACTCTCATCCACACTCCAGTCCTGCATAGCTTTGTCTGGGAGGTCAGGGAAGGCTTCCAACTCAAAATGTTCAAAATGTAACTCATGACCCACCCCACCTCCCCATCCGATATCCGCCCAGCACTCCCCGCCTTAGCCAAAAGAACAGCATCTAGGAACTTCAGCAAACTGTGATCCTTAACACCTCCCTCTCCCCTGCTCCTGCCCGCCAAACTAACCTGAATCCTTTCCATTTTCCCACCTATTTCTTGGAATATCCCACTTCTCTTCACCGCTCCTACCACCTTCACAATCCAGGTGCCATGTCCCTACCCCGGGGGCCGTGATGCAATCCTAATCGGTCTGCTCCTCACATCCTTTCTCGTCCCTCTCCAATCTGTTCTCCATGTTGGCAGAAAAAAATCACTATTTGGGGAACACAAATATGGCCCTGTTGCCCCCTTCATTTCTTCCCAGTGCTCTCAGGTCGAGGACCAAAGCGCGTCCACCATCATTCCAGCCTCAGCTTTCTCAATCCCCCTTCCCCTTCCTTCTCTCCTCCGGGCTCCACTCACTCCAGCTTGTTTCAGTTCCTCAAGGGGCACAGATTTCCCTGGTCACACGACATGAGCACCAGCTGGGCCACCCCTCCCTGTCACACCCGCCTTGTCCTTCTGAACCCTCCCCACCCTACAGTTTTGTTGCTTCTTCAGAGGAAATGTCCTGAATAGATCTGTCTCCTTTTTTCACGTTCTCAAGGCACTTGTGCCTCAGTTTTATGGGTGGTGATCGCTGTTAGGATGTAACACATACTTTGGTGGTTATTTGACCATGTCTATTTTCTCTCAAGGTTCCACAAGGGCCAAGGGTGAGAGATGAAGACAGGACTTGGTTTTGCTCATCTTTGGATCCCCATTGTCCGGCATAATGACAGATGTTCAATATGTGTATGTGTGTTTGTGTGTGTGTGTGTGTGTGTGTGTGTGTGTGTGCGTGCCTCTTACACCCCAAGACTTATCCCAGAATTTTATTCACTAACCCCCTTCCATCTTTTCTCCAGCTATTTGAAATCCAGTGAAATCAGGGATTTCATTATGTATTGATGTCAACATAAAGCCAAATGATAATTGGGGCAAACTCTTTTCTGACTTTACTGTGGGTTTTCTGTTTATTTGTCTGTTTGTTTAGTGAAAGCCTTTAGCACATATTACCTGAGGCCAGACTTCTCTGTTTCTTTATGAATTCGGCTCCAAACCCTTCCTGAAGATGGCATTCCCCAGAGTGGAACATCATAGGAAAGGGATACCAATCAGTGATAGAAGCAGGAATAACTAACAGCACACCTTCTTTCTATGTCTAGAATAGTGAACAGGTCTTAGGGGGGGCCTCCATTATGCCAAATATCAGGTGCCGTTTCTCAACAAGGACCAAGGATCAGGTAGAAAATCCAAACCAGAAAATAACTCAAAGAAGGCATTTATATAAGTGCTAAACCAGTGGTACAGGATGGTGGGGAGATGGAGAGAGCTGCTAACTCAGAGGGACTGTGATTCAAGGGCTGTGAAGAGCTTTATCTAGGCCTCATTTTTGGTGGGTGGTAGAATGAAGGTTTCTGGAACATTTCACAAACTTTGGGTATGAATTCCTCTCAATGCTGATGAAGAATCATGCTTCCGAACCTTAATGGGCACATTGACCACCTGGGGATTCAGTGAACTAGACCCTTTCTGATTTGGTGGGTCTAAGGTGGGACCAGTGACTCTGTAGATCTAACAAGTTCACGGGTGACGCCCATGCTGCTGGTTTGGGTCCCAGAGTGTGAGCAGCAGGTATGTAGAGCCCTTCTGCCAATCTTGAAGCAGATCCTTAAGTGACAGATACCACCCAGATGATTCTAATGCTGATGTAAGCCATAGCCGAAGACAATAATCATGCTGTCATCTCTCCTAATTGCTTTGCCACTAGGGACCCAGGTCTATTCCAGTGCTGTATAAATGCAAGTCATTCTTAATTACTCAAAGAAAACTGGGCCACCATCAGCCTGAAGTGCACCCTGGCTAGGAAAGGGTTTCTTGATAAATCCTAGTCTTGGACCTTGGGTTGTACCCATAGCCAAGATGGTGCTCAGTGCTCTTTGACACCTGCCAAAAGGTTGAGGCAAAGGTGGTAGATGGAGATGGGGTAAGAATTAAGAATGGAAGATACTTATTACAGTGAAACAAACAGAATAAATACCCAATGAGCACTCTTCTCTCCATATGTGCTAGTTCCTTTAAGGGTCATTACAGCTTTATGAGGAAGGAACTTTTATCTTCATCTCCATTTTACAGATGTGGGAACAGAGGCCTGAAGAAATGAAGAAACTTCCCCACAGTTGTGCAGCTGGTTATTGAAGGAACCCAGACCCTGACCCATAGAGATTCACGTTAAGTCTATTGTTCTTAATCTGAGCGCACATTCACATTTCATGAGGAGCTTTGGGAAAATATCCATTGCTGAACCCTCAGTATTTCTCATTTCATGGCTATTAAAAAATAAACAAACCTGTCCAATCAATTGAATGTAGATCCAGTGCTGAATACAATTTCCCAGGCCCTGACTCTTAATTGCCAGGATTTATCCCCTCCAAAAAGTAATGTATCATTCAACCCAAAGAACTAGGAATGCTTGATGGAGTTTTCTGGGGAGGCTGCATCTTAGGTCACAAAGTGTCCAGTAATAACTTCTGACCCACCGAGTAGTGATTTTACAACTGAAGGATGGTTTCCAGACTCTATTTGCTAGGATTCTATGTGATAATAGTCTATGAAGTGTTTACTATGTGCCAGGAGACACTATTCTAAGGACTTTACCTACACCACCTCCTATAATCTTTCAAGAAGGCCTCAAGAAGATACCCAGGAACATCTCCCATTGGACATATGGGAAAACTAAGATTCCTTGAGGTTAAATGCCTCGCCTTGTTACAGGTGGAGCCAGGATTCAAACTCAAGCTTGTTGGCCCTAGTGGATGGGATAAACCACTTTGCTGTACTGTCTTTCACTTCATGGGCTGTGCTTGTTTCTTACTGGCTCAGATGATGCAGGTCTGCACTACCTCTCATGATAGGAGAACAGAAAGGGGCTGAAGGCGATTCGTTTTGTCAGAGAATGGAGTTCCTATTAGAGAACGGGGCTCAGTGCATGGCAATTTGGGAAGCTGATTTCCACTTAAAACCAGGCAAGATTTTGTATCTGGCAAAGCCACCCAGCAATGGAAAGGGCTACTTTGAGCAGGAATGCATCCCTCCATCACCAAGACATCAAATATTTCCTGGGCACCTATCTAGCAGTGATGTTGTCGAAGGGGTTCAGGGATTGGATGCAGAGTTGGCGTGGGTGCTGTCTGAGGTCTTCAGGCAGGAGTAGCTGTGATCCTATGATCTGACTTCAGTCCTCAAACACTCAATCAGCAAGTAAGGGCTTGATCATTTACAGTTACACAGCGAGATGTTTCCAGGAACGATTTCCCTGTAGCATTTTAATAAGTACTCTATAAATAATAATTTATTGAAGTTGCCTACTATGTTAGAAAAAAGAATATATTAAAGAACCCAGGCTAATTGAAGCTGGCAGTTAAGTTCCCTGAATCGAAACCAATCGGTTTATCTACATGACTCTAAAGATTTGGGATGAAAACTGCTCATTATAGTCCAACATCCGAATATGCAAAGATCCAGATGTTTCACAATATATTGACATAGCCTTCCAGGAAACCTATGTGCAACACTGAGTTGAAAATGTTCTGATACAATTAAAAATAAGGTGGATCAAAAAAACCCTTTACTCTTTTTTGGTTGGGAGCTAGAGGTTTGAACTTGAAAGACGCTGAAGGCTGTGTGACCCAAGTCAGCATGACTGCTGGTTCTAACTTAGACGATTGCACAGCTTGAACTGCCTGTGACTGTCCCAATTCACATCTGCGGTCCCAGTGTAAAGTTTAACAGATCACCCTCTGCCTATCCCCCCCCCACCCCCCACAAAAGTGTCCTAGTTACACATTACATAGTCACTGTGTAATTTATACACCTAGGTACACTACAATGAGAGACTGGATGGGATACAATCCATTGGGGGCAAACCAGTCACTTGAGGAAGACCCAGTTTCAGATGGCAACAGGGAATACAGACCAGGAGGCAGAACGGGGGCTCAAGTAAGAAGTGCTTTTCACCATTTCTCAAGCATCCCTTACCCTCGTGTGCCCGGGATTTCACTCAGCTTGTTCCTTTAGCTCAACTTTTGTTTGTACATGCACGTGAGGAAGCACAACCTAGGCTCTGTGTATCTGTCTGGTCTCTGTATGAGCTCAGATTTTTCTTTTTAGGATTCCACATACAAGTGAGATCATCAAAGGGCATAAACTTCCAGTTAGAAAATGTGTAAGTCCCGGGGATATAATGTACAGCATGGTGACTTCCGTTAGTAATACTATACTGCATATTTGAAGGTTGCTAAAAAAAGTAGATCTTAAATGTTCTCGTCACAAGGAAAAAAAATCTGTAACTATTGCCATGAATGTTAACTAGTCTTACTGTGGTGATCATTTTGCAGTATATACAAATATCAAGCCTTTATATTGTACACCTGCAACTAATGTAATGTTTGATGTCAGTTCCCAATTTGCATTCTTGTAGGCTGGCTGAGGACACAGACACTAGAATGGGACATAAGACATACAAAATCCTCTGAAGATGTTGACTTAACTGGAAAAAAAAATGAGCATGAATCAGGCTTAACGATTCAGTCTCTGTAATCTTTCCTCGGGATTTTATCATGACTAACATATCTGAGCATTTGGCCAAGTTATTCGCAAATGTTATTTTTAATGCCCCTGCAATTCCTAGGGGATAGGTGTTGTCACCACCCCTACTTTGCAGTTGAAGAAAATGACACTGGAAGAAATGAAGCAACTTGCCCAAGATTCCACATCGAACAGGTCACAGTGTCCAGATTCTAACCTAAGAAGCCTGGCCCGCGCGCCTCCTGACTAACACTCTATTTTGAGCAGAATGTTGTCCGCAGCTCATCAACAAATATTTACTGAGTCGAATGGGGCAGGAAGAGTGGTAGGAGTTACCCCCTGCTGTCATGAAGCTCAAGGTGTCTGGGATGGAATGTCACAAGTCCAGCCAGCAGAGAGGCAGAATGTGGAAGTGCTCTGAGAGGTACAAACACCCATGGGGGGAAGTGTGTCCACTGGAGGAAATCATCAAAGGCTCCCGGAGAAGGGAGCATTAGGGTTGCTTTCGAGGAGAGAGAAAATGTTAAACAGGTAGAAATTAGAAGGGTACTATGCAGACGGAACAGCCTGGTGAAGGCATTGACCTGAGAAGTAAATGTCATCCATTTGGGCTGGATTATTGTCAAGTGCGAGTTAGGGGAACTTACACAGACTCCCCACCATGGCCTCCGCTCCCTACTTCCCATCACACATTCTCTCCCTGGTGTTCTATTCTCCCGCCACAGCTGCTTATAGTACCCCTGCTCAGTGCGGTATCATTCATGATCTTTTGTACTCCAAGCCCCTTTTCCTGGATGCTTTCTTCATCTACATTGCTTTTGTTTGCCTCAAACACTGCTTCTTCAGGGAAGCCTTCTCTGATCTCCTGGGCTGGGTAATTTCTCTTTGCCATGCAATTTAACAGCTTCCCAGTAGGTATCCACTACTACGCACAGTTTTCTTGGTACAGAACAAGAGGTCGAAACAAAATAAAATCAGCTGGAAAGAGATGCCTAGATTAGAGGCATGCAGCTTTGAGTCAAGTTCAAAGACTCCTTCTACAGTGGTCCTAGCCAAGAACCAGCTCAGTGTCGAGTAGAGCCTAGGGGATATAAGAAAGGAGGATGGCTGAGATTGAGCCCTGGCATGTGGATGGACATCTCCTTCTAAACAATACAGAAGGAGAACTTAGAATTTCAGATTCCAAACCACGGGAGAGCCTTGGAATCCATCTGATCTCAGAAGTGTGCTCCCAACGCCTTCTCCAACTTTCCCTGCAAATATTCATCCATGTATTCATAAGGGAGTTTTCTCCTGTTTCTTCTGGAAAACCTAAACTAGGAATTGCATTCAGTCGGTCAGTTAGGCGTTCGTCCATCACAGGAGCACCTGTAATGCACTGTATACAGTTGACCGCACAGCACCAGGATCCAAGGGTGAGCGAGGCTCCTTTCCTATCCTAGAAAGGAGGAGAGGCTGTAGCGGAAACAGACACTTGAAACAGAGGATAAAACCTGTTTCCGTATGGCGTCTCCTTTTCTCATCAGGCCCGTTTTGGCCTCTGACAGTACAGAGTTCACCAGCCAGCCTCCTCTTATGTGAAAACATCTATCATATCTCCCCAAAGACTCGCCTACACGTTCTTCTAACATGAGGCAATTATTTCATATTTTCTGCGTTAGTTGTGGCCACTGATAGTCTCGTGAAGATCGACAAACGTCAACTTGTTCTTTCCCAACGTACTTCTTTAGATGCGTGTGTCGAAGAGGTGGCTATGGAGGGGGCTGCGTGACGGCACGAACATGCAGAACTTCTCATGTGCCTCCATCATGAGTTAAAAGGCAGGGCTTTGGGAACTGGACTTTCTTGACTTTGGGGAAAGTGTGATGTAATAATCATTCCTTCTTTCTGAAGAAATGAAGAGAAATGAGTGGTCTGTTCAGCTCTTGATATAAAAAAGTCAACTGAAAAGTGATATTTTATTGGAACCATAAGTTTTGTTTGAGAAATTTTAAAATCCAGAGTTTATTTTCCTTTGGTATTGCTGTAGAGAGTCAACAGGAATTGAGATAATTTTTGTCCTGTATTTGTGCCCACTTATTAAACACACATGTGCATTAGATTCCTTGCATAGGTGCAAAAGGGATCAGCAGTGGGGGAAAGGTGCAATTTGGTCCATTGACCTGTTTCCCTGCCCTCAGGACTCTTTCAAACAGCTGTGAGAAAGAGGAGGAGGAGGAAGGAGGTAATTTAGCAGTTCATATCCAGATGTTCATTTCAAACACACCCTGAACAACTTTTGCATGGTTTATTTCATTTTCTGAAACCATTTTTCACAAGCCTGTTTTCTCAGCTGGGAAACTTCTGGTGTAGTCTTTTCAAACAAATATTGCATTTGGCATTACAAGAAAAAAAATAAAGAGCTTTTGAGACATTCAAAGGACAATCTGTTTGCCTTGGTCTGCAGAAGCGGGACTACAGGAATGTGGGCATTTTGTACCACCCAAAGTATAGGTAGGAAAGTTCCAGTCTTCCGTTCCATTTACATGGAAATTTGAGAGCTCCTTTAGCTCGATCACTGTAAATACTCTGCCATGTTTTAGGTTGACCTGGAGTGCCAGAGACAAGAAACCTGGCTGCGGACAAACAGGGCCAGTGGAAGAATCCTCCAGGATTAACACTAAACCAGAACCTTCCACATGGCACTTCAAACACAGTAGTCCATTCTCAAAAAAAAAAAAAAAAACAAAAAACCTGTATGCTGTTCTAGTCCCACCCATCTTCTTAAGCGAAATGGGAAGGACTAGAAGGAAAATAGTGCTGAAGGCCAATGAATCTCTTAGGCAGAATCCCATAGGATATAATCCCCACCGTTCCTCTCACCTCAAGGTCTGGGTCCTGGCAACCGATTGATTGCTCCACTAGAGTCACAGGGGTTGGGATCTAGGACATCCCCTTCCCCCCACTACGGAGTGGAGCTGGTCTCCTGGCTAACCGTAGGATGAAGTCATTCCACTGTCAGGGTCTCTTTCGGTTAAACCAAACCTGGAAACAACCTCAGAAAGGAATGGGCAGCCTACAAGGATGAGTCCAAATGGAAAGAGTAAGATTTGTCTATTTATTTTAAAAATTTTTTTAAATGTTTATTTGAGAGAGAGGGAGAGAGCATGAGCAAGGGAGGGACAGAGAGAGAGGAAGACACAAAATCTGAAGCAGGTTCCAGGCTCTGAGCTGTCAGCACAGAGCCCGACGCAGGGCTTGAACCCAGGAATGGTGAGATATGACCTGAGCCAAAGTTGGATGCTTAACCGACTGAGCCACCCAGGCGCCCCAAGATTTGTCTCCTTAAAGAAAGGAAGTTGAGCCGTGAAGATAAAGGGGATCCAAAGAAACAATAGAGCGAAGTTTTGATGTGGATGAAATAGAAAATGCAAGCATTTAAAAAAAAAAAACTGGGGGGGGGGGTGGAGAGTGGAAAAAAAATAAATAAATAAAAACAAAAAACTGAGTCTTGGGTAAGTTTCTTCACCTTCCCGAGACTCAGTTTTCCCACTCTTAGAATTAGACACTTGAGTCCTCAGACCAGAGTGTTAAAGTGGGGATTGAGTATAAAAAATGCCTCATGCAGTGACAGGCATATAATAGGTCTTCATTATTAGTTAGCTCTCCGCACATTCCCTTGACTTAAGAGAACAGCAGAATAATGCGAGAAGTCTCTATTTCTGTGATCGTTTCTATTGAAAAGCTTTGTGTGTCTCTGAGATATTAAAGAAGATATCCAGGAAAGGCAGTCCAAGATGGCGACATAGGAAGACCATGAACTCACCTCCTCCCAGGACACATGAAATATACGGCTACGTATGGAACCACCACTTCTGCGAAACACCTGACAGCTGTGGAGCGGTTCCTTCCCACGGGGAAAATGTGAAAAGGGACACATCTGAGGTAGGCAGGAGAGGCTGTGACTCAGTCCGCCATACCCCTCAACCCTGAGGAGACCCACAACTGGGAGAGAACTCAAAACCCTGGAGCTTCTCCCTCAGGAGCGAAGGGTTCATACCCTGCATCAGGCACCCCAACTGTTAAGACTTGCACCTCAGCTCCCGAAACATCTGGCCTTGAAAACCAGTGGGGCCCGCCTCCCTGAGATCCAAACGGCCCAGGCAAACTGTGAAGTACCTCTCAAAGGCTCACATGGGCTCACTCACTCCAGGGCCCGATGCAGGGGCAGCCACTTGAAAAACACCCAGTCTTGAATGTGAATTATTTTCTGACCTAAAGCTGTCTGGTGGCGGGGCGGGGAGTGAGGTGGGGGGGCTGTTGGGAGCATCTCTGGGAAGGACGGCATTGATGGTCTGGTGGCCAGCAGGGCTTGGGCTTGCGGTCCCACGGCACTGTACAGGCTCACCTCGGAGATATGGAGGGTTCCGTTCTAGGCCGCTGTGATCGAGTGTATCTCACCATAAAGTGAGTCAAACGAATTTTTTGGTTTCCCAGTGTATATAGGAGTCATGTTTACACTATACCGTAGTCTACTAAGCGTGCAATTGTATTACGTCTAAAAACCAAAACAACGTCCATCGATCGCTTAATTAAAAAATACATTATCACTAAAAGATGCTACCTTCTGAGCTTTCAGTGAATTGTAATCACAGGTCACCGTAATAAATTTAACAACGCTGAATAAGTTTGAAACACTGTGAGAGCTACCAAGATGTGACCCAGGGGTATGAAGTTAGCAAGCCCTCTTGGAAAAATGGCACCAACAGACTTGCTGGAGACAGGGTTGCTGCAAACCTTCAGTTTGTAAAAAGCAAAGCAAAGCAAACCAAAACACACAATTATCTGCAAAGCATAATAAAATGAGGTGCACCTGTGAGAGAAGATTCTAAAGTGAAGGAAGCAGTGCTAAGAGAGTCCTTAAAATTAGGGTCTGGGTGCTCCTGGGTGGCTCAGTGAAGCGTCTGACTCTTGATTTCGGCTCAGGTCATGATCGCATGGTGCATGGGATAAACCCCGGGTTGAACTTGTCACTGACAACCCATTCTCCCTCTCCCTCCCTCTATGCCCCTCCCCCATGTGCAGGCGTGTTCCCTCTCTCTCTCTCTCTCTCTCAAATAAATAAGCATCACAAAAAGTAGGTTCTAGAGAATACTGAGGAAGCAGGCCTACGCAATCCCTATTCAATCCTGTTTCCACTTTTGGAACACCGTGGACTTTTGACTTTTGTCAATTGTAATTTGTCAATTGCACCTGGACCGCCTTCTGGAACACATCCTTCAACTTTGGACCGCAACAAAGATAATGTGACACCTGGTAGCTAAATCGCCAATCATGCGTTAGATGGTCAGTTTAACTCCGTCAGCCCCAACCACAATGCCTTGCCAACAAGTTATGTAACCCTGTGGTTTCTGCCTTTCATACGCCTGCACTCCCCACTTGGAATTCGGAGCACACTTTCGATTTCAGTCGACTCTGTGTCTCCTGGATTGCAATCCCCAAAACCCCAAATAAACGCTTTTGGTTGCTTTACAGCCTCGTCATCTTCTTGGTAGACAGCCTGTATATATTTGCATACTTTAAAAGCTGCTGTCTGAGGCTCTGGCTTCCAATCAGCCTGGATCTAAGTACTGACACTGACAGGTCTTGGTGCACGACCGGCAATTGCGAGCTGTTAAAAGTAAAGTCAGCTGGTCGGGCAATCACTGAGTTTCAAGAGACACCCAAGAGTTAGGGCAAGGTCGAGCCATACGTTTCCTTTCCTACATGAGGCCACCCCTTGAAGACTGGGTGGAGACATCCAGCAACCTGGTTGGGTGCACGCATCTCGATGTCAGGAGACAAACAGATGGACAGAGATGCAGGCAGTCAAAAGGACAGAGGTGATGCCCAGATGCCCAGATGACCAGAGAAATAGATGGACAGAGATGCGGGCAGTCAAAAGCACAGAGGTGATGACCAGATGCCCGAGTATATAGGAGATCACCTAAGAGGCTATAGAGATTGGGAGGGAAAAGGCACAGAACAGAGGGACCCGGGGCCATCGCATTTAAGGAACTGCCACATCAGAACACCCTGCAAGACCACGGAAAAGCAAACTGAATGAGAACATTTAAAGTGGAAACTAATGAGAACAAGGCCAAGAACGTGAGATCACGACCTGAGCCAAAGTCGGATGCCTAGCCAACTGAGCCACCCAGGTGCCCCTTTGTATTTATTTATTCATTCATTCATTTATTTATTTATTTTTAATTTTTTAATGTTTATTTATTTTTGGGAGAGAGAGAGACAGTGTGAAGAATGTTTCTAAAAGAAACAAGAAGGGGGATTTTCTTTTTTTTTTCTTTTCTTTTTCAATTTGTTTCCTCTGACAGGATACAAGGCAAATACCCAGTATGCTTGAGTTTTAAAAGGATATTTCCTTTGCCCCACTTTTTTTTTTAATTTGAAGAAGGGGGATTTTCTAACTCAAAATATAAAATATTTTAGAAATAATAACAGTTGTCTAGAATCACATATTACACTGCGAAATGCCGGGAAACGGGAGAAGGGACGAAAAAATAAAATGTGCTAAATTTCTTGACTAAAATAGGATGGAGTCAAAGGCTATTGTTTCTTCTTGACCTTGATAATTAGAGGAATATCAGATCAAGTATGTTATTTTGCAAAATTTTGTAGAAACAAAAAAACAGGATGATTCCTCCCAAATTACTGTAGGAGATTAAAGAAATCAGAGTTCAACTAGCAAAAGACAGGAAATAGAGGAAAATGGTAGGAAAGCATGAGATACAGAAAACATAAGATCGCAGAAGGAAGTGGGAATTTATCTTTTATGATGATAACTGTAAATGATTGTAAAACCACAATATTTAGAAACCACCGGTTCAGGTGAGAAACAAAAACACACCTCCTGGAAAAAACAATTTTTTTCAAATGTCTCATAAGATGTAAACCCAGTATTTGGAAAATGTGTATCAGGAAAGTGCAAATAAGTACAACATAGATGTGTCAGTATTAATATCGGACAGAGTAGACTCCCGGGCGGAAAAAAATACACAAAGAGGACAAGAGTGAACTTACTTGGAGTTAGATCCCGTTATGAACTAATAACTAATATTCTTTGCTAGTCTCAATGACTGAGTATTAAATAAATATGTAAATTAATCTTTTAGAAATTCAAAGGAAATGTTTTGTTTGGAATATATACATTACTCTCAACTAGACACATCATATAGACAAAATAAATAAGGAGGGAGAAGGCTTTATTAACGTGATACGAACACACAAACTTGTACGCTACACCTGATACACCTAAAGAATGAATAGTCATCTAGCCAGCTATGTTTCAAGAGTTTTCTCCTGCTGAATTTCAAGGAAGTCTTCCTCGGACTGGTTTAATTTTCCTTAGGGCATGGTTTTCATAAGAATGTGGATTATGTCTCTATTTTGTCCTCCCGTATGGTCACACTTCTCTGCTGACATTCTGGAGTCGGCACTATACATGTGTTCCCATACATGCAAGCACCCAGTCTTTTCTAGAAAGATTTGAAACTCCTTTTCTATAAATAAGGACCAGCTCTTCGGAGACTCATGGACTCTCTAGGTTCCCATTATACAAGTAAACTCTTGGGAATATTCACTGAATCTACCTTCACAGAAAGCTCTACCTTCACAGAAAACTGCCTTTTAATGTCTTGCTGTATTGAACAACTTTCCAAGACTTAACTCTTGCTCAGACTTTTAGAGGAACTCATTCGTATCACCCATGCTAGAGAAAAAAAACAAAAATATGTGAGGACGCAGAGTTGTCTCACACCAGCGAACTGTCTGGTACATTGCTCACAAAGGATGAATTGGCTCTAATAGCAGGAGTAGAAACTGGCTGATGTCCAGATGGGCACTTGCTAAATACATCTGTCTAAGTCCTCAAAATTGCAATCCTTGATTTTTTGTCCTGACCACAATCGTCTTAAATACCTTTGGATTGTCAGACTGGTTATAAAACATTCTTTCTCTGGCTCCTTAGCCATACGCCAGAATTAGGAAAACTCACTAAGACTTCCCTACCCTGATCAGAATGCAGTATTTCTGATAAGCTTTGCAACGTGACTTCATCATCTATCATTCTTCTCCTCATCATCACCCTCCTCTTCATCATGCTTCCTAAACTATCACAACTGGAATTATCAACCATGCAGAACACTGTGCATATATTATGTAACTTAATCTTACAATAATGTCCAACGTGGATGCCATTAAAACTTCCACGTTAGTGATGAAAAAATGGAGCTTTTCATGCCCAAAGCCACAGAATAAGTGCAGGGCAGAGCTGGTACTGTTAACACTCCTTTTTATCACAGAAACATCTCCCTTCTCCAGTGACCCTTCCTGTGGATTCTTATTCAATCTCTAGTCGCGGGGATTCCCAGGTCATTTCAGGGATGTCTCCCTCTTTGACAGCTTCCAGAACGTTTGCAGCTTCTCCTTATTTCTGTTCTCCAATATCCTCAAGTGTTCAAGCACTAGTGAAAGAAATTATCCAGGCCCTCTCATTATATGCTCCTGGGAAACAGACCTAAAGCTAGGACATTCGGTGTTATCCTCGCTTACGGAGATTGGTGGGAATTTGTCTCACTTAAAGTCGTTTTCTTACAGTGTATCGTTACCACTTCCTAGGGGCAGGGGTAGCCAAATTCCACTTGAACGACTCACCATGCTATGTTCGATTCAAAATGGCCTCTCCTGTATATAGAAAACTATCTTCCTTGGGTCAAACTCAGGAGCTTTTGAGCTCTTTGTCATTAATTCATTCACTCATTCACTCACTCATTTTTCCACACAGGATTAGTGCGTGTGTTCTGTGGGTCAGGCTCTCTGTTGGGGTGCTGGATGAATATTAATAAGGCAGGCATCCTGGAAGGCCTCAGTGAATTGAGTATTTAGGGAAGAACCAACAGGCAAGCTAAGAGCTGCAACAGAACAGTTGCTCTAACAGGGCGATGGCCAGGTAGGAAGATAATCATAGGTTGGAATCCCACCCACGAGACTCCTTGGCGAACATCCTGCTTGTCAGGCTAACCCTCCAGGCATTTCCAGACAAGTCTGCATATTCAGGATGTACACACTTTAGGCTCCCACTCCGGGACCCTGCTAGACTGGGAACGGTACCAGGATCTACTTGGTTGTGGTCCAAGAGGGAGGGTGGTGGAAGAGAAAGTTATAGATGTGGATCCCTATCCCTTCCCCTTGCCCTGGGACAGAGTGCTTACCTGTCCGCCCCTCACCTGTTAGGGCTAGGGTCGATGCAAGCTAGCATTAGAGAAAAGTGTTACTGGAAAAAAAAATAGGCAAAAGGGAGGCAGCAAACCTTTAGGAAAAAATACAGGGGAATATAGTCTGGGAAGAGGTAAATGTTAGCAGTTACCGGATTTGTTGGTCTTGTATGATATGTCTGCAGATTAGTAAGGAAGGTACATTTCCTTCAGGACCTCAAGCTTTGAGTGTCTTACCTGGCCTCTATTCTTCCCAGTGTGATATGGTCCCTAGAGTAGAAAATAGTGACAGCCATAGCTAATTTTTGGATTTGGTGCTTGAGTGAGCACTTATGCTCCAGACCATGCTAATCATTTCCCCTGCATTATTGCATTGCATCCTAAAAATAACCCTGTGGGGAAGGTAGTATAGCATGTTTTTTTCATGGGGCAGAGGAGAATAGAAAAGAAAAGGAACTTATTCAAGGGCCCACAGTAAGAGGTGAAAGGAGAACTTGGGAGTCCAGAGCTCTATGCTCTTAAGTACTGCATGCAACAGAGAAACACCATTCTGTACTATCAGTTACCAAATTTTATTTTTAAATTTCTAGTAACAGACTATACTGTACCTCTGTGTACTTCTAAGGGACTAACTAAAATGTCAAATAGAAACAAGGCGTCAGGATTGGGGCCTTCTACCATGAGACATATTCTTGAAGGCGCATCTTCACAAGGCTTTACTTCAGAGAAAACTTTAAGAATTATGGGGCGCCTGGGTGGCTCAGTCGATTGAGCATCTGACTTTGACTCAGGTCATGACCTTGTGGTTCATGAGTTCAAGCCCCGTGTCAGAGCCTACTTCAGATTCTGTCTCTCCCTCTCTCTCTCTGCCTTCCCGCCTCGTGTTCTGTCTCTCTCTCAAAAATAAACATTAAAAAAAAAAAGAATCGTAGTATAAGATGAGTATCTTAAACCACAAAAAGGCGAGGACACGTAAGTGTTGAGGTTTATTTCTTGTATTTAGGATGGAGATTCATCCCAGTGAGAAAATGGATACCTCTGTGGCATTGGCCATTCCTTAAGTCTAAATAAAGGCCCATAACGTGTCTTGTGCTACGGCAGGTGGGTGGCAGCCGCATGTCATGGTTAAGCTCAAATAATCTGGAACAGAACTGGCTGGATTGGAATCCTGGCACTCCCACCGAATGACTGACTGTGTGAAATTGGGAAACTCTCTTCAATGTTCCTTCCATACTGTCAATTGGAGGCAATGCTAGTATTTGCAGGGTGGTGACGAATTAAGAACAAGACTGTTTCCCACAATTATTAGGCATGTGTTAATTACCAGGACACAGAGCCAGCTATTAGACAGGACATGAATGTGAACAAGCAGATACCAGGATGTAGGCGGAAGAGAGAAGGAGGGCTTTGACACAGCCACGTGCAAGGTTTGAAGAGAGGTCTCCTGGCTCCTGGGTGGCTCAGTTGGTGGAGCGTCCAACTTCAGCTCAGGTCATGATCTCACGGTTTGCGGGTTCGAGCCCCGCGTCGGGCTCCGTGCCGACAGCTCGGAGCCTGGAGCCTGCTTCGGATTCTGGGTCTCCTCTTTCTCTGCCCCTCCCCCACTCTCCCCCACTCTATCCCTCTTGCTCTCTCTCAAAAATAAATAATAATAAGCATTTAAAAAAAAAAGAAAGAAAAGAAGGTCTCAGAGGGAAGGGAGTGTGGCACTGAGTCCACAGGTGCAAAGATACACAGATGTGTTCCTGATAGCAAGGTGGAGAAGGGCACTGTCGTCCAAGGGAGCAGCTACGGAAATGAGGTCATGGCCGAGCAAGGCCGTCTTAGAAAACTGCAAAAGGAGAGGTGTGCCTGGGTTTAGAATCCTAGTGGGCGTCTTGTTGGAAAGCCAGCCTATAGAAGATGGTACCACGGAGAAGGATCTTGAGGCCACACTGAGTTGTTCAGACTTCACTCTGTGGGAAATAGGGGTCCGTGAGAAAGCTCCAAGAACAATAAATCATATTCTTGTTTGTCTCTGGGGTTTTTTTTTGTTCCAAATATCGCTTTCTTACTTTATTTTTTAAATGGAAAAAAACTTTTAAAAATGTCCTTCCATCAAGGGAAATCTTGTATAATTATTATAAGCATACTAATCTACAGAAAAATTATAAATGATTATTTTTTATTTATGTTTCAGAGAGAGAGAGAGCTAAGCAGGGGAGGGGCAGAGAGAGAGGGAGACACAGAATCCGAAGCAGGCTCCAGGCTCTGAGCTGTCAGCACAGAGCCCGATGCACAACTTGAACCCACAAGTCATGAGATCATGACCTGAGCCGAAGTCGGACGCTTAACTGACTGAGCCACCCAGGGGCTCCTATAAATAATATTTCTAAATTACCTAAAGTCCCACAACCTTGAGAAAACGACCACTAACATTTCACTGAAGAACTTTCTGAAAGCACACAATTTCAATGAACTAATATTTTATACATGTTTTGGTCAATAATCTATGTGACTAGCTTTTCATGTCAATAAATAAAGGCATCCATGAGCATTTTAATGATGGCACAGTTTTCTATTTTATGGGGGTGAGGCAGTTCATTTACCCAGTCCTTACTGATGATAAAGCCCTTCTAATTTCTGAACATTACAAACAGCACTTCCACAAACAGTTTGAACCCGATGCAACAAAAACATCAAGTACCAGAGAGATTGGAAAACATCATAGATTCTTGAAAATTAAAACAAACAGACTTCAGGCTGCTACAGAATGAGAAGGGAACGCCATGCCCAGCACCTTGGCTTGGAGGTTGATTTTAGTCAGTAATTCAATTCTTAATCTCATATTTATTGGGCATCCACAATGCATCTCGTCCTCCTCTGATAATGGGATGCAATGGAGAACAAGTCAGAGAATGTCACTTTTATTACAGCATAGAAGCTAACAGGGGAGATAGATTATAAACTTATAAACAAACGACGTATTAGATATCCGGGAGCACTACATGAGGAATCAACACGGGATGGTATGAGACAGCATCATCCACTTTAGTTGGATCATCTGGGAAGGCTTCTCCAAGCAGCGGTCATTAAGGCTGGTAAATGAATGGCCAAAGGATGGAGGCAGGGGAAGATCAGGAAAGGGGAATTCAGGGAAGCGGCTGATGCAAAGGCTCAAAGAGGGAAATGAGCTTAGCAGGTTCACGGCAGACAAAGATCAACAGGCCAATGGAGCTTGTACATTTTCAACAAGGAAGGTGCCATGAGGTGGGAAGCACCGACCACGGGCTGGGAGCACCTTGCAGACCATGCTCCAGTTCCGATGTTACCCTTCCTGAACATGGGGAGCCACTGGAGAGTTGCAGCCAGACAAGAAGCTTGATCTGTGATTTTAAAAGACCCCTACGGCTTTCCAAAACTATCAGCTTCTTAAGCATAAGTTGTTGTCTTCTGTGGCTCTGCATTCACAAGACCAAGAGAACCCTTGGCACACGGTAGGTATTACATCAGCTTTATGAAGAATCAACAATGTAGGGATTGTTGTACAATGTACAGAATCCAATGTAGGGATTCATTTACTGGTCCCACAATATTTGTTAAGTATTTAAAGGTACTGTACTAGGTACATGGATATAGAAAAAAAAAAAAAGAGAGAGAGAGAGAGAGAGAGAGAGAGAGACTTAGTTTTACCCTCAAGGCCAAACAGACCTGAAATGAATAAACACATGTGTGGTCATTTGACTTCAATTGGAAATTGGAAATTTATCTTTATTGGAAGAAAGGGAATGTCTTTTCTTGATGCTGTAGCCTATGATCTCTTTATTTTCAGGCTGGAGACAGCCATAGCTAGTTGTCTCTTTTTTTCCTTTTTAAGGAAAAAGCCAAGTCTTCCACTTTTCCAGAAAGTGGGAGAGAAAAGAGAGATTTAGAGGAAAGGGTAATTAGTTGATGTTGGGATGTGTTGACTTCTTGGTGCCTTTGGCCCCGTGGGTGCAGATGAGCAGTGGACGTTGGACATGGTAAGTGGAGCTCACAAGAGGTGGAGATGGGGTCATGGCTTTGGTGGTTACCAAATAATACGTAGAGGAAAATGCAGGGTGTGAAATAATCGCCGTAATTTGCCCTCTCTGTCCCAGTACGATACACTACACCTTCCCAGTTTCCCCAGAGAACTATCACAGCTTAATTTAAAGACTATGTGCTCTGGAGTTGCATGCCGGGTTGGGCACCAGAGTGGCATCACCAGTAGAATATTCGTGAGCAAATTACCCAAATTCTTGGAGCTGATTCAGTCTCCTCATCAGTAAAATGCGGATAACCACAGGCACCTATTCCATACAGTTGATGAAATGCTTTAATATATTTACAGCCCTTGAGTGATATTAAAGGCTTAATTAGATACTACCCAATATCTTTATTATGTCCAATTGAAAATATTTATTACAAGGCTGCGACTCCTTCTAGACCACCATTTGTTGTGATCATCTGTAGGTTACCAAAGGCAACCACAGTATTTAAAAAAAAATGTGCCTGATAAAATGTTCTTTGGATTAATCTTGCTGGATTAATCACTGCTTATCTATAATCTAGGAGAGCCCTTAATTATTGAGGACATTATGTACCAAAAGAGCGTGAAAGTGTGGATGGTATGTTATTCTGTCTTGTTCCAGCATATTAGGGCCGCTGGGATCCAATACACCCTTCCAACAGGAGGGCTCAGGTTGAGGCTTGGGGCATTTGGCTGAATCAGGTATTATCCGTGGGTTTACAGACAGATGGAGTCCCCCATGCAAAGTGTTTCCAAGCAGGCCGATGCACCATCGGCATCACAGTCCTGTGGGTCAGATGCTTATTGAAACTCCTTGACCTCAGCCCTGACTCACCGGTTCGCAGCTTATTGGTGACGGGTGAGGCAGAGAATAGCTTGCCTGGAACTACCTCAACAGTGGCTCCCAGCGTGTGCCGTAAAATTTTAAAAACAGAGGAAATCAAAGAGAGAGAGAGGAAAAAAAAAAAAGCGTATTTATATTCTTGCTGATGGAAATTATTTCTAGAGGTCATGACATAGGCTGGGTCTGTGAGATCCTGGAATCAATGTTTGTCTTCGTGGAGCTGAGTGTTTCTTTTCTGAGAGGACATGGGAAGTGGGAAACAGACAATGCCTCTTGGTGGCAATCCGAGTTGGCAGGGAGCCCCTTCTTCTGGGCAAAACTTCTCTGGGGCCTACAGAGCCTTCTCTCAGCCTCGACCAACTCACCCAAGAGAGAGGTCCCGTCTCTTGCTATCTCTGAAGAGAGAGCCTACGATTGCTCTGACCCTTGGTCTCTGCCATTTACGGGGGCACGATTTCGTTGAATTCAAAAAGGATTTCTCTTTTCTATGTTTTTTCCCTCTTCCTCTCCTTTCCTAACTGAGTTTCTGCCAAGGCAAACGGGTACAAACCGACGCCATCAGGAAATCTCGAGATGGAGCCCAGTTCTCCCGAACACTTCATACCCGAGTGTGTTCTTTCCCTGAATCTGCATCCAACACTTAGCCAAGCATGGATTCCTATAAAAGCCTTGTGAAAAGAAAACACGGATCAAAGACACCTTCAAAGTGTTGTCGCGTTGAAAACCTCTGCGTGAAGGGTCAGTGGCCACCAGCAGCTCGAGGTCAGAACTTCCCCGACACCCTTCACACGGGGCCCTCCCGTAGGGTCCTTCCGCCAAGGAGGAGCTGTGCCCCCTCCCCAGCCTTGTGCCCCCCCGTGAGAAAGGACAAGAGCAGCCCCACCAGAGGCCCTTTCCCTTGGCAACGCTCTGTGTCAGCAAAGCGTCTCCAGCAAGCATTTCCGTGGGAAGGCCTTCCATCTGGAGCTTGGCAGAGAGGGGAGATTTCCTTTGAGGTTGTGCCACCCTCTCCCTTCGGCTCTCCATAAGGTGCAGCTCGGAGGGGCCTTGTCTGACTTGAGGGCTGGTGCCGGCGTGTTTCACGGAGCCAGAAGGGCTCTTCTGACTCCCCTGCGCAAGCCTGCGAGGCGCTGAGAGAAAGAATGGTATTCGTTCTGCCACCACCTCCCATCTCAGTGTGCAACAGGTCACAAGATGTGACAAGTTCATGCGCTAATTCCTTCCTTTTCAGTTAACAGAATAACACAGATGGGAACACTTACCCCGGGATCGGACATAAACTGGAGCGGCAGGAGGAGGAGGACAGACACAGCCTGGCCCCCGCTCAGGATTCTGCTCGACAGAAATTGTTTTCAACAGCATCATCACCCGCAGCTGGGTAGCCCCAAGAAGCTACTCTCTGACAGGAAGGCGCAGGCCGCTGGCACGGGCCCTCATCTCAACCCACCCATCCCGCAAAACGCTCCCAGCATGTTCAAGAAATAACAACACCAGGCAGCAACCCCATCGCCTCCCAGGAGTCTCTGGGTAGCAACGCCCAAGGCAGCAGTTCCAAAACCACCCCGTAGACTGTCTGCAAGATGATAAATGGAACATTAAAGGAAGAGGGATGTTGAGACAGCAGTGGTAGAGCCATGCACAGAACCGCGGGGATGCCTGCCGTCTGTCCTGGCCACTGGGCACTCTGCATACTCAGGTACAGAACCGGCTTTCAGGGTCTTGTCCCTTACCAGGCTCTGACCTACATTTGTATCCCAAAGTGACAGAGATCCATTGGCGGTCAAACGGCTAGGGCTCTGAAGTCTAAGAGATGCCTTCAAATCCCAGGCTGCCACTCATGAGCCACGTGTCGGGGCAAATTGATCCGGCTCTTCCTGAGCTTCTGTTTTCTCCCCTGCGAAACAAATTAGGAAACACTTTCCCCCTTTACTCAGCTGTTTAGGATCAAATAACATGTCCAGAGCTGGGACTGGGACCTACAAAGAGTAGCTACAGTTTATTGATGTATTTCACATGTGCCAAGCAATGTGCCCGGCACTCTTATAAGTACATTTCTAATTAAACTTCACTGAAGCGCCCGGGGGCTTATGCTACCATCACCCTGGCACCGTATTGCCAACGAGGAAACCGGAAGTCAGGAACAAGATCCCACGAACCGCAAGTGACCAGCTGGTTTGAAACCACCTCTATCTATCTAGGCCTTCAGAGTCCAGATTCATAACCATATCGTAGGCACTTGGTAACAGTGGTGGTGATCACTGTCCTCGTCATCATCATGATGGCTAACCAAACCGTGAGGGGCCTCTATGCCTTGCTAGACAGCGTGCACGTCAATATTTTAGTGCCAGCTATAGGATGATGATATTAAAATAAATTATAAGGACTAACTCCAAACCTGGAAGAGAGCTACAAATTTTGGACATCAAGGAAGGAGAGAAAGACCATGCTTCTGGGAATTTGAGTGAGGTTAGGTCAAAATGAATCTTTGTGGACATTTGTCAATCACTTTCTGCTTGTAATCTCTTCATCCCTTTTTGTGGTAATAGCCTACCCTCCCTCCCGAGAAATAACCATTCTTCTATTCCATATGGCTCTGATGGGGATGACAAGTCACATTTTCCCACTGCACTAGACCACAGCATGGGCTGCCAGTAATAGGCCTTGTTCACGGAGATTAGTACAGAGGGTGAGCCTATGATCTCAAAGGATCCATCAAGTGAATTCCAGAGGATTTCATGTATTGATAACAGAAGAATGACAATGTCTCCAACCTTTGCCATTGCAAGGCTGGCATGACGTAAGTGTGGAGCATTCTGTAGACATTTCTGTTTCTCATTTGTCCACATAAACGGAGGAAGTCAGCTGTAGGAAGGAATGCAACCAACATAGGGAAAAGCAAAGGATACAGACAGAAGAAGAAGGAGGGGACGAACGAAGAGGAGGGGGAGAGGGAAAGGCAAAAGAGAAAAGGGGAGGAAGGAAAAGGAAAACGGAGAGGGTGGGGAGATAGCTATTTTTATCTCAGGATCACTTTGTGTCAAGATCAGTTCTAATCCAGGTTCCCATGTCGAGTTTCCATCATGTTACATGGGAGAATGCTGGTTCTCACAGTACGTATTGGCTATGTCAATGGTGAAGTCATGGGCATGTAACGTTCCATCATCTAGGATGATCAACATTGTGGGGACTTTCAGAATTTCTAAGTCCCTGTCCCCAGAACAGTCTTTGCCTCTACTGGGTCATGTAGAAGCACATGTCAACTAAATTCCAGTTGGTTCTTTATTTTTAGTTGCATGATGTGATGGAAAGAGAATGAGCTTTGAAAGCAGATAGATCTCATTTCAAATATCAGCTTCACCAGAATGCATGATCTTAGACAATAACTTAGTCTCCACTTGCTCATCTCTAATTGGGACCCGGGTACTCGGGTGTGAAAATTGGGTTTGGGGGCAAGTCAAATGCTCTAGAGTAGGAAAAAAAAAAGTGCCTTTGGCATAGTGCCCAGCCCATAGAATGTACTCCGAAAATAGTTCTTCTATTTCTGATAGTTCAGATCCACCCTTCCTTCACAAAGACCCTTCATGGGAACTGAGAATAGGTACCTGAGGTCTTTCTGGGAACGTTAAGGACCCTCCGTAATTCAGAATAATGTTTCTCGGTATGATGGGAGTTGTTTACGGTCATGCTATGTAAAATGTCAACAAAATATCTCAATCTCAACTCTCAGAATAAGTTGCAAAAATTAACAAGATATGTGAAGTGTCTAATTTGTTCACTAAATGAGCATAAATGAACAGTTACACTTCATACATCATTATCACTTCTCCCTGCCACTCTCTCCCTGAAGTAACAGGCTCACAGCTCCCATTGCCCCAGTTCCTGGGGTGGAGAAGGTGATGATGATCTTTGAGCCCTCTCGGACCTCAGGATATGTGTAGTGACAAGGACGGCAGGGTGGTCTCATGGCTTCACCAGTTACTGTCCCTCTGTAGCAGATTTGCTTGAAGAAGGGAAACAGCACATTGCTGGTGGTTTGGGGAATTTTGTAGTAGAGTTGTTTTTATGCCTTTCTTACTTCCGATCCTGTATAGCAGCATATTCTTAATTTTTTTTGATTATTTATTTTGGGGAGAGAGAGAGCAGGGGAGGGGCAGAGAGAGAGAGAGAGAGAGGGAGACACAGAATCCAAGGCAGGCTCCAGGCTCTGAGCTGTCAGCACAGAGCTTGTCATGAAGCTCGAACCCACGAACCATGAGATCACGACCTGAGCTGAAGTCAGACGCTTAACCGACTGAGCCGCCCAGGAGCCCCTATAGCAGCATGTTCTGTAGGGATTGTCTCTGTCTCCTGTTCTTCCTTATCTTATCCTCCTCCTCCTCTTCTCTCTTCCTGCTCCTTCCTGCTGCTCCCTTCCTCTTTCTCTCTCTTTCTCTCTCTCTCTGTCCCTCTCTCTCTCTCTCTCTCTCTCTCTCTTTTTCATTTTTGGTCTTTGTGCCCCAGTTGTAGCAGACAAGGGGGACAGGACCAACGACTACAACTGAATAAGATACAGCCTTCTGCCTCAAAGAGCTCACAGTCTCTTTGAGGACACAGACTGAGAGCAGTTTGTGATCACTGTTTCTTTAGCTTGTAGCCAAGGAGGTGGAATCAAGACCCGTGCCAGAGTGCAGAGCTGACTTCTCAGCCTGGGAGAGGTGACATTAAAGCTATGCCTCACGTGGTACCCAGATGCCTCCCTTTGTACCCCGTGAGCCAGTTAAGAGGGAACTATCTTCCTATAAAAGCAGAGAGCCTAATGCCTGGCAGACCCTGGATGTAAATTTCAAACGCTGTGATTTAAGTAAAACTTATTTAAAGTGAAAGTTGTGGTCACACTGAAGATAAAACCCGTCTTTGTTTTTTGCCTTACAGAAGTTTATATGGAATTCCTTTCTTTCCCATTCTTGATGCCCATTGGGTGTAGGTATCCTTTTGGCTGACTCAGAACATTCATGGGGAAAATCAGAACCAGGGCCTGTTTCTTCTCCTGAAAACAGCTTCTCCTTTCAAATAAACCTGTGGGTAAAATGTTTACAAGTGTGATATTTCACACGTGGAGAAGAGGGCCACATTAATGGCATGAAAAGAGGTACCTGTCAGCTCATTCAAGCAACAGCCCTCATACTTCTGTGATTGGGAACGTGGATTCCATGAACCCAGGAAAGGGAAGGATGGAGTACAATGCAGGGTTCTAAGAAAAATTACAGCAAGAAAGAGCTTGGAGTGAGTCTCCAACTGAGTCCCAGTGTTTATGGAAGATGTTCATGCATCAATCGCCATTTTGAATCCAAAGGAAGTCTTTCCTTCCCAGCCATCTAGAGAAAATAAATTAATATCCAATTAGCATCTACTGTGTTTTGCAGGAAGAGGGTGGGGGGAGAGAGGGAGAGAGAGAGAGAGAGAGAGAGAGAGAGAGAGAGAGAGAGAGAATGTTCATTATTTACGGCATCCTAGATGAGAATCTACGGTGCAAATTCCATTGGCAAATCTGCTGTTGAGGTTTCTCATCTCTAGGAAGGGATTTTCCTTACTAAGCATTTCTCAGGTTTTTTTCCAGTCTCTGTTTTCTTAATTTCCTAATTTTACAAATTGTCCACAAGGGAACAGGGCTGAGAGGACAAAACCAACAGAGTGAGGCCGTGTGGGATTTGGTTGCCAAGACTCAAGAGGGTCCTGCTCTTACCGGAGCCTCAAGTCCAACAACAGTCTTAGTAACAGAACACAAACAGTTCCCTTGACACTCATTTGAAGGGGGAGGGTTGGGTGTGGGAGCAAATGGCTCGTCTTCTAATAGGACTGCAAGCAAAATTCAAGTGAAGTCAATTAAGTCTACGAGCAAAGTAATTTTCACAGGACTTACCCAGCAGGGAGGAGCGGTCATATCGAAGATCGAACAGGGGAAACCGGAAGCATTTGCAACTGGACTCATCAGAACTCACAGGGGCGTTTTGGGATAGGATAGCAATGGTCTATTCAATGGAACTGTTCTGTCCTGGTGATTCTGGGGCTATGGAAACTCCTGTCCTTGTTCACTGGTGGAACAAAAGTGGTCTCTGTTATAGCCTCTAGGGTAGGGGGAGGCAATAAAATATTCAGGTTTGCCAGAATCGCGATGGAGACGGTGCAGTCCTGGCTTGTAAACAAGAGCCAAGGGGAGCCGGGAGGAGAGAACACCAATTTGGGTTGAACGGGCACAGAGGGAAGACAACAGGGACCCAGCTGCCACTGCGTCCCGTGGAGCACACCCGTGCAACTGAGGCACAGAAAGCAGGAGCAAGGCCAGCAGAGGTTTGCAAAAGGAGGCAGCTGGACTTTGTGCTGGGGTTTGCTGCGGTGTAGAGAACCCATTAGGTGATTCGTGATCATTTACCCGATGGCCTACATGTGCCTGGTGCCATGTCAGGGATGCAGTGCAGTCAGGAGAGGGAGTGAGACAAGCTAAGCAACAGTTCCACATAATGGAATGAGTAACATGAAAGGGAAGTGTAGAGGATGCTAAGTGAACGCCTAGTCAGGCTGTACCAGTGGGAAAGGACTCCTTCCTGCCCCGTCCTATCTAGTTTAGGCCATCGTCATTTCTTGCCCGGGCACCGTGACAGTTCCACCCTGGTCTCTTCACATGCACTCATTCGTCTTTCCGGCACAGCTGATTTACGGTATGATTGCATCCCATATTACATGCCTACCTGCCCCCTTTAATAACATCCCACCACACTATAGGTGCAGTCAAGATTCTTTGATATGACCAGCATGGTTCTGCTGTATCTGCCTTATCTCTCCAAATTCATCCCACTCTATTCTATCAAGCCATCTGAAATGACAACACGCTGACGTCAGGATGCCTGCACAACACCTTGGCAAAGATGTGTATAAGAGAAAACTCAAGGTGGGCGTAGGAGAACAGTGTCCATGTTCTCTCTGAAAGCCACATTTTGAATGCTCTGAGAAGGACCAGTAGACAGAATTCTGTGATGGCCCTTCAAGATCTGTGGCCCCTGCTTTATACATATCTACTGCAAGTTATTCAGTCAAACACTAATTTAGGTGCTGCTGTGAAGAGATTTTGCAGATGGTATAATCGAGGTCCCATATCAACTGATCGAGAAATTATCCAATGAGCCTCACCTAGCCACAGGAGCCCTTTGAAAATAGAATGTTTCCTCCAGCATCACAGAAGAGGAAGTCAGAGATTTGCATAAGAAGTATTCAATGCGATACTGCTGGCTTAAGGTGGAGGGGTTCCGTGCAGCAGGGAATGTGGGCAGCCAAGAGTGGCCCCTGGCTCACAGCCAGCAAGGAAACAGGGATTTCATTCCAACAACCACAAGGAAATAAATTCTACCAACCACTGGTAAGCTTGGAAGAGGACCCAGAGCATCGAATGAGAAGAGGAGCCTCGCTGACTCTTTGACATCAGTTGAACGAAACCCTGAACTAAGAATCCAGTCATGCTACACCAGACTTGTGACCCACGGAAACTATGAGATCATACATTTACGTCATTTTAAGCTGCTACCCAGGACTATAAAACTAATGGTTGATGCAAAAAGGAAATTCAACTTTCAAAAGTCCTGGCTATACTGGACTCAAGTGGGTATTTTCCTGATCATTTACCAATGCCTCTCTGTGAAGTTTTTTTAATCCAGATAATCACCTACAGCATTGAGTGGGCACACATCACCTACGGCCTTAGGAAAAGGGCAGGGATTATTTCTACCCTGGTTGCAACTTGCAGTTAGAAATCTGACCTCTTGAAATATTGGGACTTGACCCAGGAATAGAGAGAGAGAGGATGGTGGACATTTAGATGATCTTTGTGAACAGCTAGGATTGGGTAAATGGCAAGAATGAATCAAAGGCTAGTGTTGGAAGCATGCGTACTTCTTGCATATAGAATAACTAAATAAACGATTAACTGAATAACTAACTAACTCTTAAGTTCACTTCCAGATCACCTATTCCTCAAGTCTGTGACATGAATTTGAAAATACTGGCATACGCTAGGGCCCTGAGTGCTTGTAGAGACTGGAGTGAGAGACGGCGGGACGTCCACAGCTATCTTTTGGCAGATAGCACACACGAAAGGCCTCCATTCTCATTAGAAGGGAACTGGGCTAGCATTGACACTTGACCTGTGGCATTGTTCTCCCAGTATACACAGTCTGAGTCAAGAAAACTCCTTGCCAAATGGGAATTGCTGGCCCCCTGCCCAATCACTAGGCCCTGCTTGTTTTAGAAAAATTTATTACCATAAAAAAGAGACAAATTGTAAAACTCAGACTTCAGTGTTGAAAAATTAATTAGGCCTTTGGCTCTCTCTTCTCAGCATTTGTAGAGAATTTCTTTGTATACTTAGCTGGTTCGTTGATGAGGGTTAAATATGTGTACCCGAGAGATTAACACTCTTATTGGAGCTATTTCAAGAGGGAAAGTGTGTTAGAACCAGAGCCCATTTAGTATTTCCAAAGAACATAGCAGGAGAAGTCAACTAAGTGAGCTTGGTGGTTGTTAGGAAGGGCTTCTTACCAGAGGCAGCTTTGGGATGGGGGAGGGACGGTCCACGTGTCAGGCTGGGGAGAGACAGGGCAATCTAGAGGTTATAGAAAGTATAAAGATGGCGGCATGGACGAGCATGGTGGACCCAAGAAACCAAAACCCAGATTCAGCATGCTTGGAGTAAAGACTCTAGCTAATGGCAAGAAAAGAGGATACAAATCTGGAGACGAAAATGGAAAGGTAGGTCTGAGTCAGAGCAGTAGTAGTCTTGATGCCTTCCCCGGGGATCTGGGTTTTAACCTATAAGCACCAACATGTTTTTACCAAGGGCATAGTATGATCGCTCTCATTTCTGAATATTATCTCTGAGAGTGGCAGTGTGGAAAATCAGACAATGCCATATGATATCCCATTTTCTGGCTTTGCTAATGTCATGAATTGGAATAAGAATGAAATTGGGGGTGAGGAATGCATTTAGTTAGCTTTTAGGCATGTCTGCATCGCACACGTGGGTATGTCCTGTTTCTGTGGCTCGGGAGCTAGATTACAAGGAGATTCAGACGGAAAAGCTGTTGCACTGAACAATGTGGAAACAGGAGCTTGCCTCGGGGAGCAGGTAGCAGGGTTGTTTTTCACCTCTGCAAATCAGGACTCACCTCGAGCCCATGCTGCATTGGCCAGTCACTCTTTTGCATTTTGTTAATAAAGTAAGTCACTCATTTATCAGTTATCAAGTTTTTAACGAGAACCTGCTATAATGGGCACCATTCCAGCACCAAGACAAGGTGGACAAAGTCCTTAGGCCCCTAAAGACTCAGTCTTCAGAGAGATGAAGACAAATAACAAACCACTAAATCAGCAAATGCCAGAAAGTATAAGGGCTCTTTGGAAAACAGGTTAAGGAGATCAAACGTTGTCCAGGTGATGGAAATTCCATTTTAGGTAGATTGGCCAGGGAAATTTCCCGTGAGGAGATGACATTTGAGCAAAGACCTGCATGAGTCAAGGAGCGAGCCAAGTCAAGGTCTAAAAGATCTGAACCAGGGACATTCAAGGAGAAGAGAGAAGGTTACGCATAGCCAGAGTCAAGCGAATGAGACGCGGAGGACGAGACTATGAGAATCAGGTAGGCAACTGGGCAGGAAGGGGCTTGGGGCCAGGGCTGGTGAGTGTGGGTGACATGGGAAGCCGTTAGTAGCTCCTAAACAAGTCAGTGGTGGCATCTAATGCGTATTTGGAACAAATATTGCTCAAACATTAGAGTTTTATTATTATTGGGGCTATTGTTATTATTATCACCATTCACTCTTTCACTCACATGCTCCTATATTCTAGAACCATGTTCTGAATGCTTTCTCCGTGCCAGGCATTGTGGTAAATACGATGAGCGCCGAAACTAGTTAAGACGTGACTCCTTCCATCACTGGCTTGCGGGATTACAGGGACGTGTGCGTGGACCACACTTAGCACTGAAATATCTTCGATTCACTTCGGACCCAAACTCTTTATACCTCAGGTGCAGATGGTAAGATAATTTAAATATCAGGGATCTTGGCATGTTTTTGTCATCTGGTCAAGATCCCTCACTTTCTTTATTATTTGGTTTTATTCCCATTCCTCACTGTCATTCTAAGATCATTCACGTATATAGTTGGATTTTAGAAATTCCTCCAAAATGTGTTTCCAGGTTTGTAGCAACTCTTTTTTTTTTTCCTTCCAAAATACACATGCCGAGTCAGGAGTGAGAGTATAATGCATTAAATTTTGTGTGGAAACCAAGAATCTGTATTGATATATCCCAGTGCAGGACTTTTTGAAATGGGAGGCACTGAAGTCCAGTGGTATGCTAATACACCAACACTTCTAGGGAAGAAAAAGGTCCTGACTTGTAGTATTTGCTGATTCTCATGGTGTAAATATTCTCATCGTGACCAATTTCAAGCTGAGATTCAACAATCAGGTTGCAAAAGGCCCAAGTATTTAACGACTGTCTGGCCCAGGTCCAGCATACTGTTGTATGGTTCCTTACCTTCCCCTGAAGGGTATAAGGAGGACACGGCCCTACTCATGACATCAGCCCATCCCCACTCAGTGTGTCATTCTTCCCAGATATCAGGAATCTTCGGCCTCCTTCCATAAAGTGAGATGGGTGTTCCAGAAACCCTGATACGCCCATCCAGAGGTGAGTGAGAGGCTGGCTTTTTCTTTTCAAGGATGGGTTAAGAAAGTTTCTCCTTAGGCCAGCTGGGAGCCCTGTTGTTGGAGTCTCCTGTGTGCACGTGGTATAAGCCAACTGGTAAATCCTGACGCTGTGGACACATTTCAGCCAAATTAGAGGGATGGCTTGGGGCCGTTCTAAATATTGCCTCAGAAATGTCTACAATCCTTATGTTACGATGTTTATCTGCTGTTGGTCACTGAAGAGCCTGGTTGGGCAGACAACCGGTCCCCCAAATATACAGGATACTTGGAGATAGACAGTCATTAAAATGAGGAGCTGAATCATTTCTTGAAGGTCTAACGGTGATTTCTTTTGAGTTACGCTTCCATGTAGGTTCTGACATCTTTTAAAAAATGTGTGTTCTTCCTCTTAAGGATATAAATGATCCATCATGCTGCTTAAAAGTGGAAATAATCATAATAATCATCATCATAATAAAAAATATGGATTGAATTGTGTCCCTTCAAAATTATATGTTGAAATCTTACCACCAATATGATGGTATTTGAAGGCGGGCCATTTGGGAGGTAATCAGGGTTAGACGTGGTCTCGAGGGTGGAGCCATGATCTGGTGGGATTAGTGCCCTGATGAGAGACACCAGACAGCTTGCTCAATCTCTCTCCACTACTCTCTCTCCAGCTACAGAAGGTGGCTATCCGGAAGCCAGGAAGAGAACATGCCAGAAACCGTACTTGATCTTACAGGCTTTCATCTTGGACTTTCCAGCCTCCAAAACCGGGAGAAAAGAAATTTCTGGTGTTGAAGCCACCCACCCGAGGTGTTTTTTAATGCCAGCCTGAGCAGACTACTATTTCTACTAACATTGCTACTGTGGCTAATAATAAGAAGTTAAGCACCCTACATGCATACTCTCCTGTAGTCCTCACGATAACCTGTTAGGCTGGCTTTCGTATTTCCCTCACGAGTGAAGAAATAAGAGAAGTTAAGGAACACAGGAAAGGCCATCCAAGATGGTAAGTAAGTGACAGCTGGGTTGGAGCCCAGACTACGTGTGCCTGGAGTGCCCACTCTTCCCCGCTAGGCTGTAATGCTTCCCAAAGGTCACTACATACAGGCTTGGTATAGAGGGGGGCTCGGAATACATCTGTGGAATGTTTGGAAATGAAGGGTGGATGGTTAACCTTCCAGGACAGGAAACCGAGTTTGGAACACGTAGAGTTTTGTAAGTGCTCAACAGGGTGGAAGACCATGCCGATGAAGTCACAGCAGAATTCTCTGCTATGAACCTCAAAAATTTAGTTCTTTCTTGGAAACGCTGGGGGAAAAGGAGTGTAAGCCTAAGGTAATTTTCCTTTTATACTGTTACACTTGTCAGGGTGCCAGCGTCCACATATTTCCCCCAGGGATGAAATTGCAATGCCTAATTTTCATGATTGTGTGATGATTACAGAATTAAGTGCTGAGGGAAGAATCGCAAAGTGCAAAGAAGTCTGCATGCCTTTCCAACTGGTTAAAGGCAGGCTTGATGCTTTCTCTTATTTGCAGGAGACTTCCTACATATGGGTTTTCTTCACATTCCTGCTGTGTGGACTATTTATCTCCAGATCATCATACAGATCCTGACTGGCTGCGACCTGTGTCTTTAGGAAGAAACACTTGTAAATGCATCGCCACCATTTAAAATGCAGTCTATCCCAGTTGCACTGAAAATAGCAGGGAAGTTTCACACTGAAGATCAGTTAACTTTGGTACAATGGTATTAGTGTTCGGGATTTAAAAAAAAATACGCACTTTTCCACTACCAAGAACTTTTCCCAATGATCAGATAGGGTTTTCTGCATAAGAAAACTTGGGACAGTGTGAAAACGAGCTTTTCGTTATACGTATAAATGCAATTCTCATACAAAGTTTAACTGTCCAAATCATTTATTTGTTCATGACACGTAAAGGAGAAAGCAGTAATGGGAGAGAAAAATCAGGTCTTGACTGCATCAGTTTAATCCAGAGGAGTTATTTTTGATTAAAAAAAAAAAGAAAGAAAAAGCTAGAGAAAGAGAATTGCGGACATAGAATTCATCCCTGCTCGTTCATTTTCCATTTTAGTGGGCTGCAGCCAGACCTGTGAGGAGTGTTGCCAAAGCCAGCAAGAGGTGTCCGGGGCTCACTCTGGGGGCTGACCGAGTTGTGCCCTTGCTGACCACAGTTGAAGCAGATGGAAAGGACCGGCGTGTTCTGATGGAGTTCTCTGTTCCCCTCTGGGGCCGGTGGGAGGAGGCACATCCATTTGTCCTGTTTTACAACTGCAATGCCTTTCCCTCTTAAAAGGAAGAGATTGCCACATGCTATCTGCCCCACCATTAGTCAAGCCGTGGAAAGAACTCAATAAGGGCTAAGAAGTACAATGCCCAAAGGGACACCATCAATCCCTTATTACCACAACTTCCTCATTCTTGAGTTGTTTATATTGATTTATCTTTTGCTCAGGTAGAGTGACTTAGAGTAATTTTCTCAGCAAGAGAACACGGATTGCCTCTGTTCTGAGCCCATGCCTGTCTGAGAATGTTTTTCATCTGCCCTCACGGAGTAATTGGGTATGGGATATTGGGCCCATTATCTTTTCCCCTCAAAACTCTGCGGTTGGTTTATTCAGACACTTGTGTGGTGGGTATCCAACTATCAAGCTACCATGACTCGGGGTCTATTTAAATCAAGCTACCTTTTATTCCCATTTCCACGTAGGATGTATGCTTTATATTTGAATTACCAGTATGTTACCTGAGCTTTACTCTGTTGTTAACTTTTTTTTTACAAGGATTAATGAATTATTGTAGTCAGCAGCCTTCTTTTACTTAAGAATGTCTTCTAATATTCCTTTAAATATTACTTCTGATGGGTCTTATATGCATAGTTTATTTATATTCACATCTCTCTCTCTCTCACACACACACCATAGATTTTATATATATATATATATATATATATATATATATATATATATACACCCTATACTGCACTAGGCTCCTTACTGTTTGTTTGCATCTAAATTTCAAAGTCCCCTTTCCCTTTTGTCTCTTCCAATATAGGTAATTTTTTATCATAAAATCTATTATTTACCACTTTTACCATGGGTCCTTAATGCAAAGATCAAGCAAATAATGCATCTTTTAATCTTCCCCCTTAACTATCTTTTCTGTCTTTTGATCATTTTACTTAATGTATGCTTATTTTGATTTCCTAGATTTCACACCTTATAGAACATTAAACAGAAATATTCTAAAATTTCTATTTTGGAGAGTTCTTATCTAATTCTTGGGGATCAGTAAGATGTGGAGGTTTGTTCTTGAGCCCATCTGGAGAGGCTCCCCCACCCCGCCCCTGCCCTGCCCACGATTGGATTTGCCTTCACAGGAGACTGGAAGAGAAGCTGTACTTTTTCCTGTGTCCTTCTCTCTGGTATAGTCTCCCCTGGGCTCGCTCTTGATACTTGTACAATTTCTGAGTTTTTATATAACCCATAAAATGTTGTTAGCATAGAAAAGGCAGACTCCAATCATCCCTCTAAGGTTTTGTTTTATTTTCTAGTTGCAAATATAATCTTGGACTCCCTTCAAAGAAATTTACTGACATGAAGAAGCCCTGTGTTCCAGGGTATGAACCTCAGAAATAATCTTTCAGAGGAGAGATGTTTTCTATAATAAAACACTAAGTAGCAAACCATTCAAGATGCTAGCTGCCTCCTTGGCATTACAGGCATAAACCTGCCTCATTAAAAAAAAAAAAAAAAGCCCCTTCTACTCAGCTGCACCCCTAGTCTGGGGCCCTGTGGCTGTTGGTGTAGAATATAATGAGATTATCACACATTTGTTGATTTGTCTCAGCCTTGTCTGACGTTGAACCGCATGCTGTATAAATGAATGTGTGCTAGCAGGTTAGAATGTAGTTTTAATAACGGTAGGACTTGTGGTGGTGTTTCCCTCCTGCTTTTTATGTAGGTAATGGCTCCAAGATGCTTCCTTGGCTTGTTTCAATTGTTTGGAAATTTACCTACTCTGTCCTTCACCTCTAAGTTTTGATCATCCACCTAGGTGATACCCCTTGTCATGCTCCACCCAACAGACGGTGAACATTAATCTCTCAGTCAACAGCCTGTTTTATATTTTTAGATGGATTTTTACAGCCATCAGGACCCATTGACTTCTGAGTACCTACTTTGTGCAAAGCTTGAGAATTTAGATCTTCTGACACCTAACCAAGAAAGCTTTCAGTAAGTCATGTTTAGGAAGAAGTTAGCAATCACCATGTTTTCTGTTTCTGGAAAACCGGGTGTTACTTGGTCAGAGGTTTTTAAATTGACCTAAGCTTCTTTATATAATGTTTAAAGACTTTGTTACAAAGAAAACATATGAATGCCTACCTAGCTCTTGGAAGCGTGGGGTCCTAGAGAAAATTCTTTCTCTCTTGCTGCAGTTCAAGGCGGGATACATTGATAGCCAGAGGGGATCTGGCTGTGACCCAAATCCATTCCTCTGACTTTAAATGCAGAGAGGACACACTCAACTTCCAATGGCCCATCCAACAATGATGAGACCATGGCTGACGGGAATTATCTCAAATTTGTCAGGAATGAGCACACACTTGCTAATGGCCTATTTCCTTCCCCCACATGCATCCCTGCAGAGGAAGAAGGCAAGAGAGAGCGGGACCCTTGGCTCAGCTTCTGCCTTTTCTCTTTCCTTTCCCAAACACCCTCTCCTCTCACCCCAGGATCATTCTTGATTCTTGAATTCCCATCAGGTTTCAGGGGAAGGGGAAATACTATTTCTTGCACTTTTTGTTGGCGAAGAAATTGATGCTATCTGCCTCCCATTGTTCTACCCACCATCCGGTTTGGACCTGATTGAGGGCAGGAATGAAGGTGTGCATCCAGTTGTGTCCCATGTCCTTTGAACAACTCTATCTTTGCAAAGAGATACCATTTCAGAGACTGTTCCCATTTAGCTTGAATGCTGGTAGCAAACTCAGTGCATTACCCAAATGAGAGCCACTGAATGTATCCAAAGAGCTACTAAAAAGAAAATTTCAGTGGGTGGGTGGGTGGGTGGGGGAGAGTCCTCAATATCTTGATTAAGCATTCAGATGGCTAGAGACATGAAGGATAGAAAATCAGCAGAACAAGAAATAAGCTCTAGGAAACTGTTCCCGAGTGATGATGGTTTTGCCACATCCAATGGGTAATATCTATACATTATGGTTGAACGATCGTATCACTGGCATACAGTAGGTGCTCAATACATATCTCTGAGGGTCAGCACCATATTCCTGGTACACCTGCTCTTCTAGGTAACTGGATCTAAAGAAGAAGTAAACTGCATCTAGCCTAGAGCTAAAGAGCAGTAAACTGCAGTATTTAGATTGGGGGGGGGGTCTTTTAAAAATGAATTTATTCTGATTATAGATTAAAAAATTACCAAAGATAGTACAGAGTTCCCATATACGTCTCACTCAGTTTCATTTTCCCCTAAAGTTACCATCATATATTATTGTGGTATATTTGTCAAAACTAAGAAACCAACATTGGCACTTAATTGTCGCTTTATTTGGATTTCACATTTCCCCCAATTACTGTCCTTTGTTCTTGTTCTTGTTTGGGAACCAACTGAAACATACTATACTTATTTCATCCTTAGTCCACCCTGGTCTGTGACAGTTTCTTAGTCTTCCCTTGTTTTTCATGATCTTGACTATTTTGAAGGATCATGGGCTTTTACAGAAAGTGCCTCAATTTGAGTTTGTCTAATTCTCCTCATGGTTATGGATTTTTGGCAAGGATCCCACAGGGGCACATGATCTCCACATGACATGACTGGTGATGTTCACCTTCATCACATGGTTAAGGTCATGCCAGATGTCTCCACTAAAAATCACTATTTTTCTACTTTATGGGAGGAATTATAGTTGTGATTTATTATAATTCCATTTCTCAAAGCTTTGTGTGTAAGTCAGGAAATGGTTTTTTATTGTGAAATGAAAGAACAGTGGTTCAAGTCAGTGACAGAAAGATCTTGCTGGAATCCTGGAGAAAGTTTAATCAGTAATGGACTTGTAACAAAATAACCCAACCCTGGCAGAGCTTGAAGGAAATGAGAGTTGGAGCTACCGGGCTGATCCACTCAGCTCTTCTCTGAGCTCATTCCACAGGCAGAGGGTCTGAGCCCTGTCTCCTGTTGTGTGGACCTTGGGCAGCAGGGACCTGGTCTGTTTTGCCATTTGCTCTTCCTGACGGTCTGAACTTATCCTAAGGCTCCCCTTCTGCACACGAGGCCCCACCGCCTATGTCCCGGCCTCTGGCATGCCTGCTGGAGTCAGTTACTGTCACTTACTGCTGTGTCTAATCCCTCAGCTCAATGAAGGACGGAAGTGGAGAAGGGGCTTATCAGATGCTAAGATTGTGGAAAGGAGAGGAAAGCAGCCCTCTTTTAGGTCTGGTCTCTGGGTGAGGGACCAAAACACTTTAAGAGTGGAAATGAGAACTTCTGTTGGCATAGCTCCTGTATTTCATGATGCTCCAGAAGAATCCGTCTCCTAACCTTTCCTGAATTATTGCATAAAATGTTTGCTTCTATTACTCCAGTGTTGTGAAACTACTGGAGTTGAGCACGGAGGTTTTAGGAGTTAAAATGAATCCCTCTATCCATTTTATTTATTTATTTATTTATTTATTTATTTTTAAATTTTTTTCAACTTTTTTTTTTTTATTTATTTTTGGGAGAGAGAGAGACAGAGCATGAATGGGGGAGGGGCAGAGAGAGAGAGGGAGACACAGAATCGGAAACAGGCTCCAGGCTCCGAGCCATCAGCCCAGAGCCTGACGCGGGGCTCGAACTCACGGACCGCGAGATCGTGACCTGGCTGAAGTCGGACGCTTAACCGACTGCGCCACCCAGGCGCCCGCCCCTCTATCCATTTTAAATAATATATCTTACCTTTAAGGAAAAAAAATCTAACAACAGCAGGGGTCTGTTTCTGCTGGATTCTGTGAAGTTTCGACACTTTGGGTCTGTCTATCCAACTGTGGGAGTAAGTGCATCAAGGCCTTCTTCGTATTAGGGGTCAATTTTCATCCTAGGTTTGGAGAAGGGGTGCTTAGTCTATGGAAGATTTGTCAAGGAGGTAAAATTAGGGAAAAGAATTTCAGCAGCTAATGATTTTGCAGTTTCAAAAATCAATAAATTATACAAAGCAGTATAACTTTGTCATGATTTGGAGATGAAGTTGATGAAGGAGCAAACACATAGCCATAGATTCAAGAGGGAAAATGAGAGTTTTGAGGGCAGAATCAGGATATCTGATTGGAATCATCAGATTAACAGGAGGGAAAAAGGAAAGAGAGGGAAAGTAATAATTTTAAAAGAAACATAAGATAATTTCTTAGAGTTAAAGGAAGACAAATTTGCAGTTTTAATGTTCTCACTGGGTCTCAAGAAAAAAATTACTGAAAAGAAATCTAAGCCTTTAAAACTCCTAATTTCTGAGCCACATATAAATCCTGAACATTCCCAGTTATAAATAGCTGATTATTTTTACATAGCAGAGTAAACCTGCCTAATATCAGATTTCCCTTTAACATGGGAACCTATTCTGCAACACCACAGACTCTTAAGAGGAATAGCTACAATGTCTATATTGTACATGTGAGAAAATATCATACATGCATTGGCAGAAAACTGAATCCGGAAAGGTCTCTGACAATGTAATCTGTGTCCATTGATAACTGTGCCCTCTGAATGTCAGTACAGTAAAATCAGAGGTTTCATTCAACATATTGGAACATATAAAAGGGAAAGAAACAGTGACGGGCAATGACTAAATATTTAGCAGGTAAAGATAGATGAAAAAGTAGATGGATATGATATATATGTTTATATAAATATGGTCTAGTGGGTGATTGGATGATGATAATGCTGCTATGAATTGGTAGTTTAGGTGCTAAGCTAAGTACTTAGTACTTAGGTACTAAGTAAGGTGCCTTGGAAAAGAGGACACGAGCAGCAACGGAAGACCTTTTAATAGACTGTCCCCCTGAAACCAAAACCCAACTCCCAGCCAAATCAAGTAGTGGGGGGAGGCGATCGAAGGGAGTAGCAAAGAGCAGATAATTAAAGTTTAATTTAAAAAATGATACAATTCCACCATAATAGGAGAAGTGAGGTCCAAACAATTCAACTGTTGAAAAATGCAGACGATTGGTATTATGAATTTGATGAAACGTATCATACAATGGTATCTGCAGGTCTGTGTTGTCAAAAATCATAAAAGTGGAGATGGTGAGAAGTACAGTGTATCCAACTGAAAGGTGCCTGCATTGAGAACGTCCCAAATGGTCGTGAGGTCCTTATGTTCCAACCACAACCCACCCTGTTAAAGCGTAAGAACTTTAACCCGCCCCTGCCAGGGAGCCGGAGCTAGACAGAGGCCAGGAGCCACTCACTCATAGCTCATCTCCATGTTCGTCATTGGCAGGGTTCACTGCAATTCCAAAGGTTTCATAGCAAGGTGAAAAGTGACACTGTCTAGAGCATTCCTGTCCATGGGGGGGGGGGGGGGGGAGTAGATATGTGACATATCAGTGGGAGAAATACAGGCTTCACTGTGACGATTAGAGGGGGAGAATCATTAGCAGACTTAAAAATATAATAGAGCTTCTAAATTACAAAGAGAGAATGGAGAAAAATGTAATTATTGCGTGTTATGAGACAAATATGAATATACCTAAGGGTTAGAGAAAACACTGATGTCAGGACAAAGAAATCAAGGTCATGTGCATTCAACAGGATATTAGATAATAATAAAATGGAACAACCCACAAAGAGACCTACAGAGGATGTACATTCTTATATAGCAAAAAACATTGCAGCAAAATGTAAACTTTGGGTTAGAACACTCAAAACATGGTCATTTGTTAAAATAAATTTGGAAAATGTCTGTGTAACTACTTTGGAATATAAAAATTCATGTGGGTAAAAACAGACTATTTGAGGGGCGCCTGGGTGGCGCAGTCGGTTAAGCGTCCGACT